>NC_079134.1:148464355-148775436 GCF_945859705.1 Episyrphus balteatus | reverse complement strand
CTTTTATATTTTAAGTTCCTAGTATTAATATGAAAAAGAACTAAAAAATATAAATTACACTTACGAGTCACCTAACCAATCGTAGAATTGAATTGGACCCTTTGTGGAATCAACCTTGAAATTTGGTACTGTTGCTCCTAGACGCATTTTGTTCAAAATTTATTTGGATAGATCTAAGTTGAATACAGTTTGATGCTTGAAACACCCGCAAAGACTCACACTGACTATTTGTAATGAAAAACAGAAGAACAGCCGGCTTTTATTTAGTTTTGCATTCTCAATATTATTGTTGCTGATATGTTGACTATCTTAAACTTAAAATATTTGATAAAATTTGAAGTGCCTGATTAAAATTTAATTAGCAAACGAGCTGCAAGAAACAAAATAAATTTAATAGATAAGATTATATAGAACGGAAGTAGTAGTACTATTGTTTTTTTTTTTAATTGAAGATTAGATCAGGAAGCAAACAACAATATCGTTAATAATCGGAAGTTTGATCACAACAAATTATATAACTTACTATTTCGTAAGTGACATCAAAATTACGGAATAAGTCCCAATTTATTCACTCTCTATTTGATTTAAAATCCCCATTAAAAATAAGAAAACAGTCAAAAAGTATAAGAATTCTAAAATTGGTGACTTTATATTTGATGGAATGTAAAAAAATGGGCCTAAATTTTGTAAGAAATTATTGTTAAACAAATATTTTTATAAAACATAAATCATATTTTTTTTTTAATTCTCTAAATTTATCAATTCCTGGCTGATTAAAATAATAAACTTTTACAGCCAAACTATGTATTGTCGTTATTTTGGTTTATAAGCATGGCCCTAAAGTAAGTAAAAGTTTGACAGCAATATTGAAGAAAAGGAGGATGGGCAAGTTTGTATGGAAGGTGGACGTTACGCGGCCAGGAATGAATTTGTTATTTTTTGATTAAGGTTTACAAATATTGTGCAGAAGTTTTATCCTTGTGACGTACTTCAACAACGGATAAAATGCATTTTTGCATTTAACACTTTATATAGATTATCTCAATGTTATAACTAAATTGTGTATTTTAAGTGCAAAATATGATACTCTGTCATTTTCCCTGAGTCTGAAGACCTTTATCTTGAATATCCAACCACTAGAATCCAAACTATAAACATTTAGTTTAGTTTGAATTGTTTGAAAACTTTCAAACAAAATCTTGAAGTGGTTATCTTAAAAATATTATATTATGAGTTCCATTGGTCGTATTTTCAAGACTAATGTCTTCAGACTCTGGGAAAATGACAGAGCATCATATTTTATATTCCCAATTATAATATGAATCAATTTGTCCTTTATACATTGAACAATGCATTAACAATACTAATACTGCATTATCTTGCATTCTAAACGCAATACAGCGAAACGTCCATAGTAAAAGTTTTTCCTAGGTTATAATTCTTTCATTTGATACTAATTTCATTGATGGCCGCTCAACTTCCAAAATGCCCATTCTCCTTTTCAAGAATTGTTAATGCATTAGTATTCACAATTTGTTTTTATTTCTTTGTTTTTTGAACCTCCGTCTACGGCCGTGACTGAAAAAGATTACTGCCAAACTTTTTGCGTTGACATACTGTGGTGCATATTTAGATTAGGTACTTACACACTTGAATTTCGGTTATACCAAAACTGCCAAAATATGCTACCGGCTCTCGGTCTATGTATAAGCTTTTTAGTTTTTCAGTTACTTACCGTAGACAAGACAGTGATTAGAACTTCATATTGTTCATAACTCACCCAGATTTTTTTTTAAATTGTTGGATTTGTGTTTGAAGATATTCAAACTAGGGGTCTAAAGACTTATGGAAAGTAACCATCCATCATTAAATAAAAAACAAAAATACAATTCGATATGTTCTTCAAAATTTGTAGGAACATTTTTTTAATAATTTAAATTATATACTCTTAATCCAATACTGCGAAAAGTAAAAGTTATTCCTACTAAGTTAGGTATCATTTGATAACAATTTCATTAGAGGTCATGTAATCCAAATAGCCTATTGTTCTGTATTGCATTGCATCGTAGGTAATGACATTAGTAATGCGTTTAATTAAATCGTTAATAATGACACTTTTAAAGACTTTCTCTCAACCAAAATAATTTCAAGGTCATTAGCAATATATACAATTTAATTTTAAAATAATGAAAAAAAAAACTTCAAAACACTCATTTTGTCGCACATGAAATAATTAATCTTAATATGGCAATAGAAATATACACACACACAAATTTATTTAAGATTAAGATACAATTTTAACAATTGATAACCTGCACTTGGGTTTCAGTACCGGATTTGTGTTTTAAATGATTCTTGTCATTCTTAGGTATAAAGGAAGTTCTTTTAACTTAATAAAAATAAATTTTATAGACTTTTACAATACAATTTTTGGTAGACTTTTTCAAAAAAAAGTTCCACTTGTTTACTTCAAAACGATTTTCAGCCTGTCTTTTAGTACAAAATAGTACCGGTTTTTCCGGGACTGTCTCGTATTTCTATAGCTTGTCCCGTGTTTTTATTTAAGAAACCTGCGACGATTGTGTCCCGTATTTTGTTATTTGTCACGTAATTGTCCCGTATTTGTACATTCTCTGATTTTTGTATTTAAAATTATAAATACTTTGTACGGAAAACAAGAAAACATAGTTTTTGGAGATAAAAGTTTTTTTTTATTTTTCTGATGAAAGCATTATAGTTTTTAAAAATGTTCGTTAAATTTAAGTTCTTCTTGTGTTTGTCAGGTTGAAAAGCTAACATCAGAAAAACATTTTTGAATAATGAACAACATATGGACGAGTTAAAAACTCAGTTAAAATTCACAATTTTACAATAATTTAAAATAAAATAAAAATGTTACAAAAATTTGCTCTCATGATTTTCATTAAAAAAATATTTGTTTAATAGTTATAACGGTATCTTTTATAGAAACATTTTCTTGATTTCAAAGAAAATGTCCCCATAGTACGTTTAAGAAACCTCGATATCAAAATTATGAAAAATTAAGAAAACTTACCTATTTAATTATTTTTGAAAAATCAATGTTTTCAAAACGATCCAATGAACTTTTTGTTTGTAAATTAATTATTTTTTAAGGACAGCATAACAAATTTTTGTTCTAGATTTTTTTTTTAATAAAACCTTTTGCTGTAAAAAACGGCTTCAACGATTTTAATTTTAATTTTTTTATTTTTTTATCAGAAATAATAAAAGGTTGTATTACTTCTTTTAATTGTCAAAACCTTTTAACCTTTGTCCCGAGTTTCGCTCCCAGAAATATGGTCACTATAACTACAGCTCAAAAAATCTTATGACCCTGATCTGTTCTCATTAAGTTGATAGTTTTTTAAAGCGACTGCCTTAATTCATATTTTGCGACCAGCTGATTGTGACCCGTGCCTTAATTTATTTTTCTCTACCCTAAGCGCCCCCGTCTACTAGGGCCTCTATATTTAATTTTCTTGAACAAACAACCTCATTCTAGAACTAATCAAAACTTCTAGACAAGCAGTAAACAAGTAACAAAAAACACTTCAAAACTTAGTCACAAATTGTCGTCGTCTCTATCGCATTAATATTGCAAATACATATCTCGAATCTTATCACATCGGGTGGGGAATGAATAAAAGCTTACTGTCGTCCCACTGAGCTCTTCAATCAGTCGTTGTGAGCGATCGTGTGTGCATTATTTTTATTTAAAAAAAATAAAACAAAGTTACTAAACAAAATGCGTCTAGGAGCAACAGTACCAAATTTTAAAGTTGATTCGACCAAGGGGCCAATCCAATTTTATGATTGGTTGGGTGACTCGTAAGTGATTGGATGACTTTGATTTATTGTGAACTCAATTTAAGTGATTGATTGTGGCTTACATTATAGATATTTTAATCTTTTTATTCACTTGACATTCAGATGCAGTTGAAGTGCAAGATCAACTTGTTAATTTTGTTTTTTTTTTTTGTTTTTCCAATCTAATTTTTATTTTTATTAAGACTGCGTGATGTAATTTTTGTATACATTTTAAATTGATGTTACCGCAAAATGTATAAATTGCATTTTGCATTCATTGTGCGAAAGAATTTTGTTTCATTGAATCTTCAAGCTATAACTACACTACATAGTGAGTAGACAAGCCCTCATTTAGTTGCGTTTTTTTTTATAAAACTGAGTATAATAAGAAGCTATAGTGAGTCGAAGTGTTTATTAATGTTAAATAAATGATGTTGTTTTTTTAAACAAATACAATCACACTTACGTCAATCAACTTGATATTTTCAAGTATGAATACAAATTTGCAACTTTTATTATAAAATGAAAAAAGTGGGCGTAATTGAGCTGATAAACTCAATTTTAATTCGACTTTTGTCGAATGTATGTAAAGTCTTCTTGTTTTTCAAGTTCTAGAATGGGCCTGAAATTTGTGTCTAATATTTTGGTATCTTTGATTACTTGGTTAAAATTCTTTTTGATAGAAGATAGTCATAGTGATAGATATGATAGAAAATTCCACAAGAAAACTTTAACAAAAAAAAAAAAAAAACTTTGAACATGTTGCCAAAGGGTTATCTTAAAAACGATTCATATCAAATTTAATCTATTGAAGTATTATTAGTTTTAAAAATGTATAAACAAAAATCCTACTATAGATATCAATAATTCTTTTAAGATTTTGTTTACTAATAGGTGTTTAAATATTTAATCTAAAGTGTGGTTGAAAGTCAGAAACACAACGATTCACGATTGGAATATCCTAAAAATAAAATTATTTTAGCTTATCAGCAAAAAAACCGTGTTTGCAATTTAACGCATGTTTAAAGTAATACTTCTTTTGCTTGTTTTGAAAATAAATGTTTCCCTGTGATCAAAATATTTTGATATTCTTGAAAAAACCAGTGCCATTTTTCTTAATTTTTTTTTTTATTATAATTTCATTGCATCAAATATATTAAATTTTCTATAGTTTATTTTAATGGGTTTTTTTTTATATATAGGGGAAGTGGGGACAAGACCGCCCCACAGTGTGGGATTTCGCGAATTTAGCGGAATTTAATTCGAAAAATGACTTGTCTTGTTTGATGCCAAAACCGGTTTTTCTTAAAGCTAATAGATTGTAGAAAGTGATAACAAAAGCATTGATAGGTGGGAATCATGTAAACAAAAATAAATAGCTTCGAAGTTGCAGTTGGCGATTTTTTTCTGTTTATTTGGTGAAAGAGATTACTTTGCTCTTAATTTTTTCTCGTGCGTTTGGTGTGCGTTTTAATAAAAGTTTTATTTTTTATATTTTCTAAATATCAAGGTATAATTATTTAAGTAATTTTTTATTTCACAGGGTGTTTTACATTTTTGTGTTGGTGATTGAAGTTAAAAAAATGTGTTTTTTTTCGATTTTTGTACCTTTGTTAGAGCAAAACTTTAGTTATTCCGCGTTATTCCGCTTAGAGACAATATTCAATGCAAAGCTTGATTTATTATCTATCACGAATCACTAAAATTTGACACCCTAATTTTGTTATGATATATTTTTTTTTTTTTTTCTAAATGACCATCAAAAAAAAAAAAATGATGGCATACCGTAAAAATCGAATAACTTTTTGGTATTTTGTTAGAAGAAGAATGTTATAGAATTAGAAACTTTTTTTATTTCACAGGGTGTTCAAAAAATTTGTGAATTTGATTTTAAAATAGTTCCAATAAAAATACAGGGTGTTCAAATTCAAAGTTAACAGTAAGAAAAAAAAATTAAGTTATTTTAAAAATTAAAAACGAAAACTATCAATTAATAAAAAAAAAGTATTACATCTGATAAAAGGTGTTCCAATTATAATAATAAAAATAAATAAATTAAAAAAAAAAAAACAATTAACGCGTATTTTTCACAAAATTTGATATTTGATACTTTGAAAATCGGTATTAAAATTAATTTTACTTGTTATAAGTGCTGTGTTTTGTTATTGTGTGTATATGTACTGTGGAGTATTAATTTTCGTCTTTTTATAATGTGGTATGTTATTTGAATAATTAGCAAACTATCCTTTTAATTTAACAAAATATTTCGGTATTATATAATTTAAAGAATGTCTTTCCAAATAACAAAGAAGGACATATTTGATGTTTGGGTCTCAAAAATAAAAATTAAGCGCTTTGAGGCAGTTATGTCATTTGTTTTAAATGTTTTTGGTAACATAACGTTTTCTGCGGAAGCAGTTAAATCATTAAAGGCGTTTGTGAGGACAACTTGTTTTAAGTTAGATCAGTTATGGTCAAAAAACAGGAACCATGAAAGCTTTGAATGCAAAAATGCTTCCTGGCTCAGTGGCTATTTAGTAATACCACAGCAAATATTTTACGAAATTCCTTCCCCTTCGAATTCTGCAAGTGTGGGTAGATCTAGAAAATCATTTAATGAGTACTGTGAAAAAATGAAGGAGAAGAAAGTACAAGGCCTCTTAGACTCATTTAGCTTTGAAGAAATTTCAACTGCATATGAAATTAGTTTGCGAAAAAGTGGAAAGAGGAATTAGTAAGGGTGAAATTGTTTACATTAAAAACAAAACATATAGTAAAAACAATTAAATAAATTCAAATTGGCTTTTTATTTTACAAGAATAACACGATTGGTAAAAACAAATTGTCTATTCCAGTTAAACTGATTTTTTTTCGACAGGAAGTTTACGGTTCTTTTAATTATTGATATCCTTGATGATGTATGGCAGAAAAATTTCGTGACAGAACACTTACCAATTTAAAAAAAAAACATTGATTGTGCATAAATAAAGCTACATAATTTAAAACATCCTTTCAAATAGTATCTTGTACGTTTTAGTAGCCTTTTAGAGAATAGTTTCTTTAGTTCATAAACAACGTCATTGACATATCGGTTTGCAAAAAACCTAGTCAATTCTGACAATAATTAACTTTTTTCTTTATTTTATTCATATTTGTCATAAAATTAAACAATAAATCATTCCTCAAAAGTTTTTTTTTTGTAAATTATGATTTTCAAAAAAAAAAGTACTTTTTGGTGAAAATAACCTGTCACTTCAAAGCTCATTTTACAAAAACTTAAATAAAATATCAGCAAAATGTGAATTACATTTGATTGTATACACATATTCAATGAACTAATCACAAAAAAAACTACAACAAAATTTAAAATGCAAGCGTTATTAATTTTATTCCGCTAAATTCGCGAATTCCCACACTGTGCGCCCCTTTAGTGTTTAACTGTCTTAAAAACCAATAAAAAACACCTTTTAATTAAATAAAGTTTTTATTTATTATATTTATTATTTTTCGTAGAAACTCTCATCATTATTAAAAAAATTATTAAAAAAAAAAACAAAAAATACTGAACAAATGATAATACGGCGGTCTTACCCCCACATGGGGGTAAGACCGCTCTATTAAATTTTGCTTTTAGAAATACCGTTTCATTTATTTTAAATGTTATCAATTTGCATAATAACACACGTACGCTATATTTGTATTTGTTCTCACTCCAGCACAAGCTTTGTGGTACCATTTGGTACACATTTTGCAGTAATCCATCGATTTTTTGGATTGGATCTAGAAAACAGTTGAAGGCAGAAGATACAAATACTGTCTGCACCATCCTCTTCTAGAACGGGAAAAGTTAAAAACTTGGTTTTTATTATTGTTAAAAATACTACTGTCTTTTCACATGAACGATGACAATTTGATGAAAAATCAATTACCGTAACTTTTCGGCGTCTCAATCGAACTTGCTCAAACTTACAAACGTGATCGATCATACCATTAGGCACCTATTTTATATATTGCAAGTGTTGAAAATTTTACTTTTTTTCATACAACATAGTACAAAAACTGTCTTGCCCCCACTTCCCTTACTTTATTTTGTAATGTAAGTTTAAATGTAAAATATCTATAAACCATTTTTAAAAACTGTGCTTCCTTAAAGAATTTTATATTTCTTATTGTATAGCAAATTTGATTAATTAATAGAAATACAATTTTAGGAAATGCCACATACGATCAAAATCTTTTGATCATTTCGAAATCTCATATTCTACCTATATCAAAGTACTTTCATACTTCTTAAAGTATTTTTTATGAATTTGATTAGGTACTTACTTTAAGGGAATTTGGTTTTTTAATTTTTTTTAAATTTATTTTTAACTAACCTCTTAACTTTAATGAACATTTTAAGACCTGTTGCGTATCGAAACACTCAAAATTGGTCAAGTTACAGGAATATTTCGACAGAAAGATTGAGCTAAAAAATAATAATATTCCGGAACCTAGTTTTGGATTTATTAATAAAAAAAAGTGTATTTTTCGGTCTGCCAGTAAGGTCAGGTACCTTATATTAAGAAAAAAGGTAAAAGATTTTCAAAACAATTATAATATAACTCCCCATCTTGTCCACTGAATTAGTTATTAGTTCTATAAAAAAAAAATAAGTACAAAATACTAAAGTGTCCCCCTTTAAACCGCTAGATACAAAATATGTATTCAAGGTTGAATCTGACATAACAATGTTCAAAATTCATATAGCTAATAACGATATGTAAACATTTCCTTTTATATAAAGACAAACTAGCACGTAGGAAGACGTTTTTCTCATTCAAATTCTATTTGGCGATGCAGGTAGTGTTTATTCAAAGTACTTAGATTGCTTGCTAATTCAATTTCTGAAATGACTTCGTTAAGTATTTGAGAATTATTTAAACACTTTGGATAAAATACACTAATATCCACTACACTTATTAGACAGTCGAGATGCTTAATCGAATCCATTTTGTTACTTGCAATGTTTTAAGAAACGTGTTTTGATAATGGGTGGAGAAAAAAAAACAGAAAAGATTATAAATATTAAGCTTTTGGTCCACGACTAATTTGCACAAACAATTATGATGCCTATATATATCTATCTATGTGCTTCATGATACTCCTTTTGATATTTGGGACAACGTGGTGTATACGCACTATTTTTTTTATAACATACATTCATTAAAATTTATCGATTTAATATAAAAAAAATTTCCATTTTGTTTACCCCTTTTGCAGATGGTGTGTATTTTTCTCGCATCCTGCTGACTTCACACCTGTGTGTACTACAGAGCTTGGTCGCATGGCTGTCCACCAACATGAGTTTGCCAAGCGTAATACCAAACTTTTAGCTCATTCAGTTGATCAGTTGGCTTCTCATGTTGATTGGGTCAATGACATAAAGTCATATTGCTTGGACATTCCCGGGGACTTCCCATACCCAATCATTGCCGATCCAAACCGTGACCTGGCTGTTTCATTTGGTCTACTTGATGAAGAACAAAAGAAGGATCCAGAAATTGGAAAGACCATTCGTGCTCTGTTCATCATTAGTCCAGACAAGAAATTGCGTTTGTCGATGTTTTACCCAATGTCAACGGGTCGCAATGTTGAGTAAGTTGAGAATATAAAAGTGTTTAAAATAGGATATAAAACATATTTTATTTTTTTTTTGTTTAGTGAAATTCTTCGATGCATTGACTCATTGCAATTGACCGATAGGCTCAAGGTCGTTGCTACTCCTGCCAACTGGACCGTAAGTTTTTTATATGCTTGGTAAAATAAGATTTAACTTATTTGTTTTATTTAATTTTAATTAGCCTGGAACAAAAGTAATGATTTTGCCAACAGTTACTGATGAAGAAGCAAACAAACTTTTCCCTAAGGGATTCGATAAGGTATCGATGCCATCTGGAGTGAACTACGTTCGAACAACTGAAAATTACTAATTTATATTAAATAATTTCTTTTTTATAACCAATTTACAATGATTACAATAAAATATTTAAATTTATTAAATTTGCATTTCATTCAATTTGTGCATTCTTCTTCTTTAAAAAATAATTTGTTGTTTTTTTTTTGCTGTAAGAACTGCGAGAGCGTATTTGACAAAACGAGAAACAAGGCAAAAATCGACGGTTGGCACGAGGAAACCACTTTTTTTTACTTCTCTATAAATCGTAATGTTCGTTTTAAATTAAAACATCTTAAATTTTTTTTTTTTGTTATGAAACCAAAATATTCTCAGTTTTGTAGTTTTGCAAAAAGTTATCAAAAAACAAACACCGACTTCCAGGGATCGAAACTCATAATATTACGGTTTTCCCATGGATGGCTTTGTCAGAACGGGACTAAATTAAAATGGGACCACACTGTAGGCACCAGATACAAAAAGAATTATGAAAATCAATTTACCCAGTCGAAAATTATGAGGTCTTTGGAAGTGTGTTGCAAAAATAAGTTTAAGAAGAATAAAAACGTGGTGTTTTTGTATTAAAAAATATTAAAACTGTAACGTCGATGTATGTAGAATGTAGATTCATTTTAATTAATGCGTTTCAGCCTTGTGTATGCTAAAAGTTTATTTAAGAATTTCAGCCGAGGCTGTTCGCAGATTCAGCTCGAAAATTACATATTCATTTACAGCCAGGGTCGGACTGGCGCATAGGGGCCTGCCACGCCACAGCTCCACGGAACTAAAAAAAAATACCTACATTAGATACCAAAAAAATTTAAATTTTTGTTTTGGCTCGGAAAAGAAAAGTACCTATACTTTTATAAAGATTTTTGGTGCTTATAAACCTAATTTTTTTGGTGCTTATAACCCTAAATTTTTATTTTTATAACACATCTTTCTTTTGACGTTTCAAATTTTAAAAAATACATCTTAAAATAGATTTATGTTTTATTACTACCTATATATTATTTTAATTAAATCGAGATTTGCTAGATTCGAGTCAATTACTAAGGGCCCGTGAGTTTTAGACTTATAGACAAAAGAATTAATTAAAATATTAATTTAAGAAAAAAAAAAGGTTTATGAGACTTGTTCTTTCCTTTTAAAAAATTTTTTTTATTTCCAAAAGTTCTGAATTTTAGTTCAGATTGTTTGCATTCATTCAGAAATTCAGAGTTTTTTTTTTTTTAACTGGAAACATTCGCTCTCATTTTCCTTATGAATATAATTGGTGAAAAAAAAAACATGTTGCAAGTATCCAAAAAGATACAATTTTATTTATTTTGGGGCCGCTGTGTGGAAAAGCTCACAAAAGATCGCCTGTGATTTTGGAATAAAACAAAATTTAAGTTTGTATTTAAAAAAACCCATTTAATTTGTACAGGGGTCCAATAATGTTAGGTACAAGCAAGACCGGAGGACAAGTACGATCTGCGTACTAGACTTTAAGCTATAATTATATTCGAGTTCAACGAGAAACTATTAACGAAAATTTGCGGAGAATTATGCCGATTTTTCACGAAACAAGCCGACTTTTCACAAGAGTAATACTTGAATCTAACCGTGAGGCCACTGAAGCCTAGTACGCAGATCGGGAAAAATTTTATTTCTTATACATACAAATTTTGTCTTGAATTTTTTTTTCTAAGCAGTACCCAGTTCACGCGCAAAATTTAAATATTTGGAGCCGCTGTAAAGAAAAAGTCTCCACTTATTTTTACGCGGTCAAATAATGTTCGAAGCATTTCTGCTGGCAAAATTGTGACAAGAAAAATAAAATAAAACGAAATTGAAAAAAATTCAAACAAAATTAATAAAATACTTGAAAAGTGAGACGAAATAAATAAAACTCAGAATCAAATAATGTAAAAAATTCAATTTAATTTGAAAGAAAAAAATTTTGTGAATTTATAGAATTTACTTGATTTCTTCAACTTCAAAATTAAAATTGTAGAGATAAAATTTGTTTTTTCCCAATATGCGAATATGGCCGTTAATCTACTTCGGTAAATGACGGATTTGGGTTCACTTACCCAAAATCTAAGATTTTCACCTACCCTAAATCCGAGATTTAGAATAAATTTCTAGATTTATTTTAAATCTACTTAGCTTAATCTCGGATTTACGTTAGGTAGAAACGTAGGATAAGTATTATACTATGTTTCCACCTACGCTAAATCCGAGTTTTAGCTAAGTAGATTTAGAATAAATCTCGAGATTTATTTTAAATCTACTTCGCTAAAGCCTGGTACGCTGCTCGCGCTAAATTTTAGCTCCCATACAAATTATCGAAAATTTTTAGCCGAGATAAAATGGATCCCATACAAGTTATCGATAACTTGTATGGAAATTTTATCTCAGCTAAAATTTAGCGCGAGCAGCGTACCAGGCTTAAATCTCAGATTTGGGTTCAGCTACCCTAAATCTAAGATTTTAACCTACTTTCAATCCGAGATTTAGAATAAAACTCGAGATTTATGCTAAATCTACTTAGCTGAATCTCGGATTTAGGGTAGGTGGAAACGTAGTATTACCTGTATGTAGTAGGTACTTGCGCTTATGTCAGTTCCGCGTTTAGCCTGGTACGCTGTTCGCGCTAAATTTTAGCCGAGATAAAATGCCTATACAAGTTATCGATAGTTTATGGGATTCATTTTAGCTCAGATAATATCTTTCGATAATTTGTATGGGAGCTAAAATTTAGCGCGAGCTGCGTACCAGGCTTTTAGGGAAAACAAAACATTTGTTTTTGTTTTCAATGCAAACAATTTTCAACGACTGCATTTTTTTTTTCAGTTTTAGGCCCAATTTATTGACTCTCCATTAAACTTAAATCGCCATTAAAAAAGGGAATTTTAAAATTAAAAACCAAATTCGTTTAATTCAGTCTCTTTTAAGAATTTCTTTGAAGTTTGGAATCATTAACTAATTGAGCATCAAATTTAAAAGTCGTTTTAGTTAAAACACCAAATTCGGCCTTTTAAGAGGGATTTTTAGAGCAAATGGAGGTCTTAAACAGGATTTCTATTTATTCACTCTCCATATTAGCGTCAAATGTCATTTCATTTATTAATTATTTTATTAAATAAAGTTTCAGTGTCAGTTAACAATTAAAAATGAATGAAACATTCATGAATATGGAAAAATGGAATGGCGAAAATGTGTTCAATCAATTTCATAATACCAACGTTTGGTAATTGGTAATTTTGGCTTACAGAACAAGTCGTTTTTGTGTTGTTTTAGTTCAAACTACATAGACACAAAATTCAAAGAAATTAATGCATTTCTTATCCACTTCGCAGAGCACAGAAGAGCACATATAATATAGTAGATTTACTAGAGAATATCTACACGAGGGTTGAGATGCTGCGTAATCCTAATCATCACAAAAATTGCAATATTTTCAGCATTTGGTTTCCACTGGTACCTATATCGTAACACCTTCTGTGGTTTTTTGTCTGGCGTTTTAGCTGCAAAATACTTATGGGCCATCATGTTTTTGTTTTTATGTGGTTTATCCTTCAAATTTTCAAATTTAAATATATTTTATTTGACAAAATCGTAGCTTTTGACAGTTTAATTTTTCAAAAAATAGAAAATCCCTGGGATATTTTTAATGGAGTTTTAAATTTAAAGTTTCCATTAAAAGTAAAGACTTTAACTAAAGCAGAGTGAATTAAATGAATTTTTAATGAATGAAACTTAAAGACGTCAATAGATTAACAAAGCTTTTAACTAAAACGACAAATTTCAAAATTTAATGGAGGCTCAATAAATTGGCTCTTAGTAAGAACTTCATAGAACTTTTCATTCTCATTTCAAGCCTGGTACGCTGCTCGCGCTAAATTTTAGCTTCCATACAAATTATCGAAAATTTTTAGCCGAGATAAAATGGATCCAATACAAGTTATCGATAACTTGTATGGGAATTTTATCTCGGCTAAAATTTAGCGCGAGCAGCGTACCAGGCTTCAAGGTTCAAGCCTTCATTTATTTTTATTTCAATTCCTTGTATGTTTTGTATGTCACTGTAATCAACTAGTTCATTCTATTCCCCACTGGTGTCACTATCATCATATTTTTTTTATCTTCCATGTCACCCTATCAAATTTTCTAGCTCAATTTTGAGCAACTCCTTTTTTTCATCAAATTGTCATTTTTGACATATTACTTCCAATTTATTAATACCTCCACGATTGATAAAAAAAAAAATCGTGTTTCTTTTTTTCCAAAGACTTATTTATTGCATTTTCTAACTTAAAATTAACTCTAAAACCAGCAATGTCCACTAAAACCAACACCATAGAAAGAAATGGCACAATAAAAACATCATCAATCAAATCAATTTGTTCGCGTGCCCTTACCGCGAAATCTGAATGGCCTGATAAGGTAACACGATGATTAGATTGAAAGTATTCTAAATTAATATCAATTAAACCCTTCTTTTTTTTTTTTATTAGGATGAATTCCTCGATGTTGTCTATTGGTCTAGACAAGTTTTTGGTATAATTCTTGGTGTAATTTGGGGAATAATTCCACTTAAAGGATTTTTGGGTCTTGTTTTGTAAGTTTTCTTCTATAAGAATGATTTAGGAACGATAATTTCACTTTAATTGATTTCTTTAGATTCGCTGGAATCAGTTGTGCAATTGTCTACTTATATTCCGTTAATTTCCAAGCAATTGACGAAGAAGCTTACGGCGGAGCTTGGGAACTAGTCAAAGAAGGTTTCATGACCTCATTTGCTGGCTTCCTCGTGACGTGGATTATATTTTACACCGGTCTGCATTACGAGAGTATAATAGCGGAAAAGGATTTATAAAAAAGGGCAAAAAAGCTAAGGAATTTGTTGTGGGAACCAAGTTTTGGTTTGTTTTTCTGTGAAAAATAAATAAAATTGAAAAAAAAAAAACAAATGCATTTTTTTTTTTTTTTTGAATTCTCTTTTATTTTTTACATTTTTATAAATTTAAGATTTAAACTACATTTCCATTGCATCTCCTCGGCCATTGTCCAAGGAGAAATTCTCTGGCAATTGACCAGATTGAAGAATCCGCGTCAAACGTTCAACTTCTTGCAGGGAATTTGCATTTCTTATAGCTTCTCTAATTCGTTGAATATCAGCTTGATTGGCAATGGTGCTTCCATTTGCTCCCGCGCCAAGTTTCCCATCTGCCATAGCAACATTATTCACCTTTGCTTTTTTAGCAACTTCTTTGAGAATGTCTTTGCCAATTTTTGAGCGGAAAAACTCGAGAGCATTTTTCCTATCGTTTAATTTGATTTTTCTAAAATCCAATAAACGAAGATTAGGAAACTTGTAAGCAATATATTCTCTGTAATATGGCTTTGTTGATATTGGATTGACCAATAAACAAATCGTGTGTAATTGTTTAAAATGTGTGAGTGGATCTAAATCACTAAATTCTTGTATATTATTTCCTGTCATTATGATTGTATTTAAATTTGGTAAAGATTCATGAACTGAATCGTCGATTCGAACTAATCGATTATTATTTAATAAAAGACATTTTAATCGTGGTAGATATGGAAAACCATCTAATTTACGCAAATCATTATCGGATAAGTCAATTGTATCGAATTGATCGAGAGTTGCTCCCATATTTTCAATTTGTGGTATTTTATAGCCACGCAGATCTAATTCACGTTCACGGCAGGGATTTATGAATTGCATTGATTGATTTATTAATTCCGGTGTAAGTTTGACCATTTTGGTGGATTTGTTGAAGATTATTTGAATTTCTTTGAATTAAAAACAAAAATTAATTTGGATTTTAGAAATATACAAAAATGATTTTAGTAGATGAGGTTATAAAAGTTGCCGATGGTGAAATGTCAAACAATTTGTGAAAAATGACAGTTTAACAAGGGTTAGCCACAAGCCGATTTCAAATGATTGGGGATGTGTTCAGGAAGTGTGAGAAATATTTGAAATATAACATAGTTATAAAATTGATTCGCAATTTAATCGCTTTTGATTCTCTGGACGAACTTATGTCGTTTTCTACTGACTTTTAAGATTTTTGTGTAAAAATCTCAAATTTTCCACTGCAAATAGAATATGAAATCTGGTTTTGCAATTGTGTACGAAATCTGTACGTATAAAAAAAAATTAAACAACAACAAATGTTCAGACATATGTCAAACAAAGGAGTGTGTGTGAAAGTGATTGTGTTTGTATTTGTATGCGTGAATCTTGATACAAATCCAGATTCAGATTTCTGATTCTCAGATTCATTTGTTTGTCATTTTTTTGAATCTCAAGACGCAAATAGATCATGAAATCTGAGATTTTTCCACTATTTCCCCTCTTTACCCCCCGTTTGAGCTGTCAGATTCAAAAATCTCATTCTGAGATTCGTCAATAGAAAACGACATTAAACTACATTGAAAGTATTTTTTTCTCGCTAGCTCAATTTTTTTGTAAAAAAAGAGTACCTAAACACATTATTTTTTAGACCAAAAAATAATTGTTTGAGTTAATGTAGTAAAAGCTTAATAGAGGTATTCATGCAACGGCATAAGCTGTGGATAAACCTGGTGAAATGGTAAATGTGGTAAATTGGGCTTTTAAGCAATCTGTCTTTGATTTTATCCTTTCTATTTATAACTGTTTATTAAAGAAGTACAAGAAAAATCCAACCAATCAAATCAAATCAATTCTTAGGAAAACAAACGCGCATACATGCATAATAAAGACATGCATGCACAAGCACTTTGTATTAGAGTTGGGCACTTTAGTTCATTTGAGTGATCGATCACTTTAGTTCAAATCACGCTAATGAACTAGTTCTGAACTAGTTCATTTTAGTTCAATTTATTTTAATCACTCCGGTTTTGTTAGAATTAAAAACAAAATTAGTTTGTACAAACTGTATCCATATTTATGTAAAATTGACGCATTCTACATAATAAAACAAATACAACCTAATTCATGCATACAATTTTTTTTCTCTCGAGTTTTAAAATTTCCCATACAAATTTCTATGGGGAAAGTATGACCCTAGAGGCACGGGTTAATGACCTCCAAACATTTTTTTTTGCTAAATTCCCCTTAGTTAGTCCCTAAACTTTCGATCTAGGGGGTGTCTCCCCCGAAAACATCACTTTGGGAAATAACGGACACCCTAATATACATATACCTACACCACTTCTTCAAAATTGAAATGTCAAAAGTTTTTTTTCTGTTTTTTTTTTCTTTGACACTGACGTTTGGCTTAAAAGCCCAATGAACTGTCAAAACCCATACAAAATTTTGGCAAATTTATCACTTTACCACATTTTGCATATTAATGTCGTTTTCTTTCACTCTATTAAGGAGTACTCTAAATTTTTACTCCTTTTTCTGGAGTGAAAGAACATAATGAGAGTAATTTTGTTTTATGTAATTGTGTGTGTGACAAGGCAAAAATGTATAATTTCCTTGAAAAAATAGTGATAACCGGCCTAGGGAAAAATTTGTAAAAACTAAAAAAAAATTCGCAGTAGTTAATATTTTTTCTACTTCCAAGGGGGCTATTACTTCATGCAAATGCTTTATGGTATATTTTGATTTCGAATATTAGGGTTTTTCATGAAACTCCTCCCATACTCTCCCATACAAAACTATCTGAAAAGTAAAGTATTTTTTAGAAGACGCCAATTTGACAGCTATTTTCTTTAGTTGTATTTTGTTCTTGTTTTCGTATGTATCTATTAAAAAAAAGCACCAAAATATACAAAGAAACAACTCCAGTGGGGTCTATGCGCAACGAAAAGATTTGAATAAATTAAAAAAGTTACTATACACGCAAATAATACACAACCGACGAAGCACAAGATCAAAGAGAAACGTCAAAAAGAGTCACAAAATTTTTTACCGGAGACTCACGATAGAAATTCTTCCTTCCCTTTTTTTGGAATTTTCTTTCTCCCTTGGTCTTACATATATGCGTCTCGCGCTTTGCGTCTTCGTGTAGAAGCGAACTTAGTTTTACTTTTGGTATATTTTTCATTATGCTTCTGATCGGTTTTTTCAGCCTAATTGACACACACCCTTAGTTTGATTTTATAATTGTAAAATAAAAATATCCCATCAACGCAGAAAAAAAATGGGATTTTTTTGTTATATGGCACAGGATTTTTTTTTTATTGATGAAGAACACTGGCTGAAATTTTTTTTATTTGGTTTTCAATTTCATTTTGGAAAAAGTGAAGAATTAACGAAAAAAATGGAAGAAATATATATGGCGGAATATAATAAAATAGAAAATATATTCATAATGGTTGTTTCTGTTATTAACAAAAGAGTTTGAAAGAAAAATTTTTCGCATTTTTCATTTTTCAAACAAAATTTTAAAACGTCAAACTTCAAATTCATAAGTCAGTGTAAATCTGACTAAAAATGTGGAGTAAATCCGGGGTACTCCGTAGTACTAAAATTACTCCGGAGTATTTTTTTTTTACACTTTTGTGGCGTCAAAGAACACAAAACCTTTAAAAGTGCAAAAATAAGTACTAAAAGGGTACTCTCATTGGAGTGAAAGAAAACGACATAAGGTGTAATTACAATGGCCACTTTTTGCAAAAAGTGGGAAATTTACTTTTATGTAAGTAAACACTTTTTATTTCTTTCTAGCAACATTTGTTTTTGAAAAAAAAAACTGTTTTTGAAGCAAAAAATTAGCTTTCGAAATCATTATTTTAAATTTTTCTGTCAAAAAAACTATCAAAAATAAGTTTGAAAATTGTCACTTTTTAACTTTTTGCAAAAAGTGTCCCTTTCATGAATACTCCTAATGAATTTGGAAGAAATTTTTTTCAAGTGCCATTTTTTATTGGCATGTGTACCGTACCGCTTGTATTGTTTCCAAAATCTTTTGTTAAGTTATGTATAGGTTAAACTTGGTGATAACTCGACAAGCCAAATCTGCTAACAATGGAGCTCATTGTGCTCCCTCAGGGCGGTGTTCACATTTGCCTCACTCTTTCGACTCATATTGACGGCTATGCGTGAGTCCAAAGATTTTTAATGAAGCCTGGTACGCTGCTCGCGCTAAATTTTAGCTTTCATACAAATTATCGATAACTTTTAGCCAAGATAAAATGGATCCCATACAAGTTATCGATAACTTGTATGGGAATTTTATCTCAGCTAAAATTTAGCGCGAGCAGCGTACCAGGCTTGAGTTTAAAATTTCCTGCCTCTTTTTGGCATCTCTTACTCACTATAAAGTGCAAGTGAGAGAGCAAAATATAAACGTCAAAATGAGACGGCCGCCTTCATCCATGGTATAAAAAGAGAAGGTATGATCATTAAACTCTGCATCGAGAACTGTCAAAATTTAAAAATGGCTACTTAAGGTTTTGACAGCTGCCCATTGAAATTGTTGTTGTAAACAATTTTGTCTTGGAAATTGTTGTTGCTTTTGACTTTGCCAAATATTAAACGCCAAAACCTTATTACCCCATTTTGTAAGATGGCGGCTCTAATGATCATACCTTGTCTTTTTATACCATGGCCTTCATCTAGCTAGTCAAAGAATTAGGTATTCTCCGAAAACTATTGAGCTATGTTGGGACATCTGAAAAGGAGGTTATGTGCGCCATTTACCATCTCCTCATCATGATACCCTATAAGGCCTCAGTTATAGCTATTAGTGAAATCCATCAGTAAAAATCGAAACATCAGGAATCTGACATGTTTTATGAGCGTTTATAGCAACTAGTAAGTTTACGTCATTAAATTAAATGCTTATTTGACATTCGCTCCCCAAACAATTTTTTTACTAATCATTTTTACTGATCATTGCATTAGTAATTTTTTAAAGAGTCGGATAACGATTGCTTGACAGGTTTCTAGTGGTGACCAAGTTTTAACTAGGGGATTTCAAGAAACTTTGTTGTAGACTACTTTTTTCATGTTCCAGTGACATAAGTACCCAAGATAAAGTTGGTCCATATTTGGCAAGTTCGTCTGCCCTTTCGTTCCTCTACATATCACGGTGCTATGGAACTTTCATATGGTCCGGCCAGGAATCGATCCCACGTGCCTCTGCATAAAAGCCTACTATACTCTACTATAGTAGACCAACAATCCAACATCAAAGATGAGTGGAAAAAAGGTTGCTAATTGATTGAAATGTTTACAAATATCTCAGCAACCAGGTTTTAGAGAATCTTTTGGTTTTCATTCCTGAATAGACCTTAAAAAGACCTTTCATTTGATATATCATTCGATGGGTTTGGAAAAATTTTTTGAAAATTTAATTTTTTTTGGCAAGGTGTTAACATTGATTTTTGCTCGAAAATCTGAAAAAAATTAATTTATAATTTTTTTTACCGGAATGTATAGGCCTAATCACTGTGAACTCAAATCTGCAAACCAAAACTTATTTCGAGCCTTTGGTCCGAAGATATCTGTTTTCGAAGTTTTGGAAAAAAAACTAACTTTGTTTCCAAATAACTCAGCCACCAGGCATCAAAAAAACTTTTGGTTTTCACTCATGAAAAGAGCCTCAAAATACCTTTCATTTATCATTCAATGAGTTTGGAACAAATTTTTGAAAAAGGATTTTTTTTTTGGCAAGGGGTTAACCTTGATTTTTTTTCTCTAAAATCTGAAAAAAAAAATATTTTTTTTTACCGGAATGCATAGGGTTAATCACTTTGCACTTATATCTATAAACCAAAACTGATTTCGAGACTATGGTCAAAAAATAATTGCTTTCCATTTTTTTAAAGAAAAAACTTTTTTCGAAATAACTCAGCAACCAGACATAAAAAAACCCTAGGTTTTTAGGTACTCATGAATAGAGCTTTAAGAGATCTTTCCTTTGATATCTCAGTCGATGGATTTGAAAAACATTTTTTAAAACTCCTTTTTTTAGACAAGGGGTACCCCTTGGATTCTTAAAAAAATAGATTTGTAATTTTTGTATCTAAATGGATAACCCCGCTCTCGAGTTAAATCTCGTGCTATTTTGTCCTTGTTGTATTCTTATCTATTTTTCAAACAAATTAAAACAATAAAATAATATTTTTCGTATTTTTTAGTTTATTTTCTCGAATATAAGTGTATTTTAATATTTTATTGTTTGGAGTAGAGAATATTTTTATTTTTGTTGTCTTATAACTTTACATTCATGTTGTAATTTTTTTTTTATTTTTACTTGTTTTTTTTTTTTTAATTTAATTCTTTCTTAATATATTTATAAAACTTCCAAAAATTTGTCAATTGAATTTTAATTTTGCATTATTTTTTTTGTTTATAAATATATGCTGTTTTATATTAATTACCTTAAGAGTAACTACAAAAATAAAAATTTTAAACAAAATTAAATAATAACTATTACGATTTTGCGCAACATTTTTTTTTTATTATTGTTTGCGATTCTTACTTATAAAATTTTATTTATCTTTTTTAATTTCTTATAAGTATATTTCTATGTGTTGGTTGTATGTGTGTTTTTATTTTTCAAAATTTGTCAATGTTATTCTCTACTACGATTCTAATACTTATTTATTTTTTTTTTTTACTTAATTAAACATTTTTTTAATAAGAAAATATAACTTAAATATGGAGTCTATTTTTTTTTGTTATTTAAATTTTAATTCGTTTATTTTGTTGTTCTTTTGTTTGTTTATGCACACGTAATTAATTTTTCATTGTTTTTAAAAAGGGACTACACAGAAAAATAAACCACATAAACTTAAAAAATGTATTTTTGTTTAAAAAAAAATAATATAAAAAAGCTTTTAAAAAAATAAAAACAAACTTTGCATATCAATGGAATATACAAAAGTGTTTCTTGTTCATGTTTTTTTTTTTAGTTTTGTGTTTTGTTTTTTTTTTTTTTTACAAAAAAGTTAAGATTTATTAAATACGAAAATAAATCACAGGATAGGTTTATAATTTTTTTTTTTTTGTTAATTTTAATATTCTTAATCATTAAATATTTTAATAACAATTATTACATAATTTAACTTAATGACTATAGTTGGAGCAATTTTTAATTTTGTTTTAATTTTTTTTTTATTTTAAGTGGAATTAAGGATAGATTTTTTATATTTTTTTTTGCTTGGTGGAAAAATAATTTTTTGGAAAAAAGGATACTGGTGGGTTTTTCACCGTAAAAATGTCTTGAAAATATTTATTATAATGGCCTGCTCTGAGGTTTGTCATATATTTTTTAAGACATTTTAATCATCCTTTTTTTTTAATTTGTTATTTATTTTTAAGAACATTTAGTATTTTTTAGATTTTGGTATTTTCATGTTTGCTAATTTTTTTTAGTGTGCTGGTAGACAACATTTAGTAAAAAGTTTTTTTGTTTGTTTTTGTTAAAGGCTAAATAAAATTGCACGTAAATTGAATTTTACTTTTATTTTTTGTTAAATTGCCTCCATTATTTAAAATTTAAAACAATAACCGAAAAGTTTTATCTTTTTATTTTTAATTACATTTAAGTATGGCAGTTTTTTTCTTATAAGCCACAACATTATTAATTATCGACCTCAACCAGTCACTATTATTTAAAAAATAAAAAAAGCAATTAATAAAAAATGTCTGTTAAAAAAACCGCTTTTAAAAATTATGTATATTTTACTATTCTCCATAAGTTAAATTCTTACATCAACCTTTGATTAATTTTATAGAATACATTTATAGAAGTGTTTTTTTTTTATACAAAAGAAAGTTAAAGATATATATAAAAAAAAATAATATACAATCGAAGTAAGCTAAATGTAAAAACTCATTACACAAAAACAATTAAATTAAATATTAATAAAAATAATGTAAAATATATAAAATGTTGGCACTAAAAATGAATAAAATTAATTAAAAAATCTTTTATTTATGTTTTTGATTTAATAAATTTTCTTGTTTTTTGATTTGATTTTTTTGTTTAAAACGAAAAAAAAAAATAAAATAATTAAATTAAATTAAGCCTTGAGTTAAAAATGAAGAATTGCACTAATAAAATATTACTTTTTTTTGTTTTTATCTTTTTCTTTTAATACATTTTTTTTTGTTTATAATTATATAAAATTAATTTTCGGTTTTTTTTTTGTCTATACATCAACAACATCATCTTTCGTATATTGTGCATCTCTAAAAGTTCGACGGACTGAAGACCTCTGTAGACCTTCAACTAATGTCTCCTATAAAAATATTGTTTTTTTGAAAGAATTGTGTTTTGGATTAGTAAGTGTGTTTTATAGAAATACATTTTTGTCTTATTAATGTGCATGCAAATGTTAAGCTGGCTGGAATATAAAAAAATGTTTTGAAAAAGCTTATTTTTAAAATTCAATCATTTGTATAATAGCATTTTATGAAATTTGTGAATTTTAAATTAAAATATCAAGTTTTTTGTATGAAGATGTTTTTTAAAGGCCTATTTATTTATGTATATGAGTTTGAAGATGAAAGGTAATGAAATGACTAATGAGTAATGACATGACTTACAAAAAATGGACTCAGAATTAATTGAGCAAATATTTACATAGTGGCCGAAACTTTCGCTGATTTTTCTCTAACTTCCTTTATAACTGTTTATTCGCTGAAAAGAACATCTTTTATGAATTTTAACTAAACCGACAGCTCTTCTTCTAAACACAACTCAACAAATCCGTTTAAAAAAATAAAATTAATATACTCGTCTGCAGAGGCGAACTTTGAGCTGCCGCATGCCGGGGCCCCCGGGGCAAATTTAAATATGGGGGCCCTTGATATAATTTTTCTTGGCGCAGTCAAGGTATATACTTTGGCGAAGATCCTAAAAAGATTCTTACTAAACTAACAATTTTGCTTCTATGAAGTTTTTCTAATGGTAACAACTGTAGAAAATTTTTTCTTTAAGGCTTATAAGAGCAAAATTTGTCTTCATAGGGCGAGGACTCTGCCAAATGTCGGCGCGTAGTGTAAAAGGACTTTTTTTAGGTCTTCGGTAAGTATTAATCACAACAAACACATTACTGTTAAAAAAAGAGCCAAGTTCTCCTATGTTGAAATTATGCTAGCACAAAAAGTACTGAAATGTAAAAGTGTACAAAGTTCTAAAGCTTGGCTTTAAATTAGTATAAATAAAATTTTGGTTGTTCCCTTGGCAATTTAACTTTAAATTACCGATAAAGTTATTTGAAAAATTGCCAAGTAAACAACCAAAATTTTATTTATACAAATTTAAAGCCAAGTAAACAACCAAAATTTTATTTATACAAATTTAAAGCCAAGCTTTAGAACTTTGTACACTTTTACATTTCAGTACTTTTTGTGCTAGCATAATTTCAACATAGGAGAACTTGGCTCTTTTTTTAACAGTAATGTTTTTGTTGTGATTTCACTTCTTTTTGCAAGGTTTTGCTGTAGAAATTAAAATCTCTATAATTGATGAAAATTCAGATAAAATGGGCGGTTACCACGCCCCTTGTCTAAAATTCTCAAATTTTAAATTTTTTCCTTTGTATATAAATCTCAAATTTTCGATTTTTTCCTTTGTATACACCACAAGTCCTATCACCATGTAAAATTTCAAGTTTCTACGATAGCGGGAAGTTCTCCATAATTTTGATGATCTGTCAGTGAGTCAGTGAGTCAGTTACGGTTTTCGCGATTTTTGAAGTCCTATATCTCAGAAACTACTCATCGTAAGAAGCTGAAATTTTGTGAGGAATTTGGGTTCGGCGAGCTCAACAAATGTAGCGAGTTTGAAATGTCTGGCATATTTGATGTGGAAGTTAGAGGGGGGTCGAAAATGGCCTGAGTTGTTTCCTGTAAATAAGTGTGTAGTGCCAAAGTTGCTAGAGAACTTGGCTGGGCACTACCGTGCCCCTTGATTATTCTCTGGTAACAATTTAGGAACGAACAACATTATCGGCTCTTGATAAGAACATTTATCAGAAAATTAGAATGTACTTCTTTTTGATGCAATAGAAATTCGAATTTTTGACTCTTTGGAGTTTTAAAAAAAGGTTTATCACCAACATAAGACTCTTGAAATAGTATTTGTTTACTATCAACTTATATTTATTTTCTTTGGCCCATCCAAAGAAATAAGACAGAATATTGTTTGTTCTCAAAATATCGGCTGTACTGTCTTGGAGTGCAGTTTAGAAACTAATTTATATTTTGTATTTAAAAATCCAATTTTTTGAGTATGGATGACACCTAGAAAAAGTTGTTGCCAGAGGATAGATCTATTAGATCTAAAATAATTATTTTCAAGTGCATTTCGTAGGGTCCAAAGGCAACATTTAAACCGTCTTGCACTCAACATTTTCGTATCCTGCAAGTATAATCAATGATCATCATTGTTTGAAAAATTACATTGTTATGCAATAAATTTTAGAGTTTTGTCTAAAAAAAACTCTTTATAGTTTGAAATAAAGAATTGGGGTAGGGGCCGAAATTCTGTACGTTGCAAAATTCTGTATTCAAAATATTGTATGCCAAAATACTGTATGTCAAAATTCTTTATGTTGTGCGAGCAAAATTCTTAAAGTCAAAATTCTGTAGGTATAACAAAATTCTGGTTGGTCAAAACACTGTATTTAAAAATTCTTTGAAATACAGATTTATTTAATAGAAGTTTTATTATGACTTTTTAAAAGATTAACTTAATAAAGAGGCAAGCTTTTAATGCTCATTAATATTATTAATATATATATTAATATATAATATAATTAATATAATATATATTTAATTCTTTTTCGTTAACTAAATCTACCCTCTTAACTACTTTCTCGTTTCAATTTTTCTTTTTCTCTTTTATAAAAATACAAATTGATTTCATTAATTCATTATACTTACACCCACCGCCAAAAGTTTGGAACCACATTAACAAAATTTTGATGAAAATCGATTTATCTAATTAATTTCTTAATTAAGTAATTGATTTTATCTCTATAAGAATACATAAGAAAACAATTAGAACAACTTTAATAAGATAGTCAATTCGATCAGAAAAAATAAAATAAATTTCCATTTTGTAACTAGGTTCCAAATTTTGTACGCCTTAAATGTCAATAAAAAGAACACAATTATATTCAAAACTAGTATTATGTGTTTTTTTTATCAAAGGAAATTTCTTTAAATACTGTATTGAAATACAGAATTTTGCCGAACAGAACTAAACAAAACAGAATTTAAAAGTCAGTATTTTGCTCATACAGTGTTTTGACATAGAGAATTTTGTATTTACAGTATAATGACATACAGAATTATGGTCTTACAGTATTTTGACAGTATTCTGTCATACAGAATGTTGACAAGCAGAATTATGACTTGCTCCCTAAAAATTGTTATAGTAAGTATCGGGGATGGGTTTTTGATAAAAGAAATCTTACTTTTTGAAAAGTAGGCACATTCCATAGCAATAAACATAAAAATTTGAAAATTCAGGGCTAACCTGCTGATAAATGGATAAATTTAAAGTCACGTTTTAGTTTTTGAAGTTTTATTGATATATTGGAATTATTGTGGTTGGTAAAAACGCTTTTTCAGAGAAAATACTTAGTTTTCGATTTCGATATCTTTAATAAGCTTGAGTAATCGGAACAAATAGTGAGAGTTTGAAATGTCTAAATGTCCTGTTAAAGTTCCTGTAAATAAGGGTATAGTGGCAGAGTTTATAGAGATATTGACTGGTCAATATCGTGTCTCTTGATATTTCTAATGAGTATAGTATGTCTGGAAGGGAATCTGTTTATGTTATAAATGAATAATAATAATGATTGCATGATAAAAGTAAGCTTTTTTCCAATTCCATTAAAAATAATCCAGCAAGTTATTTTACAAAAAAAAAAAAATATTTTAAGCTCTAAAACACATACAATTTAAATAATGTTGTTCATGCATTGCATTAATTCTAAACACATCATGTACTTAAAACTAAAACAAACAAAATGATGTTACTGTGTGGTATGCAAAAAGTCTATCAACATAACAATGTTACAATATAAAACAAAAATTTTAAATCACTAAATTTTGAAAAAAACATGAATAGAATAGAAAATGAAAAAAAAAAAACCAAATATGTTGCCCCATCTTTATCAACCCAAGGCCAATAATATTACATCGTCAAAATGACACACACACACAAAAAAAACAACAATCTCAAGCCTCCCACATTCATTCAACGTTTTTATGATAAAAACACCATCACAATTATATCCAAGCCAACCAGAGAGAGAGACAGAGAGATGCTAGAAGAGAGTCGTAGAATCAAACCTCGAATATCGATGTTATTTCCTTGCCAGCAATCCTTTTCACAATTGTTTCGGTTTTCTTTTCACTGCCAGCTAACAAATTATGAAGTGATTCACCATTTTCTGTGGTAATTATTGTTTTGGTGATATTTTCAATAGTTCCACTACTATGACTCGATGTTGTTGTTGTTGTAGAGGTATTACTGGTTATTATTGTGCGTGATGTATTATTGATGTTACTGTTTAACATTGAAGCTGGTCTCGGACCAATTGGTGGTGGTTTCATAGGTAAATCTAATGTTTTTTTTTTTTGTTTGTTGTTGTTGCATTTTTGTAGAATAAAGTTTAAATGCAAACATAAGAAAAATAAAAACATAAAGAAATAAAAGAAAAAAAAAATAAACAATGCAAATAGTTACAAAAAATTACTCATGCACTATAAAACATGCTCTAGAAATTAATTTTATAAGTACCTATTTTTTTTTAATTGGAAATCTATGGAATTGGTGCAAATTTAACTTTTTATATTTTTTCTTTATCAATAGATAGTAGATCACTGAAACACTGATTGGCTGCTAATAACAATACGTTCAGTTTTGTGCCAAAACATTTATAAGACTTTTAATTAAGATCCAATTTTCATATTAAGTTAATTTAACAAATAAATTTATTCTAACTTATATTATTTATTTGGCTACTTTCTAAGCAAACTATTGGTTTGATGGTTCATGTTTTAATTTTCATCTCAGCACACTATCAGTTCTTCAATCTCCCTTTTTCTTGCCGGTTTTAACGAATCAAGAAATTGAATATCCAAATTTAAATTAATTCTATTTTTTGTTCCATTACCAGAAAAATTTTGTATCATTGTCAAAGTGAAAACTTAAACGGTCACTGTGGCGTATGTGTAACATTTTTTTTTTGCAAACTACGAAACATAGTTTCTTTTTTGAGAACCATTTTTTGGCCTAATGTTGTGCTCAATCGAAATTTTACACATGCAGTCTTGTGAAATTTTTAGGGTGAAGGTATACAATTTATTGTTATATTTTTCACTAGGGGAGAAGGGGGTACATTTGACACTTAATTTTTAAAGGTCTGTATTTTCGAAAACTGTTAATATTTTCCAATGTTTTGTTTTGTATTTGATTTATTGACTATTCAAGATTATACTTACAGTAATTTTTTTTGTTTTACCATATTACAACATTTAAAAAAATTATGTTTTCTAAAAAAAGTCATTTTGTCAAAAGTGCCCCGATCCCGGGGCACTTTTGACTTTAAAAGGGGTACATTTGACAATGGTGGATTAAACCCCACATCGTGTGCATTAAATTTTTAAAACTATCAGTGGATCTTACTCGTCTATTATTTAATTAGAAAAAAAATACTTTTTTGGTTTTAAACAATATACTAAACAATATAACGAAAAAAATAAATCAAAAAATTTATTTTCTAAAAAGAAGAAGAAAAAACAAAAAACCATAAAATATTTCAAAAAATCTCTCCATTTAAATCTTAATCAAAATTAATCGATGTCGATTTACTTTTAAATAATTTATTAAATAAATAATTTAACAAATTCAACGTAAAAATGTGCCCAAATTGCAAAAGTCAAAGGTGCCCCGAAGGAGCCACAGAACTGTTTTTCGTTTTTTTCAATGACTAATCCTATTTTTTTTACAAAGCTGGTTTTAATTTACTTAATTTTAAGCTTAGTGCTATCAAAATATTGATTCACCATTAAAAAAACTGTTTTATTAGGTTCAGAAATCGCTTGCATACCGGTGGTCAAAAATTAGATCAGAAATACAGAAAACACGAAAACACGTGGTACTTCGCGAAAAGTTAATGAAAGACTGCGAAATTTCGCAAAATTTCTTTAAATCAAACTAAGCTTCTTTCTTCATCCAAACTATTGTTAATTAAGGGCACGATCATACCGAAAAACGCAAAGTCAAATGTGCCCCGGTGTCAAATGTACCCCCGCTTACCCTATATAAAAATTTTGGAATTCTTACTTGGATTAGCATTTAAACTGACTTTAGTTTGTTTTGTAAAAGCATTGTTAAAACTTAAAACTATGTCAATTCACACACCACACAAAATCCGTCTATAATCAGTGTTTCCCAACCTTTTTGTAATATGTCCCACCAGAACCTTTCCAAATTTCTAATGTCCTCCCTGACATTTTGTGACTAAAAAAGTGTAACACCAGAAATTTGAAGATAAAAAAAAAATTAAATCTTAAAGAAAATAAGTAAGCTTATGGCGTTTACTTTGGAAGACAACAAAAACAATTGTTCACCTAATATTTTACCGCAAGTGTCTTCAGTTTATTTTGATTAGAAAACATTGTACAACAAATAGAACAGTTTCATGAAAATCTGGCCGATTTAGAACACTGACCGGGTCATTAAACAGTGTTTAAACACCAATAAATATGCTATAATGAACAAAATACCGAAAACTTGTAGGTACCTAGTTTTACTTTTTTTTTTACAAGATTGGCAAATTAAACGAAACTGGTGAATGAATTTAAACAAGTGACAGTCGTCACAATGAATGACAGATCCTAGATTGGTATACAAATATATATATTTAAGAGTGGAAACAGAAGAATTACATATTTTTCGAAAAAAGTGTAATTCTGTATAATTTTGAATTCCCCCCTAAAAAAACCAATTTCCCCCCTGGTGGGACATGGGTTAAGAGAAACTAAATTTTTATGATAATGATACTCCTAGAGGCTGTGCCAATTCTTCAACAAAACCATGAAAAGAACTTATGTGGTATATGCTAGATTTGAATCAAGTATCGTCATCGTGACGAAAGTTTAAGAAAGTAAGCATAATAATTTTTCAGTTAATCATGTTTTTTTAATATTAACTTTTAAACACAGTTGGCAACAAATAACTCCAAAATAGACAATTTTTTTTATAAAAAAAAACATAAGAAAAATATCAAAATTGTGCTAATTTTAAGAAACAATCCATAAAATAGCATAATAAGAGGTCAAAAAGAGTGTTTTACTAATTTGTCTAAAAGACTGTTTTATTAACTTGGTACTTTTTGTATTTTTTTCTGAAATTTTTTGATTTTTTTTTCATAGAATGTATTTATATATAATATGTACCTTAATTCAAGATCTAACTCGAATTGAATTAAGCCAAATTTTTGAAAAAGAAAATTATATTTGAACTCTAATTTTGTCCGCCATCTACTTTGGTCTCAGACTTATTGGTGACGATGTTCGTGTGAATGTTGTCTTGAGCAATTTTCGTTGATAAGATTGAGACAAAAATATTTTATCTTATTTGTTCTTGGTGTTGGAAACATGCAATTATACATATGTTGTCCCATAATTCAAAATTTTATTTGGAGCTTACGATAATTTGGCGGAAAGAGCTCTTCCACTTTAACAACAAAGACTGACTAGAAGAAATTTCAATTTCCTACATAATCGTGTCGACTTTTTGATACAAATATTGTATGGAAACACTGGAGACATAATTTTGGACTAAGATATAGGTTACATGCTCTAGGTACTGATGTTAAAATACGAATGACAAGTAAGGAAGAGAATTTTCTAGTTTCAGCTAAAACAATCATAATGTGCAGTCATCCAATCACATAGAATTTCCAATTTAAAAAAATCTCATATCAAATACATTACAAAATAAATTTAAAATAAATCAAATGCAAAAAGAAAAATGCATTACTAACCTATTCGACTGAGTCCTGCTGCCAATTCTCGAACAGATTTCTTTTCCAATGCTGCACCTATTATATTTTTAAATAAAATAAATTTAATTAAGAATTATGAAAAAAATATATGCCACATTCAACATACCTGGTGTTATTCCAACAATACTGCCACCGCCGCCACTGGAAGCCAAAGCTATTCCCGGGCTTATACCAACAATAGAACCTCCAGTCTGTTGGCCAAATGGCACTACATCGCAATCTAAATAAAAAAAAAAAAAATATATAAAAATACTGTCTTGTATAAAAATAGTACTTTCTACCATCTTCTAACTGCTCTGGAGTAGTTTTACTAGATTCTGTTGAAAAATCTCCCGACTTTGGCTCATTACCCACCACAGACCAAGGACGTGGTTTTTGCAAAACAATCGGTGTCCTCAAAATCCCATTTCCAGTCTTCACAATCACACTATCACCTCCAGTATGACTCTTTATCGACTCACTGCTAGGTGATCGCATTCGATCATCCCTATAAGGTGTATGCAAACGATCCAAACGATCATCATTACCACCTTCAGTGCGCATTTTAACCAGAGGTGACTTGCGACCAATCAAAGGAGAATATTTCTCCAAATTGTCTGTGGATCTCGAACGACTTGCCCATGCAACACCTGAAATTAAAAGAAAAAAATTCAAATACATGAATTGGAATCTTGAAATCCAGAAGCATACCTCTCAAAAGTGGTGAGCTTCGATCTAATTTGATTGGCTTACGCTCCTCAAGAATAGGAGTTGTCTCCTCCGAAGTCATTCTTCCATTATCATCTCGACTCATTGTAGGACTATCGGCAAAACTCAATGAACTACATTCTTCTGATGTTGGCGATACGAGTGGGGTCAGAGTGGTTGGAGTCACTGAGCCTGGTCTAAAGAATTGATCTAGACCTTCGATTATTTCACGAGTACTGGTATCAGCGACCAAGGGTCTTGAAGGTGCTCTGGTCTTGGCTCTCTTTGGTCGGCCTTTGACCAAATGTTGCAGCTGCAGTGAAACACTTGGCAGTTCAGTTATCGAATCACAGCATTCGTCGTCACCACGTTTATCTAACGATGACATATTCGATGAACTTCGATGCGATGATGGCGATTCCAGTAAATCTGGAATGTGACCCAGACTAAGGTTTTCCACCACTGACTGTGGTCGGACCTTTCGTGCGACTGAGCGACGTTTAGTTGGCAGGTGTGGTGTGGCCTGTAAAGTAATTTTGTTAAGTTAGATTGGTTGGGGCTATGAGAAGTTTCGAAAGTGTTCATCTTCAAATGCATTCAATATTTTGAAGATTCTGTACAAAAAGGATTGGTGTAATCATGTTTTTTTTTCTGGTTTTGGGGGGAATGGAAACAGTGAAACTAACTTAAAACAAAAAAATAATTAAGGCGTGAACGTGCAATAATAATTCTTCTATTTCACTCTTTTTGTACACATTTTTTTTCATTTACAGAAAAATTAAAATTAATATTTTTTAAATCTAGCGGGGTTGTTAAAAAAAATTATAAAAAAATAAAAAAAAAATTCAAGGATTTTTACTGTGATCTACTTACAAGGTTTAGATATTCCAATTTCTTTTAACAAACGGATGAAGGGTGAGAAGTACAGAGAGAGCATGATGGGAAGACACAGAAAATTATAAAAAAAACTTGTTGTGTCTTTTTTTGTTTTTGAATTTTTGTTTGGTTTTTTCTTGATTTTTAATTTTTGAAATTTTTTTAATGATGGTGAATGGATGATGAATGAGTGAAGTGAATGTATGTGATTTGTGATGAATGGATGAATTATATGGTGATTTTGGATGATCTAACTCGTATATTTTTTATTGTATTTTTCATATCATTTTTAATATTTCAATGCATAAAAATTACTACAAATTAAAATAAAATTATGTTCACTACTAAATTTTTTTGATAAAATACTTTTAACTTGCGTTGAATTTCCTTTTTTTTTGGTAGCCAATTGTTTGAATTTTTGTTTTTACTTTTTTTTTGAAAATTCAAGCATTGTATTTTTTTTTTGTTTGAGATATATTCACACTTGTTAGAATTTATAATTATTTAAATGCAAATTTAAATTCTAAATAAAATGTAATTTTGTTTTTTTTTTTTTTGTTTTATACAGTTCACTGGCACTAATTTGAATATAATATATATATAGTTTTGATTATAAATAATGTAATATTATATTATTTTTTGATTCAAAAATGCTGATTTTTCTAGTTATTATTATTATGGTGAGAAACAAAATTAATAATAATTTTTGTTTGATTTTATTTCATCCAATTTGTATAACTTACAGTGGGTGAATCTAATCCAAGCTTTGGCAGTACACTTCCTCTGCTTGATCTTGGTATGATAAGACCATTGGCATCCTGAAAGAAAAAATTAAAAAATTAATATTTTCCACACGATTTTTTGAGAAAATGCTGAAATTATTATTATCAAATTTGATGCTATTATGTTGAAAATGAAATTTTTAACCATTTTAATGGTCACAATATTAATTAAGAAATAGTATTGAAATTTTAAAAATTTGCTGAACTTCTAACGTTTGAAAGTACAATCATATCAAAAAGGTTTTACTTAATTCTAGTTCTATACAAATATCTACTTTTACTTTAAGAAGTGAATCTATTTAATTGATCTACTGAAAAAACGGAATTTTCGGGAACACTAAAAAGAGACTTCTATTAACCTAGTTGTACCTATGATGTTTTATGCATGGCCATTTTTCGACGTGAAGTCATGAAATTTAATGCACTGACGGATAATAGTATGTGATACGAAAATGCTGCCATTTTTACTTGCGATATAGGTAGGTACCAAAAGTAATGGATCAAACGAAATATGCTGATAGGAGAACTTAAGGGCTCTCAGAATTTGGTAACTTGTTCATCCCAAATCCTTACGGTTTTCGATTTAATGCAATTCTTGTGAAATTTCGAAAAATCCCTACCTGGGCCCATTATTGATTTTTATTTTTTAAAATTCTTTTACAAAAACATTGGCAAATAATTAGGAACAATTAATTAATCAAAATGTTTTTTATCCCATACGCCATTTCGCTGCAAATTAGCTAACAGTTTCAAGTTTTATAAAAAATCAATTTCTAACTTTTATTTGAGAGCAACACCGTAAAAAAAAATTTGTACGGTGTGAGAATGGTTTATTATTTTAAAAAGTTGCCCTGTTATTCTAGTTTTCAAAAATGTATAAAAGTTCGCAAAGTTGCAGTTAGATCGCATAATATTACAATTTGAATTCAACAAAACAGGGTTTTTCAGAACAAAAAACAACCAAAAATAATCACATTTTCTCGAACTGTTATTTGTTTATTTTTCTTTGAACAAAAGCCTCTATTTTTGTTTGTATTTTAGCTCTGAAAAACCCTGAGTGGGTCCCGGAAGTCCGTCTGTCTGTAAACGAAGCTACAGCCTAAACGGATGGAATGATTGATGTCAAACCTGGTATGTAGCGTTATTTGGCGACTCTCCAGAGGGGTTTTTGGAATTAATTTTTTTGGACCAAAAATAACGGTACTTGTCATATAACTATTTTAGTAAAATTAAAATATCTCAAAAACGGCTCCAAGGATTTTGTTTAAAAAATTCAAATGTTCGTTTTGAGCTGTGGTCTATCTTTCAATGAAAAAATTTTTTTTTGAAAATCATTATTAACGGTACCTGCGATAGGACCGTTTTTTTCAAATCCGATTATCTCCAAAAGCGTTTATTCGATTTCAACGAAACTTTTTGTGAAGAAGCATTTACAAAATTTAAATATAAATCAAAAATAAAATTTCCAAAAAATAAATTTTTTTTTGAAAAATCAAATTTTCGAAAACGGGACATTGATTTTTTTTGAAATTTTTTTTTAAGATGTTGATTAATGATTTCTACAAAATGGCACACCAATTTTATTTTAAAACTTTTTTTCCAAAAAATTATTTATAAAAAATTAATTAGTTTTTTAAAAAACGGCTCTAACGATTTTGAAAATTTTTTGTCCAAAAATGCATCTTAATACATCAATCAAAACTGCATACTTGTTTTGAAGGGCAATTTGATTTCAGATTTTATTTCATTTTTTTAAAAAACGAATTTTAGTTTTTTTTCCAAATTTTTATATAAAAAGTCTTAAAAATTTAAGCAACTTTAACTCTAAGAGCAAGTTCGTGCGACCCAGTCGTTCATTTTATTAAATTCTCATTTGTTTTTTAGTGAAAATATTGGTCGATGTATGCTTTTCATCTTGTTGACCAGACCGAAGATGATTACATTCCTCGCATAGAACGAAATGAAACTTCGGCCCAATTTATTGACTCTCCATTAAACTTAAATCGCCATTAAAAAAGGGAATTTTAAAATTAAAAACCAATTTCGTTTAATTCAGTCTGTTTTAAGGATTTTTTTGAAGTTTGGCATCATTAACTAATTGAGCATTAAATTTAAAAGTAGTTTTAGTTAAAACACCAAATTTGACCTTTTAAGAGGGATTTTTAGAGCTAATGGAGGTTTTAAACAGAATTTCTATTTATTCACTCTCCATTAGTGTCAAATGTCATTTCATTTATTTTTTTTATTTGAATTATTATTTTATTTAAAAATGTCAAATGAGCTAAGGAATTATTAAAAAAACATTACAATTATGAAAAAAGTCCAGACTAGAATTTTTTGTAGGTATACAGTATACACACATGCATTTGTACCATAAAAAAGAACAAAATTCAAAGAAATTAATGCATTTCTTGTCTACTTCGCACAGATGATAATACTAGATCTACTAGATTATATTCTCCACTTCAAAACTAATCATTTTTGAGATGCTGCATAATACATATGTACATAACATACATAACATTGCAATTGAAGCCATGAGAAGAAGAGATATAAAGCTTACTTCTAAACCAATGACACGAGATGAATGCCGATAACACTTAATTTAAGTTGTTATATTGACACCGATGGAAAAAATTAAAAATTTCACTTAACTGCTTCTTCTTCTCATGGTTTCAATTGTAGGTTGTAGCATTCTTTGGTTACCACTGGTATATCGTTAATCTCTTGCATTTTCTGGCGTTTTCAGCTGCAAAATACTTACGGGTCATAGTTTTTTGGTTTTTCTTCCAATTCAAATCTATTTGATTTGACAAAATTGTAGCTTTTGACAGATTATTTTTCAAACAAAATAAAAAATCCCTAGGATATTTTTAACAGAGTTTTAAATTTAAAGTTTCCATTAAAAGTAAGGACTTTAACTAAAGAAGAGTGAATTAAATGAATTTTTAATGATGTATACTTAAAGGCGACAATAGTTTAACGAGGCCGTTAACTAAAGCGATAAATTTCAAAATTTAATGGAGGCTCAATAAATTGGCCCTTAATATAAGTTTAACATTTTTCAAATGTATTATAAACATTGAAATTATTCGCACTACTTTATACTCTCAGAAAGAAATCGATAAACAAATAAATTAAAAAAATGCGAAAAAGGAAATCAACACAACGGGCTATTGGTCAGCAAAATACAAAACTCGATAACTGTAAAAATGTAAAATAGTTCCTAAAATGTTTTTTTTTTTTTTAATATGGCATAAGGATACAATTTGGCATGAATGTTTTTATTTGTGAAAAGAATTAAATTTTTACAGCAGACATTTTAATATTTCCTTGCATTATTTTACTAAATTTATCTTTAGAATCTTAAACATATTTTCTATTTAAAGATTACTTGTGAAAATCACACCTTATTAGTCAATTACATCAACTTGTTTATTATAGGTAAATTAGAATGAAAAAAAAAAAAAAAAAAAATGAGTAGAAGTCAAATTTTTGGTAGCTTGTTAAAACAGTAATAAAAAGTAAAGAAAACTTTGCATTAAGAAAACTGAGCATTTGTTTCGAAATTTTCGTCAGCGGCTGAGTTGAACAGATGCAAACTGACAAGCACACAATATAAGAACCATCCGATAACTATTTAGGTTGGTCTCTCGTCATGAACATTTAACTTCACCAAGAAACTTTACTTAGTATCAGAAGTATCCAAAATTATTCATCAGTAATAAACAAAACGGAAAGAACATTTCAATAAGATTACTTCTATTTTCTATTATTAGGTACCTACAATTTTAAAATGAACCTAATTCCATAAAAATATCCAAAATAAATGTGACGCTTACACCAAATATTCTTATCTGATAAAATACATAAAAAAAAATAATAATAATTTGCTCTATCTAGCCAAAAAAAAAAAAACAAAACTCGCCCTCCACCCATTAAGCACTTTCCATATTGCTATTCGATTAATATAAGAAAAGTATATCAACATTTCGATGCATTTTTTTGTTGTTTTTCTTTTTGTAAGTCAAAGTCAAGATAACAAAAAATGTTCTCGTAACAACTATCTTTTATAATATCAATATTTTGTTCCAAGAACCTACACTTCTCATTCTTGTCCCTCTGTAACAATTAAACAACAACAAAGTAAACAAAAGAAAGCGAAAAATACTTACATGACTAGATTGACTGCGTACTATATCCGGCGTCTGGGCTTCATCTAATTGCACTGACGGCGAGTCTGAGATGCCCAATCCTCGACGATAACGTGTCAATGCTTCCACAACTTCATCCGTAGCTCGATCTGAGATTGTAGCCGCAATTGATTGTTCAATTTCACTAAAAAAATTTAATTATTTTTAATAATTTTGTTATATTTTTAAAAAATACTAAAACAAGTCTAAAGTATACTTTTCTAATAGCTTTTCCCTATTACTAAAATAATTATCATCTGCCCTTGATGCCTTGCTGCGGCAACAGCCAAACAATCTTTCGCAAAGGTTCATAACAAAATTCGTCTCGGTTGCGAAATGCAACAACTTCGACGCCACTACTGAGACTGACCAGCAGTTAAGTTGGAAAATTTTTTTATTCCCCGATTTCGAGAGGGCGAAAATTATATCCGAGAGTACTAACTTAACTATACTTGAATATTATACAAATTATTTCATGAACTCTCTCTCAAAAATCAAATCTCATTTCATTACTCAACATTCGGCGAGTGTAATCTTATCAAGACACAAAAAAAAAAAGCTATATAGTTTGCGTCGAAATTCCTTATCAAAAATAATATTACAGTGTCAGCTGAAAGCGCGTTGCCGCACCATAGAGCAGCACAATCGCAATAATTCATTTCTTTCTTTTTGTTGGAAGCAGTCCGAGTCTTTGGAGCCGCTCGGTTTAGCTAGTAGTTGGAGAAACGATGCGATTGTGCTTCTCTCTATTCATTAGGCATGACGCATATATTATATATTTATTTGCATCGCATTTGTATACGCATTTTTATTATTAAACAATTATCACAACTGGTTTGAGTCAATTTTCATTTTGAAAAAAATTAAAAAAAAAAAAAAATATAGAACTTCTAGCAGGGCTTCAGAGCTCTGCTTGCTGACTTGGTTGGTTTAATGCAGAAAAGAAAGAAAAAAAAAACGCTTGAACTTCTTACTTCGATAACACCAGACGGAGAACAATTATATTATTTCACTTGAACATTTTTATGTAAAAAAGAAGAATGTGTGCAAATCGAGTTTAAAAAGTTAAATGGAATTTTTAATTAATCTGGTTTTGTTGTGTATTTATTTTATTTCATTGACATCGTTTAAAATTATGTTTATAAACCGAGAATGGATAAAAAAAAGCTATTTTATCTGTCGTTCCACATTAGATAAGTGAAAGTACACGGTGGCGTATACGCGATGAAGAAGAGTAATTTTCTTTAACTTTTTTATGATAAACAAACAGACGCGAAAAAATTATACAAATATTTTGTATACGATAGAGTAGATAGATATTGATTTAAAAGACACACAAATCTATGAAAATGATTTAACCATTTTGATGATGAGATCATGCCCATGTATGAAGTTTGAAAAAGGGAACAACAGAAAGATTGATTTTTTTTTACACACATTTTAAATTTGAGAAGATGATAAAAAAACATATGTAAGAACTATAATTTTGTGGTGTATGGATGATAAGTATTAGTCATAAGAACATAACAAGTTTTTAAAATTTTTAGTTGAAGATTTTGGTGTAGATATTTTAATATAAAGTCGTTCCTATCAAGCTATTGTGTTGTTAGAACTTTTGGCTAACATAAGCTGCTGTAAAAAAAATAATCAATATGCTAACGGAGAATAAAATATTCCATTTAGACAACATAGAACAAAACATAGATTTATCTAAACAAAACAAAGAGAAGACAAACATGTTAGGTCCAAAACAGCTGTTAGAGTCGTTGACCTAGGTTAGGTTGAAAGGGGTGACGTCACAAAAAGTCATCTTTGAGAAGCATAAGAAAAATATAGGGATGGATATGGTTGGTGAAGTTGGTGAAAAATTGAACATTTTGTAGTAACTTTTGACATTCCCAGTTTATCGGAGAAATATGCTCTCATGACCTCTTCCATTCAGTTAAGAAGGTCATCCCGGAAGCGATATATTTAAGCTTTTTTGGGGGTGAGAGAGTTTTTTAAGTTGATAAATCGCGACTCGTTAAGATAACCATGAAGCAGTTTGAATGATTGGTTGATTGTTGCCGGGAGCGGGTCATAATTCTGCTTGTCAAAATTCTGTACGACAAAATTCTGTGGGGTCAAAATACTGTAATACCATAATTCTGTACGTCATTATACTGTAAATACAAAATTCTGTACGTCAAAATACTGTATGAACAAAATACTGACATGCAAAATTCTGTTTTGTAAAATTCTGTACGGCAAAATACTGTATATCAAAATTCTGTAAAAATGCTGTAAAAAAATATCGTTTTGATAATTAAAAAAGTGCGCGCGCACTTTTTTACATTATCAAAACGATATTTTTTTACAGCATTTTTACAGAATTTTGATTTACAGAATTTTGATGTACAGAATTTTGAAATACAGTATTTTGACCAACCAGAATTTTGCTATACAGAATTTTGACTTTCAGAATTTTGTTCCTACAGCATTTTGCACATACAGAATTTTGACATACAGTATTTTGGCATACAGTATTTTGAATACAGAATTTTGCAACATACAGAATTTCGACCCCAACCCATTCGTGAAATATAAAGTTTTCATGAAGCTTAGATGCTTTAAAAAGTGAAGAGAAAAGGGTTCATGAAGATAAGACGAATGAGACATTGTGAAATAAAAAGTCTTCATTAAATTCAAAGTCTTCAAAGAGACATGAGACTTAGTAAAATAAAGGGGTTGGGGTCAAAATTCTGCCGGGGTCAAAATTCTTTTATCAAAATTCTGCTTTACAAAATTCTGCTTTCAAAATTCTGTTTTTCAAAATTCTGCTTTTCATAATTCTGCTTTTCAAAATTCTGCAAAAAAAGGGTTTGGAAAATGTTAAAAAGCGCGCGCTTTTTATTGCAGAATTCTGTAAAATCATCTTTTTGAAAATTTGTCATTTTTTAAATGCGTATTAGGTAATTTTTGTTTTATGAATGAATAAATTCGAAAATTTTAAGAAAAGGTTTAATATAAAACATTTCCGAAAATAATTACAAATTTATTAATTTATCAAATACAGATGAATGTTCAAAAATTTGAATAAGAAAAGGAATATTTTGTATCAAACAACATCGGTTCCAAATAGTTTACATATTTTATTTGAAAGAAAGGCAGTATATGGTATTCAAAAAATATTTGCGACACTTAAATAAAATAAAATGCACGACTGGGTCGCACGAACTTGCTCTTAGAGTTAATGTTGCTTAAATTTTTAAGACTTTTTATATAGAAATTTGGAAAAAAAAAATAAAATTCGTTTTTTCAAAAATTAAATAAAATCTGAAATCAAATTGCCCTCCAAAACAAGTATGCAGTTTTGACTGATATATTAAGATGCATTTTTGGACAAAAAATTTTCAAAATTATTAGAGCTGTTTTTAAAAAAACTAATTTTTTATAAATAATTTTTTGGAAAAAAAGTTTTAAAATAAAATTATTATGCCATTTTGTAGAAATCACTAATCAACATCTTAAAAAGAAATTTCAAAAAAATTCAATGTCCCGTTTTCGAAACTTTGATTTTTCAAAAAAAAATTTTCAAAATTTTTTTAAAAATCCAAAAATTATTTTTTTGGAAATTTTATTTTTGGTTTATATTTAAATTATATAAATTCTTCTTCACAAAAAATTTCGTTGAAATCGTATAAGCACTTTCGGAGATAATCGGATTTGAAAAAAAACGGTTCTATGGCAGGTACCGTTAATAAAGATTTTCAAAAATAAAAATTTTTTCATTAAAAGATAGACCTTAATGAATTACATTAATGAGGTGTATTTTTCTTTAGCCAGTGCATATGCTATAAAAAAAAAACAGAATTGGCAGAATTTGTTTGTTCAAATATAATGCTGGCAGAATTTTGAAAAGCAGAGTTTTAAAAAGCAGAATTTTGAAAAACAGAGTAGAAAAAAAGCAGAATTTTGAAAAACAGAATTTTCGCTTAAAAGGCAGAATTTTGAAAAGCAGAATTTTGAAGCCAGAATTTTGATCCGATCCCAAAATAAAGATCATTGATGTATCCCTTTTCGTGAAATAAAAAAAAAAAAGATGGATGTAGTGTTGTATTTTGAAATCTGGCATCATCATCGAATATGATCTGCCGCAAAAATTAAAAAAAAAAATAAAGGTATTCTGTAAAAAGTCTTATAAGGTTAATGAAGCGGTTGATATGAGAAAACTATTGTATTTTTCATACATACTAATTTTTTCAGACTTTTGTATGCTGAATTTAAATTTATATATGGCAATAATTATTTCTTTCTAAGTACGATACAAGTTATCTTTTCAATGCATTTGATTTGTAAGAACAATCCGCTAGTTTTTTGACGCAAAATAGTTGGACTAAGCCAATTTATGTTTCTTTCTCTTTCGTGGGTTTCAGTTTTTTTTTTCATTTTTTAGGAACTTTGATATTTAATAGAGTCATTAAATAATAATAAAAACAATGTCCATAATATTGCAAAATTTTATAAAAAAATCAATTAAAAACGAAACAATTTTTTTCTAAATTTCATCTTTAAAACTTAATTTCTCAAAAACTATTTAATGAAACAACTTGAGAAAAAAAAAAAAAAACAAAATAAAGAATAAATAACTAGCTTTTAGAAAAGTTAAAAAAACAGGATTAGTTTAGGAACTAAAGCTCAATAATTGGCAATATTAGGCAACCCGGCCGAACAGCTTAGATTTTGATGATCTTTTCTTTTCAAACGTCAGTAATTAAAAATACTTTAAAGTCTATAGATTACAAATTGCCGGTGTTGCCATTTTGATTTTTTAAATTTAGTTTAAGATTTTTGTGAACAAAAAAAATTTTGTTTCAAACATTTTTATTAAATTTCATAAATTAATTGATGCCAACAGATTTCTAGGAAATTCAAGGAAAAAAAATATATTGGAGTGAGGGACAATCTTCCATCGTTCAAGCGATAGATGTAATTTTCTTATTAATTGACTTCAAACACAAAAAAAAATATTTGAACAGAAAGGCAACACCCACAATATTTAAATATACATATTTAAAAAGCTAGAAGCTTAGTCACATTTCTAAAATTAAAATTAAGTTAATTGAATGAAGGGCTTTTGAAAGAATGGTAATTGAACTCAGATTTCAAAAAAAAAAAAAATGAAAAAATTTTAACATGTCGTTTTTAAAACTTTTTCGTAATATAAAATGCATTTATTTTAAAATTTTTTTGGCCACATTTGTTATGATTTGAAATTATAAAAGGAAACGTCAATATGTATTACGGTTTATGAAAAAAATTAGAAAGTATTTCATTTTAGAATAACTTTTTTTAATAGAAATTTTGAAAAAAAATTAACTTATTTTTTTTTTTTTTTTTTTTTTGAGTTCAACATTTAAATATAAAGTTATTTTTTATTCATTCAATAGCCCTTATTGTTGAAAGTTAAATATCAAAAGTTTAAAGTTCTTATTTGCCAAAGTCTTTGAGAATATCAATTATTCCAATGCAAAAATTCAGTTTTTATCAAGAAAATCCGATGAAATTGAAGTAATTTTTGTATATTTTTTTTAAACTGTAATATATATTACCTTTTCCTCTTCGGAATTCAACTGATAATATTTATGGTGAAAAAATTTTTTTTAAATAAATTCATATTTTGCTACGAAAAAGTTTGAAAAAAGCCATTTAAATTTTTTTAATATCGTTTTTTTTCCAAAATTTTGAGTTGAGGACTACTCGTTCAAAAACTCTTGATTTAAACGAGATTCTGGATTTTTAAAAACGTGTCTGTACATATTGTAGGTGTTGCCGTTGTGTTCAATTTTTTTGTGTTTGAAGTGAGTTTGTGAGAAAATTGCATTTATCGCTTAAACGATGGAGGATTGTCCCTTAATCCCTCATATTTTTTTTTTCTTAATTTACCTAGAGAATCTTTTGCTATCATTTGTTTTATGAAATTTATGCAAAAAAAATGGTTTTGTTCAAAAAAAATTTAATTTTAATTTTAAAAAACAATACGGCAACATCGGCAATTTTTAATCTATAGACTTTTAAGTATTTTTAATTAGAATTACCTACGTTTGAAAAAAAATCGTCAAAATCAGACCTGTTCGGCCGGGTTTCCTAATAATTTGCTTTAGTTACTCCACTAGATTGTACGAGCATTTTTGGATTTTTAATTATTTTTGTTCTTCCGGCTAATCGAGAGGCAAGTGGGTAAGCACTTGAGTGGGGTTTACTGTACCCAAAAAATGAAAATTTTTGCTTCCGAATAACTTTTTAGTCATTGTGAAAAATGTGCCCAAATTTTTTTTGGTTTTAGACCATAATAACTCACTGTGCGTTGATAGAAATCTGGGCTAACATTTTTGCGCAATAATTCCTTTATACTGTTTAACATATTTCATATTTCAGAGATTTTAAGTTTTTTGTTTTGCTTTTTAATTTGAAAGTAAGATGGTAGCGAAAATCTATTTAAGTATGTTATAAAGCAGTCATTAAGGTATAACTACAAAATTTTTTATACAAAATACATATGTAGGAAGGTATTACAAAATCTATACAGAATATACCTTCATTCGAGTCTTATAAAAAATGACACTGCACGCAGCATAAATCAAGCAGTTTTGAATATACATATTCACTTGAAATTTGCTACAAATCTTTAAGACTTAACTAGAGTAAATATTATTAGCAATTAAAAGTTGCTTTTTTTGACTACAAAAATCGACTCATAACTTTAAATGCGTGAAAAATACCATATTTTTTATATTTTCAAAATTCTGTGCCTGAGTTTTGCTGCGTGCCTTTAAAGTTTAATGTTTTATTTGGGCTTTGATAATGTTTATTTTTAGATGCAAATGAAAAAGTAAATTCATCTTTTTGTTTTTGGGTTTTTATTTTTATTTGATTTTAGTGATGAAAATGAAAATTAAGTACATTTTTAATTAATATCATTGACTTTAAGCAGAAAAATAGTGAATTTAATAAATTAACATAAAACATAAAAAGATTTTTGCTACCAACTATTTTTCAATAAAATAGATCCTAAAAACGGTCCTGTTCCTAGAGTTGCTTTACCCTTGATTAAAATATCTCTTGCATCTATAAAGTTGTCTAAGGCCTCAAATTAAGAAAAAAGTAAAGTAAAATACAAAATGAATTGAAATGTAATTTAATATTTTGTGTAGCAAGCTTTTGGAAGGTTCAGACCTTAACAATCAGACCCCAATTAGTTTATTAGTAAGATTTTATAAATATAGCAATGATATCTGTTTAAAACTAGAAAACAATACTTGAATTAAAAAACAATTTTAACTATTTGAAACCAAACATTGTATAACTTACTTTAAATTTGAGCAACTCTCTTTTTATACGTTTTGTACATTACTGTATGCATTTCATTTTGTTCTAATATTCGTTAAATGCTGCTGCTTGCAATTTTCCCAATGCTCGATCTCTTTGACGACCAACCATCACACGAGACAGACACAAGCAGCAGCAGCAAGCGAACATCAAGGAAAAAAAATAAATTCATATAAGTATACATAAAAAAAAACATTCATTATATTCATCTTTAAAAACTAAATCATAAATAAACTACAGTCCATTTATCCACAAAAAACATTGGTCCTTCGAGCCGGATAAAAAAGTGAATTGTGCGGTGTATGAGTTGTGTGTCAGATAAAGAGATCACGTGATTTATTAATCCACCATTTTCGGTGTCGATTAAGCTTATGTATGCTTTTTTTTTAATGAATTAAACATTGAATATCAAACATTGAAACTTTCAACAAACTTTCATTTGATTTTAATCAGTTAAATGATAAAATTATAACTTTTATACATAAAACATATATATGTATATTGTATATCGTACATATATTCATGACAAGTTTTTTTTTTATATATGAATAAAATTTTTATTGCGAACCTATTGGCTTTCTACTGTGCGTAGTAAACGGTTCTTAAATTGAGATCAATATTTTTTGATAGACAATAATTGAAACGCAAATATGCAATTTGTCAAGGGCAAACGTGGTCGCGCGAAGGCTTCAATTACAAATCAATTAGCGTTTTCGGAATTAATTGATGATTCCACTACGGTTGCTTCATTAGAAATTCATTTAGCTAGGCTTACAGAAGCCTGGTCAGAATTTAATTCTTTGTCCGATCAACTTTATGAATTTATTGAAGATGAAGGTTTTGTCGATCCAGAACCAGAATACGCTGATTATGAGGACAAGTATTTAACCTCACATGCTGCAATTACCGATGCAATTCGTGCAAAGGTACCTCATTCAGAGCCACCTCCAATAAATACCGCTGCTTCGCCTAGCGAGTCTCTTACCACACAACAAGTCGAGTTTTTAGAAAGACTTGAAGCAACTAAATCCACAAAATCTGTGCATTTACCCCAACTACATGTGCCTACTTTTCATGGGAATTATAAGGATTGGCCGGGTTTCAAAGACATGTTTCTTGGAACGATTGATTCCAATACTTCACTTTCAGGAACTCAAAAGTTCCAATATTTGAAGTCGTTCCTCGGAAAGCAACCAGGGGATCTATTTAAAAACACTCCCTGTACAGAAAAAAACTACGTTGAGGCTTGGGACAAATTAGAAGAGCGTTATGATAGGACAGTTTTAATTATTCAATCGTTTATTGAAACATTTATTTCACTACCATCTTCGAACTCTAATCCTGCGATTCTTCGCAAAATAACCGACGATGCGGATGAAGTGATTAGGGGTCTTAACTCATTGGATGCAACAACACGAGATCCTTGGCTAATTTATATTTTGTTGCAAAAATTAGATCTTGAAACCAAACAAGCATGGGCTAACGAAGCAGGGTCTAGGATTGATCTAACCATCCAACAGTTTCTCGATTTTCTTCAAAACAGGTGCAACTGTCTTGAAGCTTGCTGCCCAACACCTATATCATCTCTTTCGAAACGTAACAACAAAGATGTTCAGAAAAGCGTCCGATCTCATATGATTGAAACAAAAGTAGGATGTCCAAAATGTGGTGAGGACCATCAGCTTTTCCTTTGCAAATCTTTTTTTTCGCTAGGTTGTGAAGCTCGTCGTGATTTTGCTAGGGAGAATAAACTTTGTTTCAATTGTTTTCGTACAGGACATCCATCTAATAAATGCCGTTCATTTTCAAGGTGTAAAATATGCAACAAAAGGCACCATACTTTAGTTCATCCGAAGGAAGGCGTAAAATCAACAGTTCCCAGTGAAATTGAATCCTCTAAATCAGGGTCGTCGCTTAGTTCCGCTACTAGTTCTCCTGTTGTAAATTGTCACTCGTTGGATCCTACTCGTTGTTTTTCCACTCTTCTTCCTACCGCCGTTGTCAAGGTTGTAGACAAACAAGGAGTTAAACATGAGGTTCGTGTTTTGTTAGACACAGGATCGCAAGTGTCGTTTGTTACCGAAGAGGTAGTTCAGCGTTTAGGATTGACACGTAAACCATCGCGAATTCCAATAATGGGAGTTGGATCTACTGCCGCAGGTGTAACCAATGGTGTGGTATCACTGAATTTAGCATCACGATTTGAAAAGGATGATAAAGATAGTTGTTCAAATAACATTGACGTTGACTGCTACGTTATATCTAAATTAACATCGCTGATTCCTCCAATCTCCACGTCACACTTTAACACATTCGATTATCTGTCGCTCGATTTAGCTGATCCTAGTTTTAATAAGCCAGGCCCTATTGATATACTTATAGGGGCAGATAAAGTCTTCAATATTATTACGGGATCTTCGGAAGAAGAGGCTGTAGGTGTTCCTAATTGTGTTCCAACTATATTTGGCTGGGTTATAGCAGGGGGAGTTCCAAAGCTGCGATCTGATGCTAACCAAGAAGTTAAGTGCTTTACTATAAGGTTACTTTTTGCATTAGCGTTTGACCTTGAACGTTTCTGGCGCCTTGAAGAAGTTCACTGGGAACCTGTGCTATCTGTTGAGGAACAACAAGCGGAGGAACATTTTGTTACAACTCACAGTCGTGCTCTTGATGGACGTTATGTTGTACAGCTGCCTTTCAAAAAAAATTATGAGTCGAACCTTTGCGATTCTTTTAGCATTGCCCTTAGTCGATTACACTCAATGGAGCGTAGGTTTGCTTCTAATCCCGAATTGAAAGCTCAATATAATTCATTTTTAAACGAATACCTCGCATTAGGGCATATGGAAGAAGTACCTCAACATGAAATTGTACAACCACCTTCCAATTGTTATTATTTGCCTCATCATGCGGTTATAAAAAACGATAGTACTACCACCAAACTTCGGGTGGTATTTGACGGTTCTGCCAAACCCCATCACTCTGACACATTTTCTCTCAACGAGCTTCTTCTTGTTGGGCCTACTATTCAACGTGACATTTTCGCTATTTGCCTTCGAAGTCGTCGCCATGCTTATGTTATTTCAGGGGATATAGAGAAAATGTTCCGTCAGATTTGGGTGGCTCCAAACCATAAAAATTATCAACGAATCATATGGCGCTCTTCACCCCAAGAGCCAATTAAACATTATAACTTGTTAACAGTAACCTACGGTACTTCTGCAGCACCTTTTTTAGCAGTAAGGACTTTAAAACAGCTAGCACTTGACAATGCCGAAATGTACTCTCGAGCCTCCAACATAATTCTTAATGACTTCTACGTCGATGATGTTTTTACTGGAGCTGACGACGTAGATGACATCATATCTCTTAGAAATGAACTTGTAGAGCTCCTTAAACTAGGTGGTTTTAATCTGCGAAAGTGGACCACTAATTGTTGGCCACTCTTACTCTCCTTGCCAGAGGAGCAACGCGAGATATCTCCAGTACAATTTGAAGAGTCAAACATGGTGAAAGTTCTTGGTCTACAATGGTGCCCATTCAAGGATTGCTTCTCCTACAAGGTCGTTCTTCCAGAGTCAACAACTTGCACCAAACGTCGAATTCTTTCTGATGCTTCTCGGGTATTCGATCCCTTAGGTTTTCTTTCACCAGTTGTTGTCGCAATCAAAATATTGATTCAGGATTTATGGCGCGAAAAACTAGCATGGGACGAAGAAGTTCCTTTGGAACTCGGACTTCGCTGGAAAACCATTCGAGATGAACTTAGCCTGATCGAATCACTGTCCATACCCAGAGTATTATGGTCCAACAAAAATAATTGGGAGCTTCATGGGTTTTGTGATGCATCACTGGATGCTTATGCAGCGGTCGTTTATTGTAGAAGTGTAAATGAAGCTGGAAAAGTCCAGATTAGCTTGGTTGCAGCTAAAAGTAGAGTTGCTCCGATTAAAGTTTTATCGCTACCTAAGCTTGAACTCTGTGGAGCTCGTCTCCTTACTCAACTCATTAATAAAATTAAAATCTCTTTGCAGGAAAATGACCTTCGTGTTTTCGCTTGGACAGATTCTTCTATTGTCCTACATTGGCTATCTGCTCCGCCTAAGAAATGGTCTGTTTTCGTCGCAAATCGAACTTCAGAAATACTAACATCAATACCATTCAAATGCTGGAATCATGTTCGCTCACCGGAAAACCCCGCTGATGTACCATCCCGAGGAATACCACCTTCACTTTTGGCTTCTACAGACATTTGGTGGAATGGACCTTCATGGTTGAAAAAAGATTCTACGGAATGGTCAGTGTCACAGTACAATATAAATGATATTGCTGAAGAAGAGTTGGAAGAACGAAAAAGTAAAAAGGTTCAGGTATTCTTTTCAAATTTGAATTCTGAAAATATATTTGACCAACTTATTGCTCGCTTTTCGAATTGGTTTAAACTCGTTCGCGTTGTGGCGTACATATATCGGTTCTATCGTAATGCCCATTTCAGTAAAAATAAAGAATCTTCTCCTTTCCTATACGCTCAGGAAATAATTGAAGCAAAAACACTTCTTATAAAACATGCACAATCTTCTCTATTCGGTTTCGAAATTGACCTTTTAAAAAAGGGTAAACCACTCCCGTCTAAAAGTAAACTTCTACCACTTGCCCCGTTTCTTGATAGATCTAGTGTTCTTCGTGTCGGTGGACGTCTTGAACATTCTCACTTGTCATATAACGAGAAACATCCAATCATTTTGTGTAAATCACATCCTATTGCAAAACTTATAGCGAATTCGATTCATGAACAATATTTGCATTCCGGCGTGACGTTGATGATTGCTTTACTAAAACAAAATTTTTATATTCTCGGCTGCAGAAACCTATTACAAAAAATAGTTAACAAGTGCCTCAAATGTTTTCGTCAGCGACAAACGGTCTCTACTCAACTGATGGGCGATCTTCCAAAAGAACGCGTTCGTTTTTCACGCCCCTTCAGCACGGTTGGCTGCGATTATGCAGGTCCTATTACCCTAAGACTATCTCGCGGACGAAATCCAAAATTTGTCAAGGCATATATCGCTCTGTTTGTGTGCTTTGTAACCAAAGGAGTCCATATCGAACTCGTCGGGGACTTATCGACAGATGCCTTTCTCCTAGCTCTAGATCGGTTTGTATCGCGGCGCGGAAAACCGTCGGTAATCTGGAGTGATAACGCGACAAATTTTAATGGAGCGAAAAGGAAACTTGGAGAGCTACATGATCTTCTTCTGGACCAACAACGCAACAGCTGCATCATTGACCATCTTTCCAAAGACCAAATCACTTGGAAATTTATACCGCCTGCCTCGCCTCACTTTGGAGGACTTTGGGAGGCTGGTGTAAAATCAGTTAAAACTCATCTCAAACGTGTTATTGGTGATCAAAGACTTACCTACGAAGAGATGTATACTCTTTTAGCCAAAATTGAAAGTCTTTTGAACTCACGCCCTATGTGGCCAACACCTGACTTCGAACCTACTGCTCTTACTCCATCACATTTTATGATTGGAGAATCTTATTCTACTGTCCCTTCACCTGACGTTTCATGTCCAATTGTTTCAATAAAAAATAACTGGTATCTTTTACAGGCACTTACACAAAGTTTTTGGAAGCGCTGGCACCAAGAGTACCTAACCTCATTGCAGAACCGACCAAAGTGGCAAAGGGTCAAACGAAATCTTCAAATTGACGATGTTGTCCTAGTGAAGGAACCAAACTTGCCACCATCTAAGTGGGTCATTGGACGTGTCACCGAAACTCATCTTGGAGCAGACGAAAGATGTCGTGTTGCTACAATAAAAACAAACAATGGAACCTACGTTAGACCAGTAGTCAAACTAGCTCCCTTGCCTTTTACTGAAAGACCGGAGTCTTCCAGGGGGGGCTGAATGTTTAAAACTAGAAAACAATACTTGAATTAAAAAACAATTTTAACTATTTGAAACCAAACATTGTATAACTTAAGTAAGATGGTAGCGAAAATCTATTTAAGTATGTTATAAAGCAGTCATTAAGGTATAACTACAAAATTTTTTATACAAAATACATATGTAGGAAGGTATTACAAAATCTATACAGAATATACCTTCATTCGAGTCTTATAAAAAATGACACTGCACGCAGCATAAATCAAGCAGTTTTGAATATACATATTCACTTGAAATTTGCTACAAATCTTTAAGACTTAACTAGAGTAAATATTATTAGCAATTAAAAGTTGCTTTTTTTGACTACAAAAATCGACTCATAACTTTAAATGCGTGAAAAATACCATATTTTTTATATTTTCAAAATTCTGTGCCTGAGTTTTGCTGCGTGCCTTTAAAGTTTAATGTTTTATTTGGGCTTTGATAATGTTTATTTTTAGATGCAAATGAAAAAGTAAATTCATCTTTTTGTTTTTGGGTTTTTATTTTTATTTGATTTTAGTGATGAAAATGAAAATTAAGTACATTTTTAATTAATATCATTGACTTTAAGCAGAAAAATAGTGAATTTAATAAATTAACATAAAACATAAAAAGATTTTTGCTACCAACTATTTTTCAATAAAATAGATCCTAAAAACGGTCCTGTTCCTAGAGTTGCTTTACCCTTGATTAAAATATCTCTTGCATCTATAAAGTTGTCTAAAGCCTCAAATTATGAAAAAAGTAAAGGAAAATACAAAATGGATTGAAATGTAATTTAATATTCTGTGTAGCAAGCTTTTGGAAGGTTCAGACCTTAACAATCAGACCCCAATTAGTTTATTAGTAAGATTTTATAAATATAGCAATGATATCTAAAATAAAGTAAGGTGCTTGAACAATTAACAAATATACAGTAATACAGGTTTTCTCTAGCCACTTAGCTTGGATAATTAATTTGGTGTTGAAAAACGTCTAAAACAATTCAGTTGAACCTAATTTTTAAAACCTTATATTTCCTCTTCTCGATTCTGTGAAAGATTTAACTTCTAATTTTTAAGCATGAACCCAGTATATAACGATTTAAATTCTAAAATGTTCAAAGATTCAATTTTCAATACTTACGCTACTTTATTCATAATTTCACTTCCAGCATTATTAAGCAAACAAGTTTGCAAAAAATCATCCGGTATGACTAGCCTCTCGCACAATGCCTTCCTCAAATCAATTATAACATTTTGGCAGCCAAATGTTTTCGGACACTGTTCAATTCCAGTACGAATCATAGTTTCCATAGTCTCCTCCAAATGACTTTGAATTGTATAACTTAAATCACTAGCAATTCGTGTTAGTTTCACCTCAACGGGATGGGATTCACAACGCACAGCCTCTTGCAACTTAGGCATAAGTTGTTTGCAATTTTCTGCATCATCAATTAAACGTTGCACAGCACAACATTCACTACCTGGAGCTATGGATAGTGTATCTTGGGTTTCAGCAACCAATTTATCAACGAGTTGATGTGTGGAGGATAACATGAAACCATGTTGCAATCGGAATCCTTGGCCATTTTGTCGTTTTAGCCCGTTACAATTACGGAGTAGAAGTTCTTGCATTTTTCTCATTATAGCATCGGTCTTTTCGGGATGATTTTTGAGATGTGGCGCTATATCAAATACCGGAAATGGTATCGTTCTCATTGAATGGTTGTTCTCAAGGGCATACACTATATCTCCATAGCCTTGTAGGGTTATGTTGTTTTTGTCCATATAAATGGTTCGTAGTTTATTGTTGATTTGCAGTGCTTTAGCTAAGAGCCTTGCTCCTACATCACCCATGTAATTTCCACTTATATCTAGAAAAGAAAAAAATCATGAATTGGTTTCGGAATCACAGATTTGATTAGTTTTTACCTAATTTCTGTAAGCTCTGATTGCTTCCTAAGGCATTTATAAAATCATGAATATCATTTTTGAGCTTATTTTCCGACAATACTAATTCAGCTAGAGGAAAATCATCTTTTTGTATAAGATTGACCAGGGCATCCATTACAGTTGGAATGTGTTTAGGTTTCATACCGGTAAGACTACGGGTCATGTGTAATGTTCGAATTGAAGGATTCTTTGATACAGCAGTTAATACTGATGCTAATTCGGCATCCAAATCTAGAAAAGAATAAGATTTTTAGGTTAGAATTTTTTTTATTTAAATGAATAGGAGATATAAAAAATACTTACTATTGTCACTTATGTCTAAACTTTGTAAAACACGAACCCCATGGATACATGATTCTAATACATGAGCACCCTGGGCACCTAATGAATTGCTACTTAAATCTAAGTACAGCCCAGCTGTTGACTCGTTGCATGCAAGACCGAGAAGTAAATTCCTAAAATTGAGAAAAAAAAATAAATTATTATGAAACACAACATTTTTGAATAAATTTGCAGGAGTTAAAAGTTAAATGCATACAAAACATTTATGAAACAAAAACTCTGCAATAAATCACTATTAGAAACGAATTAAACATTCAATAAATTTCGAAACAGGAAAGAACTAGAATAGCACTCGTTAAAGATTTTGGTGAAAAAATTGGAAAAACAATGGCGCAAAATTTTAAACAATTAAGTTAAATCCTAAAGCCTTTTTAGTAATTTACTTTAGTCAAAAGCAGACAGATTTTGAGCTAAGTAAATTACTAAAATGGCTTTAGCAATTTACTAAATCACTTAAAATTTTGCGCCAATATAATTGGCAGGAGATTTTCGAAAAGACATCGTTAGTAGAAAAACATGTTGCTAAACAGCTTTAGACTTCAGTGTTAAGTCTCGATAGTAGGAGTTGCAAGAAACCCCAACCACGGGTTTTTGCTTAGTAAGAAACAATGCTAACAAAGATTTCAAGTAAGTACTTATTTAAATTTTGCACAACTGCAACTTGTGGGAATAGTTTAGAAGATGAATGTTCAATGCTACACACCCCAATCAAGTATTAAGAAGAGTCTTTTAAGTATGAATTTTGCGAAATATTGTTCCAAGACTTAATAAAATTTGCAATTGCTTCGAAGAGAAATATTGAACATGAACAATTAAATTACGAATTTGAAAAGAAATTTTTAACTAACAGAAAAAAATCGGTATTGGATATTTAGTTTAAGGCACCCTTAAAATTTTTTAGAGCTTACAATGCAATTGTAACATAATTGGTTTTCAGGGAAATTAAGAATCACGCCTTACAAAGGGACGAATAGTTCAAATTTCACAGATATTCAGTTTTGTTTTCTATGGATATGAATTTTTTTTATATCTCTGCTGCTCAGAAAAGTGTTATTTCTAACCGAAAAGATTTTTTTCTGTTAAAATAATAGTTTTTGAAATGTAACGAATTAAATGATAAATGGGCAAGAAAAAAGGGAACCAATTCTGGACTTCGCGGTTAAAAATAGCAGAATATACATTTTTAAGTTTTATAGAATCTAGACGATAAGTGACCCTTTTCACACATCAAAGTTTTTTAGAATCATAATTTAGAGCCCTAAAGCATAAAGACTAAACAACAAAAAAATGAAAAGTAAAGGAAACGGTCGTGTTTCCCAAAAGTTTTCAGTTTTCAAAAATTTATTATAATTAGTAGGTTTTTATGGCTCAGAGTCAGCGAGAGTGATCTTCCTCTTGCTTAAATTTTTGTTATCTTTGAACAAAATAAATTGTACCGATAACACTTTAAGACATGCTAATTTTAATTTAAAACTTAAATAGCTCTTCGACTTAAAAAAATCTTACTCATACGCCATGGTGTCCTATTTCCTGACTTATACAACATACAAAATAAAAGCAGATAAAAACCGTTATCATATCCAAACATAATCTATTAAATGTGCAGGAGACATGAGTTACATAATATACTTGATAGCAACAATTTTGAGGTATTTAAGGTGTTCATCTATATCTTTCAGTAAATTTTGATTCTACCATTAACATGTAAGTGGAGATTCAACAGAGAAATGAAAATCACAACTCTTTAAATTTGGCACAACGAAAAGGGTTGTGGAATTCCCCACAACTGCATCCATAGCGTTGTGATAGTGAAAAATTTTATAAAGAAAACAATAACGTTAAGTTTAAAAATTTGAGCATACTCAGAAGGACTAAGCCCACAGAAGAAGAAGAAGCCAGAAAGGATAAGTGAATCTTTAGTAGAATTCACATCTGTCTGTCTCTCTAGTTGTGAAAATAAAAGAAGAAGGTCTAGCAATAGTCTGAAAGAAGTTAATCTGAATAAGGGCGCAGGTAGTTGAAAAACAATTGAAAAAAAAAAAAACAAAAATCTAAACCAAAATTAAACTTAACAAAGAAACAGGTTTACAATAAATTTTAATTAGAACTTTGTACTCCTCAAATAGAAACGAAATTAAAAAAATTGTATTGGTATAAAGTTCAACTTACTTCAATGCTTCCATTGGCAATTTACATCCGGCAATATTCAAATGTTTCAAACTTAATGTACTTGTAAAAAATTGTTTAAACGATGGTGGAATTTCTTTTCCTTTTTTTGTACTAAACGAATTGTGTGAGACGTTTAAATTGCTTAAATGTGTTGCACAACCACGTAATAGGGCACCAAATAACTGAAATAAAATAAATAAATTTTAATATTTTTTAAATTTATCTTTTAGTATAAAACTTACATTCTCTAAAGTAATATCAGTCGATGAGAGGTCCAAATGCTCTAGAACGTTTGGTTGGGCCAGAAAATTGTGTAAATTCTAGAAAAAATAAAAAAATAATGATAACTAAATAAGTTGAAAATGTGTATTTTATTTGTAACTTACGGTAATATCATCTTTTAGGCTGTTTCCGCTTAAATCTAAATACGTTAACGAATTGGAAATACTTTGATTAAGTGACAAAGAATGTGACATCTGATTAACGCCTTTCGATGTTAGACCACAATGTGCTAGAGCCAATTTACATAGACCTTTTGATACTTTTGCTATTGGACCCGCCAGATGTATTGCGCCTAAAAGTATGTATAGAATTAAAATTAATTTTCTTTTTTTCTTTTGTTTTAAATAAAATTCTTAATGCTGAATAAGAAAAAGGAATTGTGCACTGAAAAAAGTTTTATTTCAAAGTGAAAAAGCATTTTTAAATATAAAAAACAACTTCCCATTGAAAAAAAAAAGATAAACAAATATTAAATTAGGCAAGAGTTAGATTTTTTTTTTGTTCATTCAATTTGTTTTTAATTTTTAATAAACATTTAAATATTGCAAAATATATTTCACAATAAATAATAAAAAAAAAAAATAGCAGATAAATCATTTGAAAAGAAATTAACACAATTAGATTTTCTTAAAAAAAGAATTTTTTATGCAAAGAAATTGGATAGTGAATAAGAAAAGATGAAAGCAACAAATTAAATAGAAAATATCTATAATAAGGCTGATTTTGAAAACTAATTTTGAAAATTTGAAAATAAATGTAAAAACTAGTAAACAATTATTTTATAAACATCAACATTTTTGTAATTAGTCAAACCTTGAACAATTTTTCCAAGTAGGGCACACAACGATGTTGCACCTACATTAAAAAAATACAGTACACACGATTGAATACAAAACTTTTTTGGTAGAATATCAATCAATTTAAAAAAATTAGTATTGGGTTATGGATTCTGTATTTTGAGTGTTTTATGAGGATTAAAAAAAAATTAATTATTTCAGTTTTTCGACAAGATGATTTCTCAAACCCCTTATAATTTCAGTCCTTAAATATTGTACAATTTGTTTATAGACATTACTTTTAAATCTTCTTAAAGTACTAAATTCGTTTGGTTTTAATTATCCTTTTAACAAGATTAGAGAAACACCTGATTCAGCTGGGTTTTAGGCCCATTCTTTTATTTGCATTCTGACTCTAGAAACTCAATTATGTAATAAAATTGAAAAAAAAAAAAAAATACAGTTTAAACTGTTTTTAATTTCAAGATTGATATTTTTAAGGAAAAGTGAACGTACACAAAACCTTAGGTTTTTATCCAGCGAGAAGGATGACTACAAAACCAAATTTTTATATATTTTACAATTTTGCGGTTTACTACTTCGGCACTTTTTGAACTTTGTTTTAAAAATGTGCCTAAATCAAAAGTCGTTAGTCAAATTTTAAGCTTATAAACAATTTTCCAAAAGAAGATTCCACAAACGCATATTCTGTCCACCATTTTGGAACCACAATTTTGAGTAAAAAAAAGTTGGCAGCTTTTTCGTATTTCTTATACTAATATACTTTAGTGTACTAAATTTCATAACCTTTCGTCAAGAAATAGTCGTGGAAATGATTTTTGAAGCCAAAAAGCACCAAAGGCACCACTGTGCGGCGAGGAGAATGGTAATCAGTTAAAGCGTTCTTGATCGAAAGATTTTTAAATCTTCAGCGAGTGAGTGCATGACTTTCGCTGATTGTGTCAACTTCACTTTTACTTCTAATTCGGCAAAAATAATAATTTACCAATTAGTTTATAAGAAAAGAAAATATATCGTAAAAATAGAATTTTCGCCTTTTTTTTTATAAAAAAGAAAAAATATCGTAAAAATATGATTTTTGCTTTTACGACATATTTTGAAACACATGCGCGACCAGAAGTCCTTCACGAATTTGAACCAATTTTTTTGTTACTTAATATTTATCTCATACATTATATGAGTTTTGTAAATCTTTTATGTTCAAAAAATAATATGTTAGGGTGGTAAAATTTTTTTTGTAAAAATACCATATGTATTTTAAAATTTTTTTCAAACTTCAGAGCCGATGCGCGACCGGAAAATATGAACTCATTTTGGTTATTTTTTTAACCCTTCTAAGTCTTCACCATTCGCAACTTTTCCGCACTATTACGATTTGAAGCTCAAAAAACTGTTTTTCGGCACACTCTAATGGTAAGTCTTAGAGTTGTAAAAAAAGTATTATGCCAGAAAAAAATTAAATCTAAAAATTTGTAAATTCAGAATTTTTAGAAATTTGACGTTTTATTAGGGTAATCTGAGGTGAATTTAGAAAAAGGGTAGGGTGATCTGAGGTGAATTTAGAAAAAGTTCAAAAAGCTATTTCCTTAACAAAAAGTGGTAGAAAAAAATTAATACTGGAATCGATAGATATTGTTAATAAATATAAAAGTCACAAAATTCAACAAAAAATGTAAAAAATCTATAACTCGAGATATGGACGTTTAAAAGTCAAAACCGTGAAATTCTATGTTTGAGAAATAATTCACCAAAAATCAGCAAGAAAGGTATTTGAAATAATATTAATGTTATTAGAGAGCAAAAAGAAAATAACTTGACACGTATCTGCCAAATTTTGTATTTAACTTAGTTTTTGGCTCTTGTGTATTTTAGAAGAATTACAGATTTTTACATTTCAATGCACTGTTAAACAAAAAAAAAAAAACAAATTTGAAAATATTTGTCTGGTGACTTGATACGTTTTGTAGGCCATATTGAATATATTTAAACTGCATACTTTGCTTTTTAAAATACATCATATATCTGGATTTAGGGACATAAAACGGTTTTTTAGACCTTCAAACATTGCAAATACTCTAGCCTCGTCAATTTTCAACCCTTTCATCTATTTGTGCAAGGTGTGTAAAAGTGGGGTTCGCTGTTTTTCACTCTAAGCCGACGATATGCAAATTTTAGGAACTATTAATTGCCTTTAGTCCGAGATATTTTTTCCTTGTTTAGTAAGCTGTTTGAGAAAACAGGAGATCAACTTTTTTTGAAGCCCAACAAAATGGATAGAGATATAGATTTTGAAATGTAAGCTTTTTTTACACATATGAATCTTAAAACGCTGACTTTTTCTTCAAAAATCATAAAGAAAACTATTGGTAAAACCATATAATATAACCAATTTCAGTCAGTCATATTTTAGAATACAATATGAAATTTCTCTACTTTACTACCAACTTGAAACCTTACTTCAAATTGGATTACATATATCGAAAACACAAGCTGCTTAAATTTTTAAGTCAATTTAATGAAAAATATTAAAAAAATCGTAAGGAAACGTAGATTTTTGAACCTACAGCAAAATATCAGTCTAAAAATCCAATTTAAAATATTTTACAAAAACTATTGTTCAAAGATAAAAAAACGGAAACTTTTAACTTTTGGCCAAATTTAAAAATTTAGTTCTGTATCAAGTTACAGTCTGGTGGAAACTTTTTCTAGGGAGAGCGCACCTTCTTAAACTAGAATATGCAATCTTTTACTCCACATAATGCTTCACAATGCTTAACTCTCGCAAGTTGAATGTTTCATTAATGTTTTCCAGAGAAACAATTTATTTTAAGTTCGTTTTTGTTTAGGTAAAATATTTTAACCCAAACAAATTTCCAAAACTCAAGAGGTCTTCAATGTATATACGAGTAAAAGTAAACTTTCAAATTAAGTTACACTTCGTTTAAACTCGCAATGCAGAATTTTGTAGCACGTTTGTTTCTTTCTTTATTTCTTAATCTTGTAAGAAATTCATAATTTGATTGATTTAAAGTGCATGTAAACCAATTGGTAAATAGTGATATCTAAACCAAAAGGTGTTATTTATAACTGTCATAAGAAGTTTATATAATGAGGATTTTTTTGAAGTATTGAATTTTCATCAATTGTGCCAAAGATGAAAACAATATTAAACTTTTGTGACACGAAGTGATTAAACGTGATTGTATACATTTTATAATTTGTGTGAAAGGTGATTTTTTGATTTGAAGTAAGTGTGTCTGTACATAATGATATAAAAATATAAACATAAATAAAACATTTGAAATTTTCAAAAAATTAACTCACCTTTGTCCTCAATTAAATTATGACTCAAATCGATAGTACGAATCGCAGGATTGTTATTTGTAATCACAGATACAGCTAATTTATGAAGAAAATCCGACCTGTATTTAATTAATAAAATAGAATTACAATTTTTCAATTTTTAAACAATTCAACAAACAATTCTAACCTTAAACCTAACGCTTCCAAATGTAACTCCTCCAGCCACATTGATCTTTTTAACACGTGTAATATTCTTTCAAGTGTTTCATGTGACAATCTCATATGGGAAGCTTTTAGGCCACGAAAAAACGTGTTGTATTCTAACGCAGATACTATTGCCATTAGATCTCTGAAACAGAAGATTTATATTTAAGAAAAATTATAAAAAAAAAAACTTCAAAGAACCTACTTCGGTTCCAAATGATCAAAATCTCTTAAATTCAGTATCCTTGTGTCATGCGATAGGTAGATGGTGTCAATATCCCAAGCGACTTCTTCTCTATATGGCACCCCATGGAAGTCACACATGCAGGCATATTGGGTGCTAAAGCCCCCACATGGGCCAACATTACGCGGGTCAGATGGTCTCAGTTCTTCAGAAAAAATTGATTCTCGTTCTGGCGGATGAATATCGATCTGTTGAGTGAAAGAAGATATTTTTGTTTTATTAATTTGGAAAAAAACAGTATTTTTTTTAAGGTTTTCTTTTTACAATTCAAAAGGAGCAAACTTAAGAGTTCAAGTAGGTTCATAGTTCTCATCCATTTGTAAGATAAAATGAAAAATAAAAAAAAAAAAAAAGGAAGTGAAATTAATCTCTGGCTACAGATTGGACATGTAGCACTTAAAAAGTTTTCTCCTTCAGACTTTTTCGTTTTATTTTTCTTTATTTTTTTTTTTTTTGCTCAAAAATGATTCGTCTCTGAGAAAACAGGACGTATATATTTGTTTCTACTTTTCATAAAAGGCACAATCAGAAGACTATAAAAAAGAAAAAAAAAAAGAAACAAACAACACTTAAGATATAACACCCAAAAAATTCTTGTTTATGTAACTAAAAATTGTGTTGTCTGTTGAAATCTACACAAAAAAAGTTTTGTCCTGTCCAGTTTTATTTTTGTTTTTCTTGTGAAAATGTCCAGTTTTGTATACTAAAACTAAGAAGTCAGGAGCTCTTCAAGTATCTTTATTTAAGAAAATAGCTCTAAGTCGTCATGAGGACGACAAATAATAAACGGTAGTGACAAGGAAACGTTTCAATTTACATAAAGACAAAAAAAAAACAAAAGATGTTGTCTTTTGTTGAAGAATTCCTAATTTCAATCTTATTCACGACTTTGTTTAAGGTGATTTTCATTTAAATAAACAGAATGACATTTCCCCAAGATGTTTTGTTAAGGAATTCAGAGTTGGAGAGTAACTTGGTTAAAGCAAAAGAATATTGTTTAAATTGAAGATATTTCTCAAGTTCCTTAATTGAAACCTTTTTTACTTACAAAAAGTTCAACGGGAAGTGAAAATAAATGAAAAAAAAATTATAGAAAATATAATATCCTTATCGGGTCACAGACTTTTTTGTATTTTATTTAAATTTTAAATAGAAGCAACAAACATTCCAATTTTTGAAGAGGTTATGAACTGCAAACAAAAGTTGCTGTGTTTGGCATTATTAATAACTGTAATGAAAGGGATTCGTGTAAGACTTACATTGGTGCTTCTTAAAAAATATAAATAAAATAAGCAGCTTATAAGCCAGAAAAATGATATAAATCTTTCAACTTGTTCGGTATAATTTTATATTTTGAATTTAATGGAAAATTATAAATAAATTTATGATCATCTCCATACAATTTGACTTTTACTCAAAAGAGCGAGAAAAAATTAACGCGGTCGATGCGATTAGTTGATAAAATACTCGAAGATGAGAGTGATTTCCAAAGAACATATTGGAAGATATAGATGTAAGTCTGAAGTTCCAATTAGAATATGTACCAATTTTTTGAATGGCAAAAATACCAAAGTAAAATGTTTTAAATAACAAATTTTTTTTTGTTTGAAAAACTATTCGAGGTGTCTTAAAAGTAAATACATATATGTTTGCGACATACAACTCAAGGTTATGATATAAAACGACCAAAATTTTTAAATATATTTTTGTTAACAAAAGTGGTAATGACAGTGGTTCACTGTGGTGCATACGTAACTTTTTTTTATAGAAACAGTTGTTAAATAATATTTGTATTAGTTAATCGTTCAAAATTTTACAGCAGCAACGGATTAACCATCAAATGAGTACCTGATACCAGGCATGGAAAAGTCGATACAATTGTATCGAATTCGATACAAATGGGTTTGTACAAAAATACAATTTGACTAAATTCGATACAATTTTTTAATCTGTGTTTTAAAAATTCTTTTTCAATCTAAGATTTAAAAAAAAAAAAGGAAATCGAAAGTATTAAAACACGACAGATCCATTTGTTTAAGTTTTAATTTAGTTTGAGATTTTTTGAATCAAAATAAATGTTACTATTTGAGAGTGACTTATTTTTTGAAAATATTTATAAAATTGATCAATTTGTCCTACTTTTTTCAACATTCATCAGCAAATATTGTAAATGCTGTTCGAATTAGAGACTTACAAAGTCGAAATGCAAAACACAGAATTCACTCTGTTATAAATTCAGTAAATCAATAAAAAAAAAAAACAATTTTCAAAGGGAAAGGCATGTTAGTGTAGATTAAATTTCATGAAATTCTAAGAAAACTCGTCTTTATGTTGAAAAAGTGTTAACACTATATCTTTTCATAGAGTTGTGGTAATTACCGAATATTTAATTTTATAAAAATAATTTTAAGTTCAAAACTGAGCCATTACCTGAAATCCGAAATTGCACTTTTATTTTTGAGTCAACACGATTTAGAATTATTTTTTAATTTTTTCAATAACTGTAGTCTTTTGTGAATATGTACTTTTTCTCATATTTATTTATGACGAAATTAAATAAAAATTACTCTTTTACGCAGAAAATTATGAAATGTATATGCAAAATTTAAGAGTTCTTGCAAATAAAACATCTTGATTAAATTTTATATTAATTTATCGTGTGAAAAATTTATTTCAATACAATTGTATCCATTTTAGTACAATACAAATTAAATTTTCAGTACAATTAAAAAATGTCATTTTCCATCCCTGCCTGATACACTATCATAATTTTTATTTGTCTTTTTAATTTATTAATTCATTATTGTTTTAATGTTAATTTATTAAAGAGTTTATTAATTTTTTCTCATTTTTTAAACAATTCAAAATGTGATTTTGATGATCTTTTTTTCAAACGTCGGTCGGTAATTAAAAATACTTTAAAGTTTATAGATTAAAAATTGCCGCTGTTGCCGTTTTGAATTTTTTTTTCAAAAATTTTGCTTGAATTTCATAATGCCAAAAGATTGCCTTGTTTAGGCAATTAAAGGAAAACATCTATATATAGGACCATCTTTCATTGTTTAGGCGATAAATGCAATTTTCTCGCAAATAGACTTTAAACACAAAAAAAAAATATTTGAACACAACGAAAACACCTACAATATTTAAATATACACTTTTAAAAAGCTAGAAGTTTATTCATTTTTGTAAAACTAAAATTTAGCAAATTTTAGAAAGGGTTTTGAAAAAATGGTAATTTAACTCAGATCTTGAAAAAAAAAAAAAATTATTGAAAAAATTTTAGCATGTCCTTTTTAAAACTTTTTCGTAATATAAAATGCATTTATTTTTCAAATTTTGTTGGCAACATCTATTATGATTTGGAATTATAAAACGAAATGTCAATATGTATTACAGTTTATGAAAAAAATTAAAAAGTATTTCATTTTCAAAGAACTTTTTTAATAGAAGTGTTGAAAAAAAATAACTTATTTTTTTTTAAGTTCAACATTTAAATGTAAAGATATTTTTTCTTCATTCAATAGCTATTATATTGTTGAAAGTTAAATATTAAAAGTTTAAAGTTCTTATATGCCAAAGTCTTTGAGAAAATCAATTATTTCAATGCAAAAATTCAGTTTTTATCAAAAAATCCAATTTTTTCAAAACTGTAATAAATAGTACCTTTTCCTCTTCGGAATTGATCTGATAATATTTATGGCTAAAATTTTTTAAAATATATATTGATATTTTACTGCGAAAAAGTTTGAAAAAAAGTCATGTAAAAATTTTTAATAAAGTTTTTTTTTCCAAAATTCTGAGTTGGGGACCATTCTCTCAAAAACTCTTGATTAAAATTAGTGGATTTAAATTTTACAGATAGATAGATATATTAACGTGCATATTTAGAAAAAAAAAATTCAAAATCGTTAGAGGTGTTTTTTAAAAAAATTGTTTGGAAAAAAAGTTTTAAAATAAAATTGTAATGCCATTTTGTAGAAATCACTAATCAACACCTAAAAACAAAATTTCAAAAAAATTAAATGTCCCGTTTTCGAAAATTTGATTTTTCAAAAAAAAAATGTTCAAAATTTTTTCTAAAAATTGAAAAATTATTTTTTTGGAAATTTTATTTTTGGTTTATATTTAAATTATATAAATGCTTCTTGTTGAAATCGAATAAGAAGTTTCGGAGATATTCGAATTTGAAAAAAAAACGGTTCTATGGCAGGTACCGTTAATAATGATTTTCAAAAAAATAATATTGAAATATAGACCTTAGCTTAAAACTAACATTTGAATTTTTTAAACAAAATCGTTGGAGCCGTTTTCAAGATATTTTAATTTTACTAAAATCGGTATATGACAAGTACCGTTATTTTTGGTCCAAAAAAATTAATTCCAAAAACCCCTCTGGAGAGTCGCCAAATAACGCTACATACCAAGTTTGACATTAATCGGTCCATCCGTTTAGGCTGTAGCTCTTTATACAGACAGACAGACTGACAGACAGACATACAGACAGACGGACTTCCGGGACTCACTTTTTTGGCATTGTCTACCATCGTATTGTCATGGAAAAATGTTATCTCAACTTTTTTTTTGTACGAATGCATAACTTGATATAACGTACCTATATGGCAAGTAAAAAATTGTACATTAAAATAAGTAGTTTTTATAAAGTTAATCTAAGTGTTGAAATAACTATTCAAATATTAGTCCAGGCAAATTGAACAGAAAATGTTTAACACTTCGGAATTGTTTCAACCTCGCTAAAATTTGATACATATTAAATCCTTATAAATTCGAAACTTGCGATCCAAGTTATTCAAGGTCAAATGTCGAAAGTACCAGTTTTTCGCTCCCATAGTCGTTAAAATATTAGAACTACATAAAAGTTCTCTGTGCAAAAGTTATAAAGTTACCAATTCTTTACTTTGTGTGAAATAAGAAAATAACATGTTTTATTGAACTTTCAAAATATTTTGTTAATTTTGTAAAAGTTAGTTTGACTCAAATATAGTATATTTGTCAAGAGGCGTGTTCCAGTAGAAATATGCCAGGAAAAATCAAAAATTGTCAAAAAAAAAAAAAAACGAAAAATATCAAAAATACCCTCAAATTTTTTTACCGATTACAATTTTTTTGAAATATTTTTAATTTTTTTTTTGTAATCTAATTCTTTCATTATAAAATTTAACTTTTTAGTCATTTTTCGATAAAATATGGGAGAATCAAAAAATATAATAATTCTAAATACTTTTTTTTTTACTTTCGATACAATGCTGAAATTCGATTAAAAACTTTTACAAATCAGTATTTTTTTGTACTAAATCGAATACCAATTTATATGAAATCTTAGAATGTATAATGCACATGTGCTTTTTCTAGATATCATGAAGTTAAATCAAATAAACGCAAAAAAAAAAACATGACTTTTCGATTAAACTCGGTATTTCGAACAAGGATTTCTCCCACAAAAGGAGTTATTATCTTTTTTTCTCTCTCCTTCTCAAAACTGTGTGCTTTCCCATATTCTTCTTTGCCCCTGGCCAAGAAAAAAATCTCATTAAATCTAGCGGAAAAAAAAAATCAATGACAGTCTTTATGGTTGGTCGGATACTGGATATCCATAAAGTTCATCTTCATTTTTTTTTTAATATGACGATGGGATGTGTCCTGAAATCGCTGACCTAAAATTGAGGTCATTTCTTTTTATTTTTTTTTTTCTTTCTTTTGTTACTATATGAATCCCTTATGTTGCCATTTCTACGAGAGCTTACCTGTCACACTGAAGGTGGCTGCCTTTCGGCCGCGTGCATTAGTGACAATAGGGCTTTCGCTGAGTTGGACACCATTTTTATTTATATAACGGAACAACGATGCGGGGCGATGCACATCTGGGCTTCTTTAGTTTTGACTCTGAAAGATACTATGTCCTCTTAATTCCATATGTGTCAAGGAATCCGACACAAAAGCAAAAGATGTGTGTGTTTGAGTATAAGAGTTTTTTTTTTCCTTTGAAATGAATAAATTGTTGCAATTAAACTTGAATAATTGATATAAGGACGAATGCCTTTGTAGTCATTCGAGTTGCTCACAGAAAAAGTGTCAACGTTTAAGTTTAGTGGAGAGACTTAGTGGGGAAGGTAGTTGATCTGATTTTTATTTAGTAGAATCAAAAATGTGAGAAAACAGTTTGAAAAAAGGAAGCAGCAAACTCGTCATCATATCGCAAGGATTAAAGGAAACACGTCGTCGTCGTTCGTTGTTGTTGTCGTCGTCGGTGCTAGAATGAATGACAGGCTTTTGTGCTAGATTTCCACTTCTGTGTGTTAGCAGAGTGGAATTCATTATGCTGATGTATACGGAGGAATAGACTTTCGTATATAAACGCGCTATTCTACTGTACTTCCACCGGAAAATAATAATGAACAAACAAAAAAACTGTTTGTGTTCTTTACTAAAAATACCATAAGAACAGAGTGCGCTCTGCAAGAATTCAAAGAATCTTGATGATAATGATGATGAAAATGAGAATTTTTTTTTTGTTTTTATATTTTTTATTTTTCTTGATATTTGCATGAGTTAACAAAAATGCTAGGCACACTCTCTGGCACATGATAAAGAGATTGACAGTCAGCTTTTGTGTCAGTTTTTTTTGGGTAAGTCAGGTTGGCATTCAGACAGGCATCATCAAGGTGGAGAGAAGATATAAATAGAAGATTTTGTAGGTTCGTAAATAATCGGAGTTGGAATGGTTAGGTGGATAAATTTAAACAATTGTTAGAAAGTATGTGAAACAAGACAATTTAAAAAAAAAAAAAAAATTAAAATCGAGTTAATAGATCAGACTTTTTTAAAGACTTTTTTATTTTTCAAAAATGGTAGCTATACTAGACTGGGCCAAAAAAATAAAATATTTTTTTTTTGAAATTTACTTCGAAAATCTTGATCAGGATGATGAAAAAAAAATTTGGTGAAAATTTGAGCCGTTAAAAATAATTTTAAGAGGTCTATCATCGGTGTTTTTTATTTTTATACATGATATGATGTGTTACAACAGAACTGCTAGACGATCAAAGTAAAAAAATTTCTGTTCATTTTTTCTTATATAAAATTAAATTTCCTACAAAAAAGATCTGAATGAAAATTTTCGTCAGACGAGCCGTATTCGAGTAATTAAGCTTTTTAAATCGAAGTGTTTTTTCAATTTGACTGTTTCACTTTGGAATTTTGTGATGACCAAATAAGTGAATAGAAAAATAAAACCACGACAGATTCTTATAGGAAATTTAATTCTCTACAAAAAAGGTCTTGTAGTAATTTTCCCTAAATTGAGTTCTGAAGAAGTTATTCACGATTTAAAAATTGATTTTTTAATTTTTTTCTCGATTTAAATCGTGAATAACTTCTTCAGAACTCAATTTAGGGAAAATTACTAAGAGACCTTTTTTGTAGAGAATTTAAGTGAAACCTTAAAAAATTATTTTTCTTGAAAAAAAAAAAAAAAAATTTAACATTTTTTCTTATATCACCATTTTTTACTTGCGATATAGGTACTATATATCAAGTTATGCATTCGTACAAAAAAAAAAGTTGAGATAACAATTTTCCATGACATTACGATGGTAGACAATGCCAAAAAAGTGGGTCCCGGAAGTCCGTCTGTCTGTCTGTCTGTCTGTCAGTCTGTCTGTCTGTATAAGAACCTACAGCCTAAACGGATGGACCGATTAATGTCAAACTTGGTATGTAGCGTTATTTGGCGACTCTTCAGAGGGATTTTTGGAATTAATTTTTTTGGACCAAAAATAACGGTACTTGTCATATACCGATTTTAGTAAAATTGAAATATCTCGAAAACGGCTCCAACGATTTTGTTTAAAAAATTCAAATGTTAGTTTTGAGCTAAGGTCTATATTTCAATGAAAAATTTTTTTTTCGAAAATCATTATTAACGGTACCTGCCATAGAACCGTTTTTTTTTAAATTCGAATATCTCCGAAACTTCTTATTCGATTTCAACGAAACTTTTTGAGAAGAAGCATTTATATAATTTAAATATAAACCAAAAATAAAATTTCCAAAAAAATAGTTTTTGGATTTTTAAAAAAATTTTGAATTTTTCGAAAACGGGACATTGAATTTTTTTGAAATTTTGTTTTTAAATGTTGATTAGTGATTTCTACAAAATGGCATACCAATTTTATTTTCAAACTTTTTTTCCCAAAAATTATTTATAAAAAATTGTTTTTTTAAAAAACGGCTCTAACGATTTTGAAAATTTTTTTTCTAAAAATGCACGTTAATATATCAATCAAAACTGCATACTTGTTTTGGAGGGCAATTCAATTTCAGATTTTATTTTATTTTTTTTTTAAACGAATTTTATTTTTTTTTCTAAATTTCTATATAAAAAGTCTTAAAAATTTAAGCAACTTTAACTCCAAGAGCAAGTTCGTGCGACCCAGTCGTGCATTTTATTTTTGTATATATGACAACATATAATAAATTTTATATCATATTGTTTAGGCTTTAAATATTTTTTACGTGCTCTAGAAGAAACAAAAATCTTAATTTGAAAAACTTCAAAATTACCACAAAACATCTGTGGAGATTTGTTGCCGATGACCAGCAACCAGTGTAGGAAGTACCGTAATTTCAGTTTGAAATTTCTACATGGTTGGCTTTGAAAAATTCTTACTTTTTTTGTAGACATCGTAGAAATATGATTGAAAGTGTCATAGAAAAGGTGCAATAATAAGCTTTCAGATCATATAAAATTTATTTTAAGTTGTCATAAAAAAATGGATTTAATGATGTAAGCAAAAAAAAATATTGGTTTTTTGAAAATGGTTGTTTTGAATAAATTGTTTTTAAAACTTTTTGCGCATTGCAAAAATTTAAGTAGGTGCAGTTTTTTTTCAAGAAAAATGATTTTTTAAGGTTTCACTTCTACCACTGCCTTGGTCATTTTATCTTAACTTATAGGTAAACTTTATAAAATCTTCTTTCAACTCTTCGTTTGAGACGACTTTTCATTTTTCAGACTAACTATAATAAAAAAAAATTGCTCAAAAAATTTTTTGAATGATGGACAAACGAAAATTTTGGGCGAATAAACATAGACAAAATGAAATTAGACAATTTAGGTAAAAAAATTTTGAAGAATACTTAAAGTTTGCTTTATGGAAAACCTGTTGTTATAATTAACTCACTTTTGGCATTAATTTGAGAAAAAAGTCGGTGAAAAATGGTCCATAATATCGTTAAATTCTAATACGCATAAACACATAAACCGAAAAAAAAAAACACACACACAAAATTTTAGCCCGATGGGTTAACAAATTAAGGATTTACTTGATTGGCCGATAAAAAAAAGAAGTTTGCGACCGTCTAGAATCTAGATACACGCCCCCATTTTATTATGAAAATAATTCATATTAGCCTATTCTGTCAGCTATTGACATACCAAATAAAGGTAATAAAAAAGCAAAGTAAAATAATGTTTCTTCATTGTTTCATACGCTGCTGAATATGTTACTCAATTTCGTGCCTACAAGGTGTTATTTCCCTCTTAAAAATTAAGGCAAAAAAAAAAAAACAAATTTGTTTTTATTATAAATAAAATGCAAGCAATTGATCATTAGACAAATTTCGGATGGTTTTAGCTTTGGAAAATAAAATTTTTAAACAACTAGATAAATATTTGCAGAACACATTGTTTTTGTTTGACACATAGTAGGTTCCAATGAATGTTATTTAGAGTAAGCACACAACTTCCAGTCATATTTCTGTCCGAAAAAATTGGTATAAAATAGATGGTTTTTTAGATTTTTCTTTCAGTAAATTATTTTTTGATAATACAAAAACACAAAGGTGAATATTACTTAATATTTTGACATTTTTTTTTGTTGTATACAAAATATACAAGAAAACAATTCCAGAGTTAAAAATATATTACTTTTCTATACGAAATTAAATAAATTATAAAATAAAACTGTTGATTTAGAAAAGTGACCTAATTAATTAATTTGGTTTTATGACTTAACACGATTTTGTAGGGTCTTAAAAAAAGTCTTTTAACTATAAATAATTTAAAATAACTTTTTTCGTATCACCAACAATTTCTTCTAACTTTTAAGTCGCAACCGATGATTTATTTATTTTTTGTTTTTTTTTTTTTAGTTTTGTAAACTACAGAAATAAAACATCATGATGTCGAAAGTATTTTTATTGGTCCTTATCGTTATGCTGTCCGTTTCGATGATATTTGCAGAGCAAATCTGTTTAGCAGTCGGATCGAGAGTAAGCATACATTTTCGTAATTCTTTTTAATTTTGTATTTATTAAACTATATTTATTTTTTGCTTGCTAATTTTTGAATAATATAGTGCTCAGATAATAACCAATGCTGTGAAGGATCAAAATGCCACACGTACGTTGGCAGATGTGTTACATGATTTTGGGCACTTAACAATGTATGCAATTTTATATCCTGTATAAAAAAAAAATTAAAAAAAAAAAAAAATGGTTGTAGTAATTTTTTATTGGGTTGCGGTGCACACTGCACAGAGGTGTGCCTTGACTGAATAAGCGTTTAAATAGAATTTTCTTTTTCAATACCAAAAAAAAAAACCAAAGTAGAAAAAAAGACTTTTAAACCTTTATGTAATTTCTTGGATTTTTTTTTTAAATTAGCACAATTTTGACATCTCTCCTATTTATTTTCGTAAAAAAACTTGAATAAGTCCTTCACTTTGGGGGCATTTATTTACTACTTAGTGTATGTGTATAAAAAAAATATTCAATGTTCAATAAAACTGAATATTTTCTTTTTTTTATTCTAAATCCGTATCTGAATTTTAAAAAAATCTTGGACCTCATGTTTTTTGAGATACTTCTACGAATTTCAAAATGAGTTTTTCGTCTTCATAACGTGACGACATAGATTTAATTAATTGAATTAAATTATTTTAAATTTAATTTATCAACTTTGATCCGCCTGTTCATCCTAATGAAATTTTTTTTTCGATTAATGGAGCTCTAAATATTTCTTAATTCCGTGAATTTATGTAACTGTTTTGCATTAAGGACTCACACGAAAAAAAAAGAGTTTCGCAAGTACATTTTTATGAACGAGCAACTTTGCAACGTCAAATCTTTAAAAAATCACATTTTAGCCAAAATCTTTATGACAAAGTTGAGCTATTTGGGTCCAATTTTGTCCAATTCTTGTTGATGAGATAACAAAGTCTTTTTTTTTTTTCCTTATAAAAAAACTCACTTTCGACCAAAATATTTTAATGAGCTCTTTTAGTTCTTGATTCTTATGGAAAATAAAACGTTTATGCTAAATTGTATCGCTTTTTTATTTGTTTTTTTTTTTTTTTATAGTTTTTGAATTAATAAATTAATTTAAATAAAATAAACATTATAGTTTTTTTGTGCGACAGTTTTTGATTTCCTAGCTAAACAAATTATAAATCCCCTGTATTTGTTTTGTTTTTTTCATGAATAAAAAGAAAAATTATTGAATAACTTCTGACTGAGCACTTGAAAAAATTTCGGCTAATTTTAAATTTGAGACACAAATTTTTTTTTGAATAATAAATAAATATTAGAAATTCTGTCTTTACTTTTTAAAGAACACATTGTTTGTGTATTTTTGAAGGAATTTTTGGTTTAAATAAACAAACAACTTTAAGTATTTTTTTTTTGCAAAATTTTGGTATAAATTTGCCCTACAGTTTAGCATTAATTATTAGAAATTAATTATCATGATGTCGAAAATATTTGTATCGATCATTGTTGTATTGCTATCCATTTCGATGATATTTGCAAAAGAAAACTGTTTAGCAAAATGACAGAAAGTAAGAAAAAATGTTCTTATTTCTTTTTAATTGTGTATTTATTAAATACATACTTTTTTTTAACTAATTTGTACATAATATAGTGCGTGGAAGAAAATATCTTATGTTGTCCAGGAACAACTTGCATGACCTTCGCTGAAAGATGTGTTGGAATAACCATCGTATAGTTATTGTATAATATCCAAGATTAAACAAAATTTCAAGAAAAATTAAATAAATTTGTTAAATACCAAAAATTAAATAAAAAAAAGATCATTCACACGTGGTAGAAGTGAAACCTTAAAAAAAAAATTTTCTTGAAAAAATCTTTTTTTCTACTATCACTTTTAATCCATTTTTTATATGACAACCTATAACAAATTTTACATCATATGAAAGCTTATCATTAACGCTTTAATATGATGTTCCCATCATATTTGTACGACATCTAGAAAAAAAGTTACAACTTTTTAAAGCCAACCATGTCAAAATTTCAAACTGAGATTACTTTCAATTTAAGATTTTGTAATTTGTAGAGTACGTACCAATATCTGTGATATATTAAATGAAATGTAATACTATCAGCATGCGTTTTAAAGTCAAATCAAATTTGTATGTGCTCTAAATAAAAAGATATAACGTATTTAGAAAAAGAACGTCTTTTCATTGTGATATCAGAATTTTGAATATGAAATTACCTAATTGAAATTTTGCAAAATTATAGTTTATTGAATTACCTTTCTACAGTATAAATTTCATTCATCTCTCCATTAAAACAAAAAAGTTACAATCAATTGATTTTTCCTGTCGCTTTTTCGTTTCTTCTTGTTTCAAATCACTACGATAGTAAAAAAGTTTTCACTTCAAAAATATTATTGAAACACTCAATTTTAAAGTGAGTTTATAAAAAGTGTCTTTCGAGCTATACTAACAATTTTGGAAGCACTTAATTCGGAAAGCATATTGCTAAAATCGATTTAATAAAAATTGGGACATGAATTTTGTCTCTAGAGGGCGCTATATTAAAATTAATATGACGTCATATAGCCTATAAACAGCGGGCAACTAAGATGCTTCTAACGATATTTAAACTGTCAAATTACGATAAGTAGTTCAGAAGGTACGATGGAACAAATAAACACACGTTAGTCGTTCATGCATACATAAAGATAAAAAATCGTTCGCTTTGGCTCTGCATGCTGGACAACTAATGACCAAAACTTAAAAAAATATTATTTCTAATTAATAAAAGAAATCATTTCGTATTAAAAGTTTGGACTAAAAAAGCCAATTCTAAAAAAAACTAATTTGAACTTCAACTTTCAACATTTTGTACTTTAGTCATAATCTCAATACTAATTAGAGCTTCTAACAAAAACAATCCATCGAATTAAACTCCCTAATGATCAACTCCTCGATGGTGAGTGTGACAAAAAAAAGTTCACAAGTTTAAACTAATGTCGGAACAACTCGAACCAAATTGTTGCACTTTGCAACTTTAATTACGCATTACTGCACTAAAGAACACCCACCTAAAGAACAAACTATAAAAATTACTTTCAAACTTAAAAAAAATAATAATGATTTTATTATTTCTTTTTTTTTTGTGACTGAAATTATACTTGGCGAGCAAGTGCCATAAAGTGGAACACTCTCTGTTTATTATGAACTCGACAATTGGATGTAAATTTTTAATTTTTTTTTTATTTTTAATTTTTCTCAGTTTTATTTGAACTTTTTTTTGTTGCTTCCATTAAATTGAGGTTAAACTGTGCAGTAAACGTCAGAGGAATGCATTTTAATTAAGTGTGCTCCATTTAAAAGAAAAAAAACAACAACAACAAAAATTAACTTACCCTTCTGATGATATATTTGAGAGGAACTGTTGGAAAAATTTGTTTTATCGCTGAGGCCAAATCTGTGAGGATAACATCGGCATTCTAAATTAGAAAAAAAAAATTAATAAAGAAAAATTACTTATAGGACCAAGAAATTTAACCAAAAAAAAAAAATAATAAAAAAAAAAGAAATACTAATTAAAAGTCATTAAAAACTTACCGAACTAAAATTACCCGCATCGCCGGTTGTTGCAAATGAATAAGTTCTATCATTTGTAATTATGCAAAAATGTGAGGGCTTTTTACTTTCCACAGAATGTATATCCAAATAATGAAAATGACTTTCGATCTAAAATAAATTGATAACATATTTAATATATTTTCAAAAATATTTAATAAAAAAATTTTTTTAAACTGAGAAATTTACCTTTGTGGGAACTTTGGCAATAAGCAAATATATACGAACGGGTGTAAAAACCTGCAAAAAATAAATAAATAAATAAAATTATTAATATATTTGTTGATTAAATAGAAATTGTTTAAAAAATTTATAAATTCAATATTATGTTTCGTTAAAATAAAGTGCATATATGTGTGCATATTGTACTCATTATAGCAAACTGTGAAGGAATTTATTTGATGGGTTCCTATATGAATAGGGAATAGAGTTATATTTTCTGAGTACATCATTTTTAAACAGTACACACTAGACAAATTCTGTACTCAATGGAGATTTTAAAGTACAAAATCTATAAATGAGTACATACAAATCTATACTCAATTCAAACGTATCTGTAGTGAGTCTATAAAAGTTTGTACTCAGTAGGTACATAAAAAAGTCTTAAAAGAGTACTTTTATGTACTGAACACAAACTATTATTTACACACTACAGAAATGTTTGAACTGAGTATAGATTTTTATGTACTCATTATAGATTTGTACAGATCACAAATTTTAAGGTAAACAATACTGAATCAATACAGAAATGTACTATGTACTAAGTGAACATAGATTTGTATGTACTGCTTACAGACTAGCTAATAAGTTAGAATATAATTTATAAACTTTAATGTACTAAGTACAGGGGTCGAATTACGGCATACGTTCGTTAACGAATGGTTGCTACGTGTCCCTATCGTTTTCTAGTAATTAAATAGAGACAGAAATAGTAAAAACGTTATAGTATGATCGTAATCGTGTGCCGTAATTCGACCCCAGGTTTTATGCAGTAAGTAATATCTGTATGGACTGATTATAGATTTGTGAGTCTAGAGACTTTTGTGTGCTAAATATGTACTGTATGCACTGAATACAAATTCGTATCCACTCATAAATAGAAATGAATGACCTGAGTAAAGTTATTTTTTTTTATACTGATTTAAGAAAGTCCAGACTTAAAAATGATGTTTTCATTAAGCATAATGTACATTGTACAAGTACATATTAGCTTCCATAACCATAATATCATATTCTAGGTTACATGTTTATCTATTTGAAAAAAAAAAATGCATTATTGTTGTTTTATATATTTTTATAATGGATATAATTTCTGCCAGTTTTGATTCTTCTTTTAATCTGAAATTTTTTAAATTTGTAAACATTAAACAGATGATTTTGAACATTATTAGTTGGTAACTAGCATGTAGACGCAGTGTTTCCCAACAAGAAACTTTTAAAAAAATTTACACCAAAAATCCTAAAAGTTCAAAAATAATTATTTTTGTATAAACAAAAATCTTAAAAAAAAAGTTAGCGCATGAAGTTTGAAAGAATATTGAAACAATTGATTGATAGATCTGTTCCAATGCTAAGTCTGTTTGGTGTCAAATCTGTCAAATTTTAAGGAGTAGTGGGGATGAAATCGTCCCAGAGAAAGAAAAATTGTCTCTACTAATTATAACCGATAATGCAATTTTTACTCGTTTTTTACACAAATATATTTAATTCTGTTAAGGTAATTCTATAGTTAAAAGCAATCAGCTGTCATTTTGACAGAAAAAAACTTTTCTAAATTTTTAAGGAGAATTTTCTCACCTAACTTTCCAGTCAGCTTTCCAATAAAATTACCTAAATTGGAAGGTTTTTTTTTTGACAGTTGACCAATCAGAGACCGAGCAATTACCTAAATATTTAGTCCCTAACGTTTCTGAACCTGCCCTTTTTTATTTTTTCAAGCACTTTTCTATCAATTTGTTTGACATATTTCAGATTAAAAGTACTCAGTTTCACAATACCCAAACAGGAGTTAAGTTAAAAACGTTGAAGAAAGTAGAAAAATTTCTGATTGCAGTACCCAAACACTGTTTGGCAAACAGACCTACTTTATGTGTACTAAATTTAGAAATCTACCAAATTTGTGAGAACGTAATAGTTGCATGAGAAATGTCAGAACAGAAAAACAAAAAGAAACATACTTAACAGTTTTCACAAATTTGTTCAAAGTTTTTCTGATTCAAAAACTTGCATAGAAAATCCTAATATAAATGTTCAAGGTGGGTCATTAACGCTTGGCTATTACACATTTTTTTAATCAATGTTTTTACAACGTCAAATTTCTTCCAACGTCAAATTTTTTTCACAAAAATATCTCGGTCAAATTCAGCACTAATAAATGCTGCTCAAAATAGAAATTTTCTTATTAAATATAAAAACATGTACTTTTATTTTCAGAATAGATCAGAACAGGGTCCTGAGACAGAACTATTAAGTGAAGAGAATTTAGAAACAGTTGATTATAATGAATGGCAAAATCTAGGTGCGTTTAGAAATATATCTTGAAGTGTGGAAACACGAGCATTACAAATTTTTCGAAAAGAAGAGTAATATAACACAGTTTGAAATTGCCCCCCTTAAAAAATAAAGTTGCCACTAACGGACGGTATTCAAATTATAATTTAAATAAAAGATTATCAGTTTCAGTAGAAATTTGTCTAGTTTTGTATCAGTGTAATTAAATTGATTAAATATTAGGAGTGGCATGTGCGCTTATCATAATTTTACTTATTAAATGTTCCTCATTATCTATCAACAGCATATTTAAAACGAAGAAGAATAAGAAAAGGGTATTTTTTTAAAGAAACTTTTAGGGCGTTAAGACACTTGGACACTTTTTTTATTATTTCATTTTCATTATTATTTTTCAGTACGTTGAAATCCAAGAATTTCGATTTATTCTGAAATAATTTCGAAGTCGAAATTTTACAACTACTATACGGGGACTTTGTTCATAAAAATGACGTATTTACTCCATACCCATGTTGATTTAACGTAAACAAAAACAAATAGTATTATGCTTTTTTTTTTAATACATATCTGTCTGGTATCATAATTTTATTATCATTAAATTAATTTTAAATAATAATACTTATGAAGTATGTTTACTATCGAAAATGATTAAGTGATTCATTTTTGTTTTTGGATTAACCAAGTTATTTAATTTAAAACTCAATCACGTCCTCAGAAATGCTTCTTTCTTTAACAATGATAAGATAATTGTTATCCAGGAGAAACTTTAACATTAATGGAATTTTTTTTTGTATAAATATCGATTTCAAAATATATTTTCATTCATTCAGTGACAAATTGTGTTTAGTAATAAAGTGCAGAAATAAATAATTATCATCATGTCGAAAATATTTTTCTTGGTCCTTGTCGTTATGGTGTCTGTGTCAATGATATTCGCTGAATTAGATGTTCCAGAGGAGCCTCTTGCTTGTTTACCACGAGGAAGTGAAGTAAGATTAAAATTTTATTTATTGTATTTATTTTAAAAATTTATTTAATATTTGTTCATCAAAATAGTGCCTGGGAGCAAGTATTGGATGCTGTCAACCAACAACTTGTATGTTTTACGCTAACAGATGTGTTGGAGATGGTTTGATAATCCCACCTGGTTACAATACTCAAGGTTAAATATAACTTTAAAAAGACAATACAGTTACTGAATCCCAAAAATGAAATAAAATATCATTAAAACACTCAATCTTTAATAGTGCATTTGTAACAAGTGATTTCGTGTTCAACTGAATTCTAACAATAATAAACAAATCTCAAAGAGTTGATGCACATCGATAAAATTAGTAAATAACTTTGTGACGCAGCAAATTTATGGAGTACCCATTAACGATTCAAATCCGGCCATTTTACTTCACTTTTGGCAGTATCCAACCTGCAGTTTTCAAAACTGCTTTAGTAACTGAATTGGTGGTAGTTTACGGAAAAATATCAACAAGTCTCTTAAACACAGTAAAGACGTTGAATAAATTCTTCAAAACAATTCTATTTCAATATTGGCGTTTTCAGAGACACGTTTTTGAGCTCAGTTTAGATACAAATATTCATTTTGTGCTGGATTACACATCGTACTTTGTTAAAATTAGTCATAACCTCTTTTAGTTGTCAGGTTATGTCTTTAACAATATTAAATAAGTAAACGAATTTTAATCTTGAAGCAGTTTTTTTTTTCTAGATAAGATACTGAATCTCACAGTTGAAAAAAAAAAATAAATGAATTAATAATGTTTGATTGTTATCAATGAGAGTGATATGTTTTCGCAAACAAAAAAAAAAACATTAATACGCAATGAGGGATTTAATATTTTATTTTTCTCTTTCAGAAAGAAGACTTACGAGCAAGCCAAAGTTTTTTTTGAAAAGTTTTTCAAGCCCGCTTAGGATTGAAATTAAAAAACAAATGTCTTCCTCTTCAGCCAACTGAATGCTGCTATTGTCGCATTTGCTCGTTTTAGGAGTTTTTAGGTTTTTGTTTTTTTATTAGGTAGTCATATTGGAACTCTGTACAATATTACTTTTTTGATGGGCAATACCTTGATATTGCGCTCAACATGGCAATACCAACGGAGTCGTTCGTGCTCTTTTCTGTTGTTTTTTTCTTTAGACAGATAGTATTTTTAACTTGCAGTCTTTTTCAGATCTTTGTACTTTTTGAAAAAAATGTTACTTTTTGTTATTTTTTTTTTTCATTTTCCATTTTCAAAAGGATAAATAAGACTGAAAACAAAAATTGGAAAAAATGCTAGAAAAAAATCTGGGTCCTATTGCACCAACCATTTTGCAAATTTGCACTTTAACTTTGCAAATTCTGTTGCATAAAACTCCAATTTTCAAAGAGGAAATTATTTTTTTGAAAAGTAAAACAAAAATTCCTTCTTTGCAAATTTTGTTGCACCAACCACAAATTTGCAAAGCACAAAGTACTTTTCTGAAAAGTGCAAAGTTTTGCCAATTTGCAAAGAGAATTTCATCGATTTCGTTGCAACAACCAAAAAAAATTTGCACTTTCCATATCAAATTCTGCAAAGTTTTGCAATAATATGCAAAGACAAAATTTCATTTGCTGATGGCCATTTCTCGTGTAAAGTTCGGGTATATTAAATGATAATTTAAAATGAATCGCTTTGAATGACTTTTTGAAGATAAAGAGTATAGTAATAGGTACGTGAGTGATGTAAAATTAAGAATGAATTTTTAAATTAGGAATAATTAACTTTTGGGATTATTTAACTATGGTTACTATGTGAAAAGAAGTTGAAGTGGCATTATTAGAATTTGTTGCGTTCTTTTTACAAATCATTTAGGAACGATTTGTTGTTAGATAATGATAAACTGTCAAACGATTTTTTTTTTAGAATAATTCCAATTCCTATCACCGAAAATCATGTTTTTATTCAAAATTAATTTTCTCCCATCATACAATTTCTGCTGATAAATAAAAGAAATCAAAATGTTTGAATTGTCTTGAAAACGAAACACCTGAATTCACAGATCAACACACTAAACTCAAATGATAAAGAAAAATAGGTGTTTAAGTAATATAAGAAGATTTCAACCTTTTAAACAATGAAAAGAAGATGAAACTATTTACTGCTTTACTTTGCAAATTTTCAAATTACGCAAAGTTTCATTTTTAGTTGGTGCAACGCCCGCACTTTTTGCTTTGCAAAAAAACATCAAAAATAGCAAAAAGCAAAGTGGGGAACTTTTAATGTTTGGTGCAACACTTTGCACTTTTACTTTGCAGAAAAGTATTGTTTTGCAAAGTTGCAAAATGCTAAGTGCAAAGTGGTTGGTGCAATAGGGCCCTGGTCTAATTTGCATTCATGTTTTTGCAAAGAGTCAGAATACATTTGTTAATGTTTTTGTAACATAATTTAATATTTCATTTTTGCTACTCGAGAAATTATCTATGCAGATATTTTTTTTATTGATTTTATTGCTGGTTTTCGAATTCGCAAATAAAAGGTTTCGTTTCTTTTTTAACGTTGTCAACTTGTGCCACTTGCTTTTTTTTCATAAAACAAAATCGAAATAAAAAACTTTGTATGCTTTGAAAACTATCGAAAACTATAAATTTTTGAGAATTCGTTAAGGTTTCAATAACATACATTAGAACAAAAATAAAATTGTTTATTTACCTAATGTTAAATTTTAGCTCATTGCTTTTTGTAAATAAGCTTATTTATTGTTTGATGTTAAACTTATTAAAATTTTAAAGTCACAATTTTTTCTGAAATGTTTTAATTTTTTTAATTTAGAAAAATCAAAAAACTACTAAGTTATTGGATTTTGCTCAATATTAGGCTATTTTTGTCATTTGTTGTCTAACGAAAATTAAATGAAAAGTTCTTAGGGCCATTTGCTGAAACGAAACTCTAATATTTTTATTTTGAACATAAATCCTTATTCTCTACTTTTTGCTCTGCGTAAATTTTCACATAAGGTTTTATGTAGAACTAAAATCCTAAAGTTTGATTTCAGCAAACGGCTCTTAATTGACCTATAATAAGCACAAACAAATTAGCGAGAACTGATTCGTTTTAGAGATATTTGCGCACGCATTTGTGATTGGCTGTCAAAGCAGTGTATTCGGGTTCAGATCCAGCTAAATAAGAATATTTCAACTAAGCCGTTCCAAATCGGCAGAAAATTGTAGTATATATTTCAATTTTGCAAATTAATGGTTTTGGCTTGTAAGTCACAAGTAATTGGCCGTTTATAGACCCTTCGCACCTACCAATTAAATGATAGCAAACTGTCCCTTACACAAATTATATTTGTTTCTTAAGTAATCTAGATTCTAGACAATTTTTTTAAAATCATTTAATTTATGTAATTAAAACTATTTCTATATACTGTGTTCGCAATTAAGGAATGCGGCTAACATTGTGAGGGTGAGATATTAGACCACTTTTCAAGGTTCAAGGTTTATTTCTAAATTAATCGAGCTTATGGAGATCTCATTTAATGACGTCAGGGCACCTTCCATACCCACCCTTCCTGTGCTACTACTATATCGTTATTAAAAAACCATTCAGATTTTGTATTTTGATATAGAATTTGACCTCTTATAATGCACTAGAACTATAACAAAAAATTACGTATTTTTTAACACTTAAATTTTAGATTCGAAGAAATTATAAGGAACTGATTACATTCCAGCTGTGCAATTTGTTTGTTTACTACACGTGCTTTTTTTTGTTTTTTTTGTCTGCCTAGTTTTTTTTTCTAATATTAACGCTCGATATATGTACCTACTTTGCAATATACGTATTAGTTCTGGTTTTTCCAATACTGATTACTAAATACTTAAAATTCTTCGAACTCAAGCTCAAAACATTTTATATCGTCTCTGTATAACTTTGCATCGTAGAATAGTGAGTTTTATTTTTAAGATTGATCTTGTGCAATATTAACTCAAGTGTTTTTTTTTTTTTCGCTTTAATAACAAGGTTTGATTATATAATTATTTTTTTTTTTACAAACATCAAGTGATAACATAAGTAAGTCTATTAAATTTTCTATTTAGTATTGAACTGACTGTTCACGAGTAACTAGCAGCTATTGAAGTTTTTGAATATTGTTAAAATGGCAAAATTATCACTTATTTTACTTTTCGCCCTTGTCACTATGTTGGCTATACAACAAATTAATGGCCAAAAGGATTCAAGTAGTTGTGGAAGACATGGTGATCCTGTAAGTGTATATTCGAATAAATTTTATTATAAATTGAAAACTAAATTGTATTTATTTTGTATAGTGCGTTTCATCAAGTGAATGCTGTGACAATAGTAAGTGCCACCGTTATGCAAAGAGATGTCAAGTTCAAATAACTGAAGATGAATTATTCGCACAGAGAGAAAAAGTTCTTGGTAGAAAGGGAAAAGATTACTAAATAATAGTGCAGATAAAAGAAAAACGAGAATTTTAAAGAAGTTTAGCAGAATTAATCTTTTCTTCATGATTCCTGAATTCAAACTCAGAGATAAATAAATTATGAGCAAAAAAAGATTTATTGAAGACTTGCCGATGATGATTGTTGTTAGTTTGTTTTATTCGTGTGCAAAACGTTCTTATATAAGCCACGTTCCATTAGAGGTGGTAGTTTACTCATAGGAAATAGGAATGTGTAGTTATTGTACTAGATTTCTACTCACGAGTAAACATCGACCTCAAATGGAATCTATACTAGATACTCGTAGAATAACACAAACATTTTAAAAATTAATAAAAAACACACGTAAGCTTTGTGTATTCGACGTAAGGTGGTGGATATTTGTAAACACTATAACTTTTGAAAGTATGCATAAATTCTTCTAGTACTTTTTATGTAAAAATTTGGAGCTCCATGAGTTTTTACTTGCGATATGGGTAGACTATATATCAAGTTATACATTCGTACAAAAAAAAGTTGAGATAACATTTTTCCATGACATTACGATGGTAGAGAATGCCAAAAAAGTGGGTCCCGGAAGTCCGTCTGTCAGTCTGTCTGTCTGTATACGAAGCTACAGCCTAAACGGATGGACCGATTAATGTCAAACTTGGTATGTAACGTTAGTTGGCGACTCCCCAGAGGAGTTTTTGGAATTAATTTTTTTGGACCAAAAATAACGGTACTTGTCATACTTGTATACCTTCCGATTTTAGTAAAGTTGAAATTGCTCAAAAACGGCTCCAACGATTTTGTTTAAAAAACTCAACGAATCTTTTTGTGAAACAGCATTTATATAATTTTAATATAAAGAAACAAAAATTTCGAAAAAAATAATTTTTGGATTTTTAAAAAAATTTGAAATTTTTTTTTCAAAAATCAAATTTTCGAAAACGGGACATTGAATTTTTTTGAAATTTTGTTTTTAGGTGTTGAATAGTGATTTATACAAAATTGCATACCAATTTTATCTTAAAACTTTTTTTCCAAAAAATTATTTATAAAAGATTAGTTTTTTTTTAAAAAACGGCTCTAACGATTTTGAAATTTTTTTTTTCTAAAAATGCACCTTAATATATCGAATAAAACTGCATACTTTTTTTGGAGGGCAATTTGATTTCAGATTTTGTTTTATATTTTTTTAAAAAGTGAAAATGACAAAGGCGAAAATTTTCAAACTTAAATTTTGATAGTTATTCAGGCTAGAAAACTTCCAAAAATGATACAATTTATAGCCTCCAGTCTGCTTCAGTGACTTTTAGAAGCTATATTGTAAATTTTTGAAAACGAAATTATAGAAAACTGTGTGTTTATTTTATAATAATTCAAAATTGTAATGGATGTGACATTTTTGTAATGGATGTTACATTGCATAATCTAATTTATTCTTACAATATATTACCATTAGAAAAAATTAATTTTAAATCCTTAATTTTTAAAGAATAAATTATAGTAATTATAATTATCTATAAAATGAGCCCACAATCGTTATTGTAACCATTGTTTTGTAAAAGTAATCTAACTCCGAAACTCTCCATGTACTAGTCAAAAATGAGAAAAAAGCTAGTTTTTTGCTAGTAGGCCGAGCTAATTTTGGAAATAGAGGTATCGTATAACCAAGGTGTTGCCATTGTTTTTTAATAATTTGTTTTTTTTTTTTTAAGTATTAAGGGGGACATAGACCTCCCCTCCTATAGTCAACAATGATTGTATTTAACCCCTCTATATTTTTGAAGGAAATTGAATCTTCTTTTTACTTGCGATATAGGTACTATACATATATCAAGTTATGCATTCGTACAAAAAAAAAGTTGAGATAACATATTTCCATGATATTACGATGGTAGAGAATGCTTAAAAAAGTGGGTCCCGGAAAACCCTTCTGTCTGTCTGTCTGTATAAGGAGCTACAGCCTAAGCGGATGGACCGATTAATGTCAAACTTGGTGTGTAGCGTTATTTGGCGACTCGCCAGAGGAGTTTTTGGAATTAATTTTTTTGGACAAAAAATAACGGTACTTGTCATATACCGATTTTAGTAAAATTAAAATATCTCAAAAACGGCTTCAACGATTTTGTTTAAAAAATTCAAATGTTAGTTTTAAGCTACGGTCTATCTTCTAATGAAAAATTTTTTTTTGGAAAATCATTATTAACGGTACCTGCCATAGAACCGTTTTTTTCAAATCCGATTATCTCCGAAACTGCTTATTCGATTTCAACGAAACTTTTCTGGAGGAAGCATTTATAGAATTTAAATACATATAAACCAAAAAACAAATTTCCAAAAAAATAATTTTTGGATTAAAAAAAAAAAATAAAAAAATTTTTTTTTTGAAAAATCAAATTTTCGAAAACGGGACATTGAATTTTTTTGAAATTTTGTTTTTAGATGTTGATTAGTGATTTCTACAAAATGGCATACCAATTTTATTTTAAAACATTTTTTCCAAGAAATTATTTATAAAAAATTAGTTTTTTTAAAAAACGGCTCTAACGATTTTGAAAATTTTTTTTCTAAAAATTCATCTTAACATATCAATTAAAACTGCATACTTGTTTTGGAGGGCAATTTGATTTGAGATATTATTTTATTTTTTTAAAAAACGAATTTTATTTTTTTTTTTCCAAATTTCTATATAAAAAGTCTTAAAAATTAAAGCAACTTTAACTCTAAGAGCAAGTTCGTGCGACCCAGTCGTGCATTTTCTTTTCTTTTGAGCAATACCTACCTTTTGAGTTGCTTACCTCAACTACTATACAAGTACTCAAGTAGCACACTGGTGTATAAATTGGTGTAAATTCATTAATTTTAGTGTAAAATTGAGAACATTGAAAAAAAAATGGTGTATTTGTAAAAAAAAGTGGTGTACAAATTATACCATTGTCTTTTCGGTGCAAAATTTCAACATTTCTTTTAAAATTCCGTGCAAAATATGCTCCGATTTCAGTTGTTTTTATAATATACCATTTACCATTAATGGTGCATAAAATTACTCGATTCTGAAAGCAACCAAAATGGTATATTTTGTACACTATAGGTATTTTAGTGTAGGATGTAAACCTTGGAGAAAATTCACCAAAAATAAAGACAGCGAATAATTTTTTACTTATGATATCGGCTTAAATAACCCACATTCTTAATTTTTTTGTTTCGTTTATAAGAGACCGCTCCTAAAAAACGTAAAAACAAAAAAAAAAAAATAATAATTTTTGAAAAACTTATTTTCAATAATAACAAAAAAATTATTAATTCATTGAAATTTTAGAGGCGCTCGATTTTTAGATTGGGTAGGATCTAAAATCAGTAGACAGAATGTGCTTTGTTCTTAAATTAGGCACTCATATTTTTTCATTATTTTCTTATTTCCATTATGGAAGTGAAAAAAAATTCATTTTATTTATTTCATAAGAAATGTTGCAAATTTTAATTCATAAATCTGTTTGAGGTTGAAAAAAATAAACTATGGTTCAAATTTTAAATCAGAATAATTTTAATGGTGAATTTTATTCATAGATTTTTTGTGTATTTTTCAAACTCAAAGAAATAGTTTTTCACCAAAAACCAGATTGTTTTTTATACCACTAGCACAATTTATATACCGAATCGGTATAATTTTTTAACCACCGGTGTTTATTATATACGAGAAAACGGTGTATTTTTTTTAAATTCAAAATATATATTACGAAAGTGCAAAAAATACTCCAAATATTTTGGTGTATATTAGACTTTTGTGATACCTACTTGAGTAAAAAAGGAAAAAATCAAAAAATCGAATTTATTGATATATTTTTTTTAAGGTATTATTGTTTCGAATGTTTTGTAATGGAATTTTTTTTTTTTAATTTAAAAAAAAAAACAATATTCTAATAGGAAATTTAATTCGCTACAAAAAGTTTTAAATGCAATATATTAAAATTTTGTTTGGTTTACGAGATACATATATTGAAAAAAAAAAACAAAAAAGGGGGTTTAGCACCCCTATCTTTAATTTCCACCCTCTCATTTAATAGCACTCCGCGGTTTTATCTGCTCTTATAACCTATTGCACGATTCCTGAAATAAAAACCCGTGAAAGTCTTAGTTTCTTATTAGTTATTACTTATTATCATGTTTTTTTTTCGACATAAACAATAGCCTATTATTTAAGTAACTACCATCATTTAATTTCTTAACCGTTCACTTTCATAGAATCTAGTGACATTGATTATGTGTTTTTTTTTTGCTGTAAACAAGTGTAAATGATGAAAATAAACCATTCCTTGTAATAAATTAAGTCGTTTTGAGAGAGTGTTCAAATAAGTAAATATGTATGTTTGGCAGGTTTTCAATCAGCGACCACCCATTTAGCTTTGTTAAACATACATACATAATACCTATTATTCCGTACGCACCGGATTATGCAATTTTTTTACTATTGACTTCCGCAAAATTAAAAAAAAAAAAACTTTGCAAACAATATAACCAATTCATTCAGCATAAATTAAATTTCTCCATAATTCGGTATTAATTCAAAGTAAAAACAAAAAAATTAACATACAACAAAATAATACCCCAGGTCAAGTAAATTGGTATAACGCACGTCTTAATACCGACAATATAATCGCCCTACCTCACTTCTTTTTTTGGTATCAATATCAATTTGAAAAAAATCTATTGCAATGATACAAACACAACAATATAATTTGCAGGATTATTAAAAAAAACCAAATAAGTCACGTTCCGTTTTATTTATTTTTTCTCATTTTTTTTTCACTAAAATGCTTAGTCACGTCTCCTACTCTTGGCAGTTTTTTTTTTTTAATATTCAAATGGTGCTTCGTTATGCATCCAGTCATCAGTGTCTGTCTATTTGTCTAATCACAAATAAATAATAATAAACAAAGACATACTGAATTTATAAAAAAATATGTATAAAAAGGGGCTTGTTTCATGTTCGACAAAAAAAACCAAAATGTTTCGCAATTAAGTTTGGTATAAACTACGAAAGTGAAACTTTTTTTTTTTTAACATTTCTTTGTCAATTAAACGGTGATTAAATAAACTTGCAACACTTATAAGTTGTTTTTTATAAATATTCGGTCAAATAACTCATAAAAATAATAGGCGTTTTTATAAATGTTCCATGGAACAACTAAAGTTTGCTCACAACCCTCTGGAAAACTATAACAATAAATTGAAATTTGATATCCTTGTAACTTAAACAAACAAAAAAACTTAAGGGAGGTGATATAAAGCGCATTACAGACTAATAGATATTAGCTAACTTGTATCCCCTCAGATCGTATAAGTTTCTCGAAACCTTCATTCACTGATCCACTGTTCTAAAAGTTTCAAAAACTTAGTTAATAGGGAAACTAAAAGACTCTATTGGTTTCTAACTATTTTTTCCTATCCAAAATTACATAGGGTAAAACCATACAATACGCCCCAGTTTACAAAACGCCCCACCAGTCTCGTACGCACACAGGTGTTGTTAAGCAAGCAAAACGAAAACTGTTCAAACTAATTTAGGTTGCTCGTCAATTGTGTTATTGAGTTGTAGTATTCTGTGTACCCTGAAAAGAAAAAAACTGCAAAACAAAAATTTGGCACCAAAACATATTGCGGAGAGCGCAGACAAAATTTCATTTTTTCAGAAAGTATAAAGACCATATCAAATTGGTATATATATTTAGAAAGTTCAAAAAATGGGCTTCTTAGTTCTTTTTTGGTAATTCCTTGAAATCAGTTTGGGTTGCTATATTTTTGAATGTGCCTATTGCACTTCGAAATTTACAAAACGCCCCAGTACAGTGAGTGTAATACGCCCCAGTAGATTATGAAGTAAAATACTGATCAATATTTTTTTTTATTTGCTATATGCTTAAGAATTGCATTAAATTACAAAAGGACGACACTGCGGACATTATGGTCACAAACGAAAATTATTACAGGACCGTTTAAAAGAAGTTTAGTATTCAGCGCATATCTTCCCATATGGCGTTGAACGAGTTTTTTTTTACCATGTATACATACCAGATTGCAACATTTGCGGCCGCAAAGCATCGCAAAATTCTATATTCCAAAATCAAAAAATTTATTTTTTCTAATTTAATACATTTGTACCTACTTTTTCCTTAGGGGCGTTTTGTCACTGGTGTGGGGCGTTTTACTCAGCAAATGAGTTACAAAACGCCCCACTTGAACTTTTTTTAAACGATTTATATAAAATATATGCTGACATATTTTAGTACATATGAATATGCCAAAAGTAAGAAAAAAGACTATACTTTTTATATTTACCAAAAAAACTATAATTTTCCTTTATTTTTTTTTGTTTCATTGAAGATTCAAAAAAAGTGGGGCGTATTGTATAGTTTTACCCTATCCTTTTTGTCTTGGTTTTGTTTCTGTCCTTTTCCCTTCCCTCCCAAAAAACTAACATATTCATTGGTGTGGCATTATGCAATGAAAAAGCTTGATGACAATAAGGATGAAGGTAATTCAATATATGCGCTAGTCCCGCATTTTGTCTGCTGCTGGTTTTGATATATACATAATCCCTTATTCACACGACACATTCTCATCGTCGTCGTTGTCGAGTTGTCCCTAAAGGATTAAAGAAGAGAGAACATTAAACACGTTTCTTGTTGATTACTTTCCAGTATGTTGTATATGTATGTGTTGTGTGTGGTATTTCAGGGCGGGCTGTGGCATTGAATTGAATTTCCTTCCATGCTTTTCTTTCCTTAGTCCTTTGGTCCTTTTGTTTTATTTAAATTTTTTTTGTTGGTTTTGGTTTTCTATTTTTTTTATTTAAGCCTAAAGTCGACGAAGTTATATTTTTTTATTTATTTTTTTTTTCTTAAAGTTAGTTAATTTAATGGCGAAAAATTGGAGTGTAACCCTAGTGAATAATTGGCTATTGATACAGTGACACTTAAGGTGAGTGAGCTACCCTTTTTTTTTTGTTTAATTAACAAAACAAAAAACAGAAAAAATTCCCCTTTGGTTATTTATTTCTTTGTCGCTAGGGTCATCACTTGCATCAGTGAGTTGAGTAATATACAAATAAAAAGGGAGGCTCGGCACTTGTTGATTCTGCGTGTGCGGTAAGAGACATTGAGTTGAATTTGAGTTCGTTGTCCTCTAAGTTGCGTGAGGGAACGTTTTTTTTTTTTTTTTTGATATCAAACAACTTTATTTGTAACAGAATTTGGAATATTTTGATGACAATCTTGTAAATTCATTTTTTTTTTCAGACATCGCGACAAAAAGAAAGCCATCTTTAAAAAATTTCAAGCATTCAAATATGTTAAACGACTTACTTAAAAAAAAAAAAAAACAAAAAAATACAAAATGATTTTTATCAAACGTTTATTTTTTTACTTTTTGCGAGAAAAAAGAAAATGGAAAGCAAACAAAATCGTTTAAGGGCAATCAATCAACTGCTACTGTGAAGGCATGGAGAGTTAATTGAATTGTAAAGGCAAAGATAGCATCAAAGGGAAATTGCAAAGTTCACTACTCGCAATACACCGAATAAAAAGTTATTTTTTTTTGTTCTCTTTCCAAATAAATGATTTCTTTGAAAAATATTGTGAAAATCAACTAAAAGGTATCGTTTTATGTATTTTTTTTTTTTTCGAGTTGAATAGAGAATTGGAAAACCGGTTAATCAACCTATACAAACTTAATCAATGAACCTAATTTCATTAAAAGGATCTTGGATCTTTAGTATGGGAAAAGTGATATCAGTCAGATTTGATGAAATATTTGAATGTTGTATTTTCAGAACTTGGAAAAAGTCTGAATGGACCAAGTTTCTAGCGCGAATGATTCAGTTGTTTATGTTTGAATATGGAAAAGCACTAGAAGCAAGATAGACGAGATATATTATATGTACATAAGTTGTGTATGTTCTGCATGTGAGCATGTATGCGCCCTCATAACTTCGGAACAAATTATCACAATTTGTTAAATGAAGTATCGTAAGAAAGGTCTTGATGGATTGCTGGTTATAGGCTTTTAAAGTTCACTTACCCGTATATGGCGTATTTACAAGCGATAGTCGGAAACTTAAAGTTTAAGTTTTTGAACACATTTTTTTATTTAAATTTTGTTGAGTTTATAATTTGATAAAATATAGGGGAAGTGGGGGCAAGACCGCCTATGGGGGCAAGACGGTTTTCGTGCTATGTTGTATGGAAAAAAGTAAATATGTGCCCTTTGGTACGATCGATCACTTCTGTAAGTTTTAGCAATTTCGGTTAAGACCCCGAAGAGTTACGGTAAATTTTGTGATTTTTCATCAAATTGTTATTGTTCATTTGAAAAGTCAGTTGTATTTTTGACACTGAAATAATTAAAATTTTTAACTTTTCCTTTTTTATAATAGAAAGTGAATATTAAAGAGTATTTTCTGCGAAAGAAGAAGTCATAAAGATAAATTAAAAAAAAAAAAATAATAATATAGAACATAAATTTGATACGACTGGGGCAAGCCCGCCCATGGGCGGAATTGGAAGCTCTGGTAGCTTAAACAAAGTGAAAAAAGAAGGTTACCGTTAAATCTTCCAAAAAGTTAAGCAACATGAGCTAAACAATACTGTAATTGATGATTCTGATGAAGAGGACTTTGCAGATTGTATTTGTACTTTCTATCTGCAACTGTTTTCTTGATCTAATCCAAAGTATTGTTGGATTAAGTGCAAAATGTGTACCAAATGGTACCAAAAAGCTTATGCTGGAGTGAGAACTAATGAAAATATGGCATAATTGTGTTATTGTTACAAATAGGCTGCATTTAAAACAATAGAAACGGTCTTTCTATCAACAAAATTTGATAGGGCGGTCTTACCCCCATGCCATGTGGGGGCAAGACGGTTTTTTGTTAGATGTGTTTTCAAAACTTATTATCTTTTGTTCAGTATTTTTCTTATAATAATGAGAGTTTCTGCAAAAAACATTAAATTTAATGAATAAAAACTTTATTCTATTTAAAAGATGTTTTTTTATTGGTTTTTAAGACAGTCAAACACTAAGTGGGTGGTCTTGCCCCCACTTCCCCTATAAAATTTACATCAATTTGTAAACGCTTCAATCTGTTTGAAATTTTTTTTTCAATTTCGTCATTATTTTTGAATTATTTCCTTTCAAAAATTTACAATTTTTCTATTCTTCAATAGTGTTTTGAAATATCAAGATACTCTATTATAATTTTAATATTTTTAAGTAGTAAGTAAGAGTCATACCATATCTCTGTAAATTGTTCAATATAATTTTGAGAAAAGAAAATATGTTAACAATTTCAGCTACAATAAAAAAAAAAATACAATATACAACTTAAAAGATTGTCTAAATCATAAAAATGTGCTCATAGATAAATAGTTTTCTTAAAGAAAAACCAGAACATAAACTACCTTATTGTTAGAAATAACACTTTTAATAAAAATCTATTTTTCAATAAAAAAAAATCATGTGTGCAATTCACACGTTGTAGAAGTGAAACCTTAAAAGTGAAACCGAAAAAATATAACTTTTTTTATTCCATCACTTTTTTATATGACAACCTACAATAAATTTAATACCATCTGAAAGCTTATTGTTTTAGCTCAAAATGCTTATATCGACCATGTCTATACAACATCTACAAAAAGAGCTAGACATTTTTTACCCAATTAGTTTTCATAAAAAAAGCAAAACAATCAATCTCTTTTCTCTTCTAACGCCATTAAATCCATTTTTTAAATGACAACCAATAATTAATTTTATATCATTATTATTTCACCTTTTATATGACGCTTCAATCATATTTTTACCATGCCTACAGAAAAAGTAAGAATTTTTTAAAGCCAACCATGTAGATATTTCAAACTGAGATAACGGTACTTCCTACACTGGTGGCTGGTCATCGGCAACAGATCTCCAGAGGTGTTGTGAGGTATTTTTCATTTTTTTTCAATTTAAGATTGTGTAACTTGTAGAGCACGTACCGTTATGTGTAATATTTCAAACAAAAGGTTATGTAATCAGCATGCGTATTAAAGTTAAATCAAATTTGTATGTGCACTATATCAAAAGATATAACGTGTCTAGCAAAAGAACATCTTTTTACCGTTATCTCAGAATTTTGAATATGAAATTAATTGAAATTTTGTACAATTATAATTTATTTAATTACCTATCTACAGTACAAATTTCATTCATCTATCTATTAAAACAAAGAAGTTATAAAAAGTTGAATGTTCGTGTCGCGTTTTCGTTTCATCTTGTTTCAAATCACTACGATACTAAAGAAGTTTTCACTTCAAAAGTCGTTTGTTTTAAATGTTTCCAATTTTTAGTAGGCCTAATCAACAACAACTGACGGACTTTCTTTGGAATTTCCAATGTAATTTTTTTGTTGTTCCCTTTCCATTGGGCAATCTCACCCGCCGAGTTAAAATTTAATGGAAATCGTAAGATACGTTTTGGGCTCTATTCTAAGGTAGACATTCAAAAATGTTTCTCGAAAAAATAAGTAAAAGTCATTTGTACACCGAAAAAAAAAACAATATTAATTTAACATTTTTTAAATATCAGCCAAAAATGCTCTATAAAATGTGTTTTATGATATTTAAAATGTTAAAACAACATTTTTACTATCAGGATGATATTTAAATGTCACATTTTGGAATTTTTTTTTTGATATTTTATTAGGTATCATTTTTTCATATCAATTTCTCATTCCAAATTATTGAAAAATATTAAATAAAAAATTCTTAAAGGCGCTTTGTGTTTTTTCGAAGTAAAATGTATGATTTACTGAGAAAATTTGATCGGCACTAAGATTTTACTTCACATAGTTTGGGAGAAAATAACAAAACAATTATATCACCTATAATAGAAAAAATAATATCACCATTATTTTGTAAAGAATATTCCCTTTCAGTAATGTTTTGAAAAAAGAAAGAAAATTCTTAAAATAATAAAAATAATAAAAATAAAAAGGAAAGAAAGAGGTTTCATTATAATTAACTAAAAAGTAAAATCTAGTCAACATTGATATTTTAATTGTCAAAGTGAAATTTTCACTATTACACCTGAAATTAAAAAATGTCAAAATGATATGATAAAATATCAAAATTGATATTTTAATTGTTGGACGACTTTTGTCACTGAAAAAATGTTAATTTGATAGCTGTTATTATCAAATTTTTTTTTCGGTGTAACTTAGAGTTGTTACTACTTTATCAATATAAATTTTCAGCCGTATTTCTTCGTTTATTTTGAAGAATGTTGTTGTGCATCTGTTTTTTTTTTGCACAATTTGTAGACTCATAAGCTTTACTAATGCCTTTGAAAAAAAAAAAATGTAAAATTAAAATTTGTTGTAATTCTTTTCTCTTAGAATTTTAATTATTTGAAGCTTTTTAAATTTTAAGATAGCAAGAATTATTTTGGGCTTGAGTTCCGTGAAGCCAGAACTGTGACTTCAAAATTAGTCTTATTAGTACACTTTTGTCTATCCTAAATTTTTGTTTTTCCACCCATCAAAAAAATTTTAGATTAAATTCTTCTTTTAAGAAGTCTGAAAAACCGTCTAAATCACTCGAATTTATAGATAGACGAATAAAAACAAATTGATACCTAGTCCGGTCAATTTTACACTAACAGCCACCATCCAATGAAATAGTTTTTGTGACGAGTTGTCTGCTGACTCGTATTTAGCGTAACACAGATTTCGAGTTCCTTCAACAAATCGTTTACTTAAATACTTTTCTGTGAATTTCTGTTGCTATTCCTCTCACTTTTATTAATTTTATTTGCAATGGAAAATTCAGCTAAAAAAAACTGCCTATGTACGAAAAATTGGGGAAAAATAACTGCCATTATTTTTTTTTCTTTCAAAAAATCGCGTTTTAAAAAATCAAAAAAAAAAAAAAAAAAAATCATGTGTGCAATTCACACGTGGTAGAAGTGAAACCTTAAAAAATTATTTTTCTTGCCTATTTTTATTCTATCACCTTCAAATCCATGTTTTTTATATGACAAATTAGATAAATTTTATATCATCTGAAAGCTTATTGTCTTAGCTCAAAATATATATATCGATCAGGTGTATGAAACATCTACAAAAAGAGCTAGAATTTTTTAAACTCGATGAAATTTCATCCAAAAATAAAAAAAAAACATTTATTTTTATGTTCTCATACTATTAAATCAATTTTTTTTGTTGTTTTATACCATGTGAAAGCTTATTGTTTCACCTTGTATAATGATGTATAAATCTTATTTCAAAGTCTGCAAGAGAAGTTAGAATTTTTTAAAGTCAACCATGTCGAATTTCCAGACTGAGATTACGGTACTTCCTACACTGGTAGCTGGTCATCGCCAACAGATCTCCACAGGTGTTTTGAGGTATTTTTAAATTTTTTTCAATTTAAGATTGTGTCACTTGTAGAGCACGTTACGTTATGTGTGATATATCAAATAAGAAGTTATGTTATCAGCATGCGTATTAAAGTTAAACCAAATTTGTATGTGCACTAGATCAAAAGATATAACGTGTGATGGAAAATAACATATTTTTACCGTTATCTCCGAATTTTAAATATGAAATTAGTTGAAATTTTGTACAATTATAATTTATTTAATTACCTATCTACAGTACAAATTTCATTCATCTATTTATTAAAAAAAAAAAGTTATAACAAGTTGAAGTTGTGTCGCGTTTTCGTTTCATCTTGTTTCAAATCACTACGATACTAAAGAAGTTTTCACTTCAAAAAAATCTTTACCCAAAACATTCCAAAAAAGAATCGTTTTTCATAAATAAATTACAAATTCATATTCACCGCTCAGTAAAGTCAGTAAACTTTATAGGAGAAGTATAAAAAGTATCCCCATTTCAATATCAAAAGCGTGCTTCCTGCGATTTTTTTTTCTGTTTTTAAGCTTCATGCTGTCTGCTTTTTCATGCGCCCAATAAATCATAATTTTCTAAATTATATCCAACAGACATACCTATTTGATACTTATACCGAATAGAATGATACGAAAATATCATTCGTTTAATAGCAATAACATGTACATATCTAAGTTGCTGAATGGCTGGCTATATACGAATACGAGTACGTTGCGCATCGCTGATTTTATGAATCTATTTTCCTCCAAAAACACAGGGTGGCTTTTCTATAGATATGATTATGGCTATGAGGCAAGTGCAATACTGAGTAATTCATTAATCAAATAACAAAGAATTATTCATATCCAAGATACAAAGTAGAAAAAAACATTTAAACAGCATAGAACGCACGAATCTCTAATAGTTTGTGTTTATTGCTACTGCGCCACACTATACTTTTGAAACCAGAGACCATTTGAACTCATAAATTGGTCACCCTCAAATCGTTACAGACCCCCATCCCTTCTACATAAAATTGTGCTAGAAAATATTGTTCATTGGACTCTCTTTCAACTAAAACGAGCATGTTTGATCTATCAAACTGGAAGAATTTCATATTTAATTTCTGAATCTAGTCAAGCTTTACGATGGATAGATGATGGAGATGGCGATGGTGTTCACGGGAGCGGGACACACCCCCTCTGTTTCTTCAAAATATAGATGACATAACCCAGTAACAAGCTTCTCTTCCATCATTTTGTGTCCCGCATAGACGACTTTATGGTGGACACAATATACAATATCAATTGCTTGTGATGTGTCGGGTCTCGACTCGACTCGGGTGATATAAAATGTATTCAGTTTACATTGCAGCTTGATGCTAGTGAAGTTTCATAATAGAAAAAGTCTTAGTTTGCCTGACTTGTTTTTCATTTCTTGTTTTTTTTTTTTTTCAATCATTCACTTTTTATGCGGCCCACTTTAAAACCGGGGGTGTCCATATCCACTCTCGGCCAGCTTCTAGTGTTGCCCGCTGGGTAACAGCCATATGAAAAAGAAAAAAAAAAAAAGCAAACACTTCTTCTATGTTTCTCCATTCGAATTCACTGAGCATTAAAATCTAATTGACTTGGTGACAAAGATGCGCTTTCACTTCATGTGAATACAAAAAAAAAAAAAATTGACAGAGAAAAAGATGAAGCTCTTTGAAAATTGTGCACTGAAAAAAATATATGTTACAAAAGTTAGCTTTTCACAAAAGTTCAAAATATTTTTAAATTCGAGGATTGCTCCTTTCAAAAAGTAGTTTTTTATGCTCCATCAGACTAAAAATCCAAAATAGCAATTTGGGACTCCCTACAAACGGTCAAACTTTCAAAGAAAACTAAGTAACTGTTAATCGATACGGTTTTTACTTATAGCGACTGAATTCATTGTGAAGTATGTACCTACTTAAAAAGACCATTTTGACTTTTTGTACTTTTAAAATCATTCTTTAGGCTAAGCACTGATCTTCTTTTCAAAGTCAGAAAATCTTCATAGAAATAGCTCTTCTGAGTGATTTATAAAAATTGTTCTTATCTAGATCAGAAAGTGCTCGATGCAGTTACGAATAGAAGACAGAATTTCGAAAAGAACTGAAATCGATAATTTAGTTTGTAAGCAACATTTTTTAAGCTCATACAATTTGGATAAATCGTTCTAAATTAGTGCGAAATTTAGAGCTATTGGGCTAATTGCTGCAAGACAAAAGGTGCATATAGTCAATATTGGGGAACCTTTAAAAAGCACCGCGTATGACCTATTCAGGGGCCCTATCTATTTTGTAAAACGATTACACAGCCACACAAAAAAAAATAAAAGTTCTGACCTGGGGTTGCGACTAAGTTTTTCATATAGTTTTTGGGTCACTGAATCCGAATCCGAAGTCCGTTTCGCCCCATCACGTCAGGTTTTTGAGATAACCTCAAAAAATGTCACGAAAACAAAAAAAAATTTTCTCTGATCTGGATGTGCGAATATGTTAATCATATAGTTTTTGGATCGCTGAATCCAGATTTGAAGTCAACTTTGCCCTATCACGTCTGGTTTCTGAGATATCCTCAAAAAAATGGGATTGCGTCTAGGTTTTTCGTATAGTTTTTGGGTTGCTTAAACCGAATCCGAACTCTATTTTGCCGTTCCACGTCAGGTTTTTGAAATACCCTCAAAAAATGTCAGAAAAGAACTTTTTTTTTTAGTTTAGACATTTTTTGAGGATATTTCAAAAACCTGACGTGATACGCCAAAATAAACTGCGGATTCGGTTTCAGCGACCCAAAAACTATATGAGAAACTTAGTCGCAACCCCAGATCAGAACTTTTGTTTTTTTGGTTTTGAGATTTTTTTGAGGATATCTCAGAAACCTGACGTGATAGGGCAAAATTGACTTCAATTCTGGATTTAGCGATCCAAAAACTATATGATTAACATATTCGCACATCCAGATCAGAGAAAAAAAAATTTTGTTTTCGTGACATTTTATGAGGTTATCTCGAAAACCTGACGTGATGGAGCAAAACGGACTTCGGATTCGGTTTCAGCGACCCAAAAACTATATGAAAAACCTAGTCGCAACCCCAGGTCAGAACTTTTATATTTTTTTGTGTGGCTGTGTTATCGTTGAAACTACTTCGTTTTCGTTAAAATCGGACTACGTATTACGATAATCGTTTTTCTTCAACGGTACTCGTTAATCTTTACGACTGCCATTTACCTATCGTTTAACTTTCGTTTTCGTTAAGCTGTCATAATATTATTGCGTTTGCTGGTAGAATTCATCTGAGCCTCAAAAAAAGTATATTTTTCGGTTGAGTTTGGCCAAACGACTTTCTCGTTTTACATAATCGCTCTTTCTCGTGACTATCGTTTACTTCAGTATCGTTGACTTGCCGCTAGTTTCGTATTAGGTAATAGAACCCCTGTAAATAAGATCACAACAAAAACATTACTCTTAAAAAAAGAGCCAAGTTCTTCTATGTTGAAATTAAGCTGGCACAAAAAGTACTGAGATGTAAAAGTGTACCAAGTTCTAAAGTTTGAGTTCAAATTTGTATCAATAAAATTTTGATTGTTCTCTTTACAATTTTTCTTTTAATTACCGATTTTTGAAGTTATTTAAAAAATTGCCAAGTTAACAATCAAAATTTTATTGATACGAATTTTAACCCAATTTTTAGAACTTGGTACACTTTCACATCTCAGTACTTTTTGTGCCAGGTATAGGCGGTTGCCACGCCCCCTGGCTAAAATTCTCAAATTAAAAATTTTTTCCTTTGTATTAACTACCATCTCTACCATTCTACCAAATTTCAAGATTCTACGATAATCAGAAGTGCTCTATAATATTTGATGAAAATTCAGCAGAAATGGGCGGATGCCACGCCCCCTAGATTGAAAATCTCAAATTTTTCCCTTTGTATACACCACAAGTCCTATCACCGTGTAAAATTTCAAGTTTCTACGATATAGCGGGAAGTTCTCCATAATTTTGATGATCTGTCAGTGAGTCAGTTAAGATTTTTGCGATTTTTGAAGCCCTTACTACTTACTCAGAAATTACTCATCGTAAGAAGCTAAATTTTGTGAGGAGTTTGGTTTTGACCAGCTCAACAAATGTTGCAAAATTTCTAGCATCTTTGGTGTGGAAGTTAGAGGGGGGTCGAAATTGGCCTGAGTTGTTTCCTGTAAATACACTACCGTGCCCCTTGATTGAGGCCAAGCTACAAAATTTGGTTAAATCCAAGAATTTTTAATTTATTTATTTATTAAAAGCTTCACTAAAATGTGCGAAAATGAACTCTGTTTTTTTTTTTTTAGTTTTCAGCAAAGTTCATAAGAAATAGGAACCTAGACCGTCCTTTTGTAAGACCGTGTTATTAGGGGCAATGATTGTACTTAAATATAGAGATCTGGCACTGAAAAAAAAGTCAAATGACAATTATGTTTAAGTTTCTTCGAACTAATTAGCTATAGAGCTTAAAATTGGTGTCAAATAAAAGATACGAGTAAATTGATAATGAAAATGAAAAATTAGTGTCAACCCTATTTTAAATTGTCACATTTAAAAAATACAAAAAAAAGTACTCGGCAACACTACGCAAATGCAAAAAAAAACAACACTAAAATACTATTTTTTCAGTCGAAACGTATGATATTTGAAAAAACTAATGGCTGAAACAGATTTTTGATGACATCCACTTCTACCTTACAAATATCGGATGGCATCTCTTAAATTCGAAGAAACACTCGGCAATCCTACTCTATGAAATATTTTACATTTCGATTGAAAAATTAGAATTTTTAGTGTTTTTTTCAGTGTTTGCATAGCGTTGCTAAGTAGTTCTCTGTATTTTTTTAGATTAGTTGCTGACTTTCCAATGTGTTTAACCCTCTGTAGGCACACTTCTTTTTTGTGACGTGATAGGCACATGGGTGCGAATTTGGTTTATACTTTTTCATGTCGCTAGAACTTTTTTCGGTCACAATATTTTATAGAGAATCGAGTATGAAACTGATGTAGAGTATTCCGAGGAATTCGAATATTGTATTCACAATTCGGAAAAAAAATATTATCACCATTATAAAGAGACTTTTTTGTGACCACTTTTTTGAAAAATCGTATTTTTTTTATTTTTATCCTGTCGAATTCGCACCCGTGTGCCGACCTAAAACTGAAACCTTTTAAAACATAGTTGACCCATAAAAAATTGATATAAAATCAATGAAAATTCATTTAATTTAATGCAACATAAAATTCCGATACGAAAAATAAATCGTTATCACTTTGTTAAATAGTTCTTCCCACTTGGTGTCAATTTTTCTAAACGACTCATCAAAATAATTGCACCAACTCTGATTAATAATTCAACAAACAATAATCCAAATTGTCAACATTATATTCTCAATGTGAGCTCTCAACACTCATTGACTTGAAACTATTTTTTTTTTTTTTTTTGCAAAAAATATAACCTCGAAGTGTCATCGTTGTAATTTTACGCGCTCTTTGCTAATTGATAAAATCAACACGCTATCGCATGTCAACTTACATTTTTCTCTCAACACAAAGGTAATTTCCGTAAAAACGTGGTCCGCATAGAATTTATTTCCCATCACAATTTTATTGATATAAATTGAAAAAAAAAACACTAATTAACCTCCATAAATATAATAAATCAATGCGAAAATTAAATGAAAACATAAATTTCACACAGCTTTGGAAAACTTCCTTCAGTATTCTTAGAGAAAAAAAAAAAAAAAACAAGAATAGAGAATCTAAATCTTGGAAGCTGACAAGGCAACAGACACAAAGAGGGTTTCTGTATTAGGAATGGTTAGGAGGATAGAGGGAGCCGTTGTTCATCCCTCTTCACAAATTCTATGAAAAGTTCAACACGCCCCCCAAACACCTTCGATTTTCTGCCTGCCCAGAAAATAGAAGAAACCCTCTTAACTAGTGACTCTTTGTTAAATAGAAAATTCTTTAGAAAATATTTATCATTCCTCATCAGTATCATCGTCGCCTTTTGACAAACCCAACAACAACAACAATATGATTCGAAAGGATCAAGGGACAAGTTGTGAAAATAATCCTTCTATGTTGTTGATTTTTTTTTTTTTTTTCATTATTTTCTTCTTCTTTTTATGATGAAAGTTTGAAAAAAAGTTTTTCTGAACTTATTGCATTCGTAAAATGATTGGGAAATGTATTTAAATTAAATTAAATTGAATTTCATTTCAATGCACTTAAACTTAAATTGGACACAAAAATAAAGAAAAAAATCAAACAGAGATATCAGAAATATCAGTTACAATTTAATTTAATTTAATTTAATAGAAAAAAAGAAGGACTCTTTTACTGTTTCATATTGAAAATTGTACACAGGTACATTCCTCAAATGAAAAAAAAACTCCTTATTTAACGGTAATTTGAAACGATTTTTGAACATCCTCCTCCATTTCCCCGGAAAAAAACGCTTATTTAAGTGCAATTTTTCACCTTTTTTCACCAATAAATACTATGTTGTAGTGCTGAGTCCTGAGTGGAGTTGAGCCGAGCCTTAAATGAAAGGACTCTTTTTCAAGGATTATGCTTTTACGTAAACATTTTTCCATTTGAATGCTTTGCAAGGGAGAACTACACACACACACAAAAGCAAAAAGTATTGGTTTTATTATTAGGGGACGTCGACGACAACGCAACGCAATGTTATACGATGAAAAGTTATTTCTTCTTCGAATTTCATAAGAGTCTAGGAAGGTAAAGTGAAGGTAAAGCTACCTTCTAAGGTATTTTCCTGTAAGTTTTTGAGAGAGAGAGAGAGAGATTTTCTGCCTTCACGAACAAATAAACTTAAACTCTATGGAAAATTGTTTTAACATTTCACCTGGTTTTGTAGGTATTTAAAAGGAGTTAATGCGGATTTATTGAAGCAGAGATGAAAACTAATACTCGAATCGAGGATTTAGTCTAGGTACACGACGACGAGTAGGTAGGTACTACGTAACTGCTTTTTCTAAATGAAAACTAATTATACTTGAAAGATATTTATGGTTTTGGGAGGTAGATAAAACAAGCAATTTTTCGAAACTTATGAAGTTGTATTTCAGTGATAAAAGTCTTACAATAATCATCTAAGAGTAAGTAGTTTGAAAGCTTTTTGGAGTTTTTTTTTTTTTTTTGTAGATAAATTGAAATAAATTACTGCACTGTTACTTTAGAAACACTCCAAAGTTATGTACCTTGTGAAGATTGGATTGAATTTATTTTTTACTTTCATCGTTTGAAAAAAAGTATTAAAAGAGAGTTTAGCTCAAAAATGGTTGGTGGTTATCACTGAAGAACGATTTAAAACTTTAGAGCGAAAAATCTACCAGAATTTTTTGTTTTTGTCTCAGATATATCGAAGCACAAAATTGTTTGTCGAAACTCGCTCTGATTGCTAAGAGATTTGCTCAGAGCTATAAAAGAAAAAGACCAACACTTAATGGTTTTTTAGGAATAAGGACAGATTTTGAAATTACAATGATAATACGAATTGTTGAGAAAAACAGCTAGAAATTTTGTTGTTATTTATTTTTCATAAAAATTCACCAAAACTCTTAAAAAAAGATTTTTCAAAAAAAAAAAATATTTTGTTTTGACGTTTCCATAGAAATCAGTTGATTGGTTTACTGAAATCAAGAAAATGGTTTCTAAAAACAAGTTTGCACTAAAAAAAAAAAAGAATTAAAAAATTTTTTTTTAATAGCTAATTAGACTTTTTTATTATAGAAGCTACCAATGTTTTGAGAACTTTTAGTCAAAGAAAAAAAAAATTTTAATAGATTCGTAGATTCTGTAAACAAAAAATTCATGTGTGCATTTCACACGTGGTAAAAGTGAAACCTTAAAAAATCATTTTTGTTGCAAAAACAAAAATCGAAAAAATCTACCTTTTTTTTATTCCATCACCTTTAAATTCATTTTTTTTTATTAGACAACCAACAATAGTTTTATATCATCTAAAAGCTTATAGTTTCAGCTCAAAATAATTATCCCGACCATGTCTATACAACATCTACAAAAAGAGATAGAATTTTTTTTAACCCAATCAGTTTTCATCAAAAAAGAAAAAAAAAAACAACCTTTCTCTTTTTACTCCATTAAATCAATTTTTGAAATGACAACTTATTACAAATTGTATATCATCTGAAAGCTTATTATTTCACCTTTTATATGACACTACAATCATTTGTACCATGCCTACAAGAAAAATTAAGAATTTTTAAAAGCCAACCATGTCAAAACTGAGATTTCAGTACTTTCTACACAGTTGGCTGGTCATCGGCAACAGATCTCCTCAGGTGTTTTTAGGACTTTTTCAAGTTTTTTTCAATTTAAGATTTTGTAACTTGTAGAGCACGCACGCATGTACGTATCAAATGAAAGGTAATATTATCAGCATGCGTACCAAATTTAAAGTTAATTTGTATGTGTTCTAGATCAAAAGATATAAAGTGTTTAGAAATCGTATTTCAAATCACTACGATAGTAAAGAAGTTTTAACTTCAAAAATTAATTTAAAAATCGCTTTCATCGCTTATCTCAAACAAAGACCTTGACGTGTTTTAATGTTTGTTTATTTTATTGTTTAACTTTATTGTAAAACTTCTCAATTGTCGAAAGGAACAGAATTTGTTTTATATTAATATTTTAATATTCTACTTCATTTTCATGAGAACAATGAATAGTTGAGCTATTATTTAAAATTATTTATCTATTTGAATTGATTTTTTTTCCCCTAAAAAACATTTTGTCGATGATTTTTGAATAATGTATACAAAAACTTCCGACTTCCAAAGAAACTCTTAAAGGTTTAAATCATTTATCTTAAAAAAAGGTTGGGTAATACTAGAAATAAATGAATTAAATTATTTATTTACCTATTTATTTTTTTTTTCAACTTTGAGGGTAAAAAAGGAACAATGTAATATCGTAGAATTTATCCTTGTGATTGTGAGCATTCAAGTACTGTTACTTTTCTGGAAAATCGAAAAGTTTTGTTTCTCTTATTTTTATTTCTTTTAGGGCTAAATTTTCAATAGTCAAATAAATCTCAGTTAGAGCTTATTCCAAAGAATAAAAGTTTTTTCAATTGACAATTTATTTTTCTGATAGTCTAACTGACAAATGAAAAATTAGGGCTTAGGGGAAACAATTTGTTTATTAGTTATTCTTTGCTTTCAATTTTTCAATCTTTTTAAAAGTTAAAAAGGGGTAGATAATATACAATATTACCGATAATTTAAAAAAAAATTGAAACAATCCTTCAGGCAATTTACATTGGCTCTTTAAAAAATTTAAGAGAATAGTGAATTTGTAGTTGCTTCGAAAAAGTTTTTTTTTTCATGAAATTTCACATTCAAAGTTTTGTTTTGTAAAATTAATATATTTCAATAAACAACAGAGTTTTGAAAATTTTTAAATTATTTTGTATACTTTTGATAAAGTTTTACTTACCAAAACACGGTTTTCTGTTTTGTCTCCTTTCGTTTCTAGTTTCACCATATACTTTACTAAAATTTTTGTGTGTCGTCCCAAAATGGATTTGACGCTTTCTGCAATTATATATAAAAAACAAATAACAAATTAAAGTTATAAATTAATATTAAAAATTTGTAAAATTATTAATTTGAGTTTTTAATTTTATATATTTGTAGGTTAATTTAATATTTTGCAAAAATCAAAAACTTTTAAAAAACTTTTGTGTCCAAATCACGAAATAAAATATAGATTTGGTAAAATAAACTTCTCAATTACTATACATATAAACAAAAACTATTTGCCCATTATTTTTCACATAATAATAATGTAGAAATGTCTTTCTTCGATATGGCAATTTTTATTTATGAACCTATACATCATTAAATATTAAACTTGGATGATATTAAAACAACGGAATTTATTTTATCATTGTTTTACTATTCACGCAAAGTTTTGAAGTAGGCTTTTCAAATCCAAGTGGAAATGATGCGTGAGTTGTAAATGAATCAGCATTTGTATATGTAAGCACTATACAATACATATCCATAACCAAGTCAACTTAGTTTAGAAACGAGCATGGAAATGATTTTATTATTTATCGAGCGAAACTAAATTGTTTGTTTTCTACACAACATAAATGTTGTCGTTAGGGATTTTTTTGTTTTGTTTTATGTTTTTTTTCTTCTTGTTTGGAAAAAGTATTTTATGATTTTCTATTTTTTTTTCTATTTAAATATTCCAACAATATAATTTTTGTTTCATCTATGTATGTTTTGGAATATTTCAAGCAAATTGTAATGATGACCCAAATGTAAAAGTTATTATTATTATTTTTTTTTTTTTGAGAAAATATTTGTAGATTGAAGACAATATTTCAGTGCTAAATAAAATCTGTATTAATTGGAGTAAGTAATATCTTCAGATAGTACTCAGTAAATTTTACGAATTTTTTAATTTTGACCATAGGTTGACTTAGACCGTTTTTCCCCACATTTCAGTTAGTTTAGAGGATTCGGTCTTAAATGTATACTCTTACTCAGAATGTTTGCTAAAAAGAAATTTTTCTTTTTTTTCACATTGCGAAAAAAAAATCATGTAGGGTATAAAATATTGTTTTCGATTTTGGTTTACAGCTTAGATGAATGTATTGAAATAAAAAAATATTGTTTTTTTGAGAAAAAACTCTCCAATAAGTATAGTATTGTTTAAAAAAAAAAAAATGTTGCGCATACGCCACAGTGACCGTGTAAATTTTAATTTATTATAATACATAATTGTCAAAAAAAAAAAATCATATGAAAATAATTGAGTTCTCTTCAGTATTCTGTCTTTTAAATGATAAAATCCTGACTACTGTTAAAAGAAAATTAGATTTCAATTTTAACTTTTGAAGAAACAAAAAAAAAAATGTAATTTTAATTACACAGCATACGGCTGCCAGATAAAATTTTATTAATGTCGGGACAACGCGTTGTTGCAACGGTCTCAAAAGTCGGGACCAGGGCTACCTTTGCGCCTCTAAAGAGGCGTTTTTGCTCTTTTTTTTCACCCAATTGACTTGACACTTTTTAAAAATTGTTAAAATATAACCCTTTTTGATATTTTAGTTCCTCTTTATCCTCTTTTTTAAAATTATGTATGTACGTTTGATTAAAAAAAAATGAAATTTTTTTGAATATCAAGGAAAATGTGACTTACACCACTTTAAATTACCCATAACGACTCAATTGTAAAAAAAATATACATTACTGTTGTTTAGAGCTGATTTGATTTTTATAAGGTTATTTTTGATAAATTTTGTGTTGTTTCTTGAAGAAATTATCAGGCATATTTCTTAGATTTTTGCCTACTTAAATACTGCTTAACTTTTTTCAAACTGTGGGAAATATGCTTCATTTAATAAAAAATAAGTATCACACTCTTCAAAGTTAAGACAATCTATACTTAGACACAATTTTGAACGCTATAGGACAACTACAAACAAGGTTTTTGAACACATTTTCCAAATTTTTTAAGCAGTTGTTTAAAGTTAAACAACGAAAATAAATAATAGACTATGTTTTTTATGTTTTTAAAAGAATACGAGTATTCTTTTTATGTTCATACAATTTTAATTTTTAGAAATTGTGTTAAAAGATTTGTGTTGCGGTTCGGGAAAGGCGCAAGTGAAGTACTTCGTGTGACTGTCGCACTTAACTTTTTCATTTTCACATTTTTTTTTATTGGGGCAAATAAAAAAATATAAAATTCATTTTTCAAAAAAATAAAACAATGTCTGAAATCAAATCGCCCCTCAAAACAAGTATGCAGTTTTATTTGATAAATTAAGGTGCATTTTTAGAAAAAAAATTTTCAAAATCGTTAGAGCCGTTTTTTAAAAAAACTAATTTTTTATAAATAATTTTTTGAAAAAAAAAGTTTTAAAATAAAATTGGTATGCAATTTTGTAGAAATCACTAATCAACATCCAAAAACAAAATTTCAAAAAATTCAATGTCTCGTTTTCGAAAATTTGATTTTTCAAAAAAAAATTTTCAAATTTTTTTTAAAAATCCAAAAATTATTTTTTTCAAAATTTTATTTTTGGCTTATATTCAAAGTATATAAATGCTTTTGTATAAAAAATTTCGTTGAAATGTAAAAAGCAGTTTTGCAGAAAATCCGATTTGAAAAAATTGGTCCTATGGCAGGTACGGTTATTTTTGGTCCAAAAAAATTAATTCCAAAAACCCCTCTGGAGAGTCGCTAAATAGGGCTACATACCAAGTTTGACATCAATCGGTCCATCCGTTTAGGCTGTAGCTTTGTTTACAGACAGACTGACAGACTGACGGGACCCACTTTTTTGGCATTCTCTACCATTGTAATGTCATGGAAAAATGTTATCTTAACTTTTTTTTTTGTACGAATGCATAACTTGATATATGTATAGTACCTATGTATATCGCAAGTAAAAAATAGTAAAATACAAACTTTCCCATGCATAGGACTTACTCCTAAATGTTTGTGAACTTCTTGACAAAAAATGTCATAAAACATGTTTCTTATGAGGGTAAAGTCTAATATTGTTTACTTTTAATTGAATTTTAACATTAGCTCCTGATTGATCAAAACTGTTGCAATTTTGTTAAGAAGTTTAAATCAAGATCTTAAGGTCTAGTAAATACTATTGGCATTGAAATACAAAATATCTTAATCCCTTGAGATGTCGGAAATAACATAAAACTGTTACAGTTATTCAATATCACGAGTCTCATTTCTTTTCTCCATAAAGGTTTCGAACAAAGACTGATAAAGAAACGGAATGTCGGGACAAAATCGGGACATTTTGTAAATCGGGACAGATATCAGGACAGGGTCTAAATTTCGGGACTGTAACGGTGAAATCTGGACATCTGGCAGTTCTAACACAGCAACACAAAAAAAAGTTCTGACCTGGGGGTTCGACTATGTTAATCATATGTTTTTTTTTTATCGCTGAAACTGAATCCGAAGTCCGTTTTACTCGATCACGTCAGGTTTTCTAGATAAACTCAAAAAGAACTCACATGTCAGAACTTCTTTTTGTGTGTGGTTGTGTTTTCCATTAGAATCACTTAAGAATATTTTTAACGCTGTTTTATAAGTTTCTGTTTTAAAGAGATTTAAGATAAGAAACTCTTAAAAGGCGTCAAATCTCTAAAATGTAAATTCAAATAATCACTAAATAGAATAACAACTTTTGAAACACCTCATATTAACACTTTTCTTTTTTTCATTTTTTTGTTGTCCTCATAAGAAATTCCACACCATTTAAATACATCAAAGAAAAACTAAGAAAAGCTAAAAAGACTCGAAGCTTTTTAAATAAAATGAAAACACATTTTGCGCAACCTGTTACATTAATATAATTTGTTTGATGTCTTTGTTGTCTCAAAGTGTCTTCGTCAAGTGGCCATTTCTTAAAGACATATACAAAACAAGCCGCCAAAAGAATAAGAGATGTTAATTTTTTTTAAAGTGACAAATGTTGCAATTATTGTACATTACACCAAACCATATAGAAAATTGCATCTGCAGTATAAACCTTTTTTTTTTTTAATTTTTTTCTTGATGGGGTCAGAGACTTTGAATAAAAATAAATAAAATGCACAACCTAACGTGCCCTCTTTAAGTAATTCTTTTATACTATATAGTTTGTTGTGTGTTGATGTAAAGTATTAACTCAAAGCTTACTTTGCTTTGATCTTACAAAAGAGGGACTGTGGTTGTGTAAAAGCCTCAAGATACCATGTCATACTATTTGATGGACAAGTGCTAGAAAAACCGCATACCATTCAAGCCGCACCACCATCATCATGCAGCAAGTTGCAAACAGTAGAAGCAACTGTAGAAGCAACAGTAGATGAACCGCAAAGCTTAAACAACAAGTCTAGGTCAAATGAAACGACTTACTGTTAAAAGGTGTGCAGTTTTGACTAATTTTTCGCAGTTTCTTGAACTTTGAAGACAAATTTCAGCTTTTTGACTGTCAAAATCCTACTTTCTATCAAAATTTTTTTTTTTAAATTTCTAAGCCAATACGTGATCCTTAAGAAAAATTTTAAGATGGTCACCCTAAATGAATAAAATAAGAAGAAAAAAAAAAGAAACAATTTGTGTTTGTCGTGTATCTCTATATGCCGGTTGTCATCTAGTTGAATTAAAGACTGGTTAAGAGTATAGGAACCTCAAAGCCTCATAGATACACACAGTAGGCATATGGCAAAAGTACATATAACCTCTTAGCCACGACATAAAATGCAGAGTAACGAGTAGATGGAAAAAAAAATAGACGAAACGAAGCCATATAGGAGAAATTGTGTCACCCAGGCAGCAGCATATGTGGAGCCTTGTGTTGAGCCATCGTCGTGGTCGCTTGTTGGTTGGTAGTAGAATACAACATCAATTGCACTTGTGATTTTTTTGTAGGCACTTGGAATTGGGACACCACCAGCACCCAGAACAACCATCAGAATTTAACGTTACCTACAAAACAACAACGACGACAGTGACATCTTTTGAGGAAACAAACAAAACGAGTGTAAAAACAAGAAAAAGTAGAGGAAATCCTAAGGCTATGAGAGTTGTTACAAAAATAGAGAGAGAGGGACAAAAAAAAGGAAAAAACCTTTGATATAAATGCTGGAGAAATTGAAAGAGGTTTTCTAAAATAAAAACTCTATTATTTTTATTTTTTCTGTCTTTTATTTTAAAAAAGTTAGAAAAAAATAAAATAAAATAAGAAACTACATAATATTGTGTTGTACCAGCTGCATCATAATTATTTCGACACACATCGTTGTAAAGAATGATATACACATTTTATTCAGAAAAAAAAAGATGTCATCTCATTTGAGGATATTATTATGATGTGATGAATCCTGCTGCTGCATATAGGTGTGATTAAAATTTTTAAACGAAGAAATGTGTCATGACAATTTTGTATACTTCATTTAATAATTTTAATACACATAAAAAATGTAGAACAGAAAATGAGTAAATTAGGAGATAATTATATTACTCCAGTTGGTATATTTTATTTGGATTTTAATGATTTGGAAAATTTAAAACTATGTCAATTATGGAATGAAAGTTAAATTGAACGAAGGACCTACATATTTAATTAAATAAAAAATTTTGTGCATTTCTAAGAATTTGATAGAATTACAAATGGATTACGCTATGATATACGGTTATTGAAGAGCACTACGAAAAAAAAAAAAAATAAAATGCACGACTGGGGTCGCACGTACTTGCTCTTGCAGTTTAAAGCACTTTTATGTTTGTCTACTTGTAGATTTTATAAGCTTGTTCAAAATTAAAAAAAAAATTGATATTGGGGAAGAGCCGACATTTAGGGCATGAAAAAAAAATTTTTTTTTTTATTTGACTTTTTTGAGAAAAAATAAAAATGCAGTTTTATTTCCACTGCTTTAAATATTACGTATACAAAGTTTAATCAAAATCGTTAGAGCCGTTTTCGAGAAATTCGCAATATCGTATTTTTTTGTATGGGAGGTATACGTTCTAAACGAGATATAAAAAAACAAAAAAAAACCAACTTTCAGAATTCCATAAAAATCATCTGTACCAAGTTTGAAGAAAATCCGTCCACCCGTTTAGGCTGTGGAAATGTGTACAGATGGACGCACAGACGCACAGACGTACAGACGCACGGACGGAATTGCGAGACCCACTTTTTTGGAATTCTCCATAATCGTAATGTTGGTTTTGATTAAAACCTCAAATTTTTTTTTCGACACGAAACCAATACTTGCCCTATAGAGCAAGTAATAATGACAATTACGTCTGTTTCATGCTGAGTGACTGAATAAAATTCAACTAAAAAGTTCAAGTGAAATTCAACTCCTATTACTAAAAAATTTAAATCTTTATTACTCAAAGACCATACGATTTATAAATGCAACATGAAATCTTACGGTTTTTCAGTAATAAAAGTGTAAATTTTAATAAATAGGCCAACATTTTAAATAATAGCTGCGTTCCTTTGGAAATATTTATCTACTTTTTAGTACTTAAAGCTGCTTTGAACTACTTTTTCAGTATAGCAAAGTAGATCAAAGTAGTTTTAAGTACTAAAAAGTAGATAAATATTTCCAAAGGAACGCAGCTAATGATAAAAAAAAATTTTCGAATTCAAACTTTTTTCATTTTTTGCATTTTCCGAGAAAATGTACTATAGTTATAGTGTACTAGGTAATGTAAATTTTTTCTTTTACCATCTAAAAGTAGATATTTCAACGAACAAAATACTCACCGATTTTTTGACAAAAAAGCTGATATTTTGACACGTGAATTTTTTTGATATTAAGTCAAAACAAATAAATATTTTAAATCAAATAAATTACAGTGTATTTGAGACATAATAAAGTAAGTTGTCACCAAATTTCGTAGAAAAAAACTTTTTTTTTTTGAAAAAGATAAAAATAAAAAACCAAAAAATCGTTTTTTTTTTAATTTTTCACCTAAATTTTGAGGTTATGTGAAAAAATTGTTTATACAAAAGTTGTAGAGCTTTTTATTACAACTTTGCCATACAATTTTTTTCCATAGGACTTGTATTTTTGCCGGAAATCGAGATACACCATTTTTTACCATTAAAAACTCAACCCACCCACTTGCCGAGCTCGGCTCGCTTTTAATTTATTTTTCCTTTCATTTTTATCATATTCACCTCCTTTTTCAATGGTTTTCATCCTACTATGATTTTTTTTTTGAATTTTTAAAGTTTTTGAAGGCTATTTCTCAATAGTCATGATCATTTTACAGTAAAAGAAAAATATTTTTTTTTCGTACTGAGAGTTTTACTCGTTTTCTTTATTTTTATTTTGGGAGCGGGTCATAATTCTGCTTGTCAAAATTCTGTACGACAAAATTCTGTAGGGTCAAAATACTGTAAGACCATAATTCTGTACCAGTGGCGTATTGAGGGGGGGGCTCAGGGGGCTCAAGCCCCCCCCAAGCCTTCAAGATCATGTTTTTATTTAGCTGATTTCATCATAATTTACATGATTAACTGAAACTTGTTCGTAAATCTTAGAGATTTAGAGGCAGCATAGATGCTCGAGCCCCCTCCAAATTCTGAAACAGCTGTTTGGGTTTGTTTGAGTAAGAGCCTAAGCTGACGATGAGGGTTGGGATAATTTTTGTTTTTCGGATTTTAGTCCAATTCAGAATTCTTTAGATCATTTTTTTAGTATTTTGACTTCCAATTACATCACTGTTAAATTATTAGGGGTATTCACAATTCGATGCAAATGGTCTTGTATCGTTGTAAAAGTGCAAAAGTGTAACATTTTCTTAAAATAAAACAACCAAATATACAGACTAAAATTTTTTTTACACATTTACACTTTTGCTATACCTACGGTGACCATCCGTCCCGGTTTACCCGGGACTGTCCCGTATTTCTACAGCTTGTCCCGGGTTTTTATTTAAGAAACCCGGGATGTATAAGTGTCCCGTATTTTGTAATTTGTCCCGTGATTGTCCCGTATTCTTTTGTATTCAATATTTTAAATACTTTGTACGGAAAACAAGAAAACAGTGGCTGGAATTTAAAAATTTTTCTAAGGTAAGAATTTCGTTACCTAAGCTGCGTATTGTGCAACGAAAAGCAAAATTTTGTGCTGGTTTTGTATGAAAATTTTCGTTTCGCCTCTAGACTAGGCTAGTCTTATTTAAATGTTCGTCAATTATTTAGTTCCAGCTTCTGTTTGTCAGGTTGCTACACCAGGTAAAATGTTTTCGAATAAAGAACAACATATGGAAGAGTAAAGAACCCATTTAAGTTTCAAAACTTTTAAGGACATGTCAAAAGCTGTGTTAAAGATCATACATTTTCAAAATCATTTAAAATAAAATTAAAATGTTAAAAAACAGCTGTCCCGATTCTGATTAAAAAAATATTTTTTTAGAAGTTATTAACAGACATTATTATTATAAATATATGAAATATGAATTATTATTAAACCATTTTTTTGATCTCTGATTTCGTAAACGACTTAAATGATTTCAACAAAAACGCTCCCATAAAATCGTTTAGGAAATCTTGATATCAAAATAAAGAAAAATTATGAAAACTCATTTAAAAATTTTTTTTTTTTTTTTTTTGAAAAATCAATATTTTCAAAACGATCCACTGTCCCGGGTTTCGCTTCCAGAAATATGGTCACCGTAGCTATACCCCAACCCTATTGCAAAATTTGTCTATTGTAGTTGTGGTAGTAGAAAACAAAATTTTGCATTTTTACACCTTTTTGTTAAACCGGGTCGTGAATACCCCTATTGCAAAACTTCTTATTCAATCTCAAAACGCCGTATTTGATCGTCTTAAGTATATTTACATTTTTTTTTTAATAATATTTTTCTCAAAGAAATTGGAAATAGAAATTTTTGATATCTCAAAATCTAAGTGGCCAGCAGGTTTCTTTAAGTAAATTGCAGTTTGCGCTTCCGATTTGGATTGAAACAGCAACATATTACGAAAAAAAATACATATATATTTCGGATTAAACATCAAAAAGAATTTCATTCAAAATTAGTTTTTGAGACTTTCACGTTCTGCATTCCACTTTTTGCGTATTCACTTGCCGAAAGTGAAATAGGCGTTCTGCATTTTTTTACTCATTTAGATTTTCTGATCGAATTCAATTCACTATGTTACTGTTCGTGAATTTGGGGGCCTTTTTCAATGAATCTGCAATTGCAGTAATTTCACTTTAGAAACAAAATAAAAATGGAAGATCCTTCAGTTTTGACAGTTAGAAGCAATTTCGAAGTTTTCGAAACCGATCGAAATGAAGAATATTGATATTTCATTTCACGTGAAATTGAAAAGTGATTTGAATTCACTGTCGATCGAATTGTGGAACATGGGCGTATATAACGAAAATATTGAAGAGTATAGCTCAAAAACTCTTGACGTGATAGGGATAAATCTGTAAACAGTTTTGGATTCAGCACATGACAAAGTTCGAACGAAATAAAGTATTTTTTTTTTAAGGATGACTCAACTCCTTGCTGTTTGTGTAAAATGTTTGGGACACGAGAGCTTTGAAAAAACACTAGGTACTCTGAATGTGAAAGGAGGAGACAGTAGTACGAATCTGTCGAGAGCAGTATAATGCTACTATACCACTTTCAGTACCGCAGCACAGCGTTTAACTCTCGATCAAAGATTAATAAAAAGAAATGAAATTTTTTTTCGCAAATTTACCCTCTAAAAAATTTTAGTAAAATTTTCCAGCCCCCTCCAAAATTTTTTCTGGATACGCCACTGTTCTGTACGTCATTATACTGTAAATACAAAATTCTGTACGCCAAAATACTGTATGAACAAAATACTGACATGCAAAATTCTGTTTTGTAAAATTCTGTACGGCAAAATACTGTATATCAAAATTCTGTAAAAATGCTGTTAAAAAATATCGTTTTAATAATGTAAAAAAGTGCGCGCGCACTTTTTTACATTATCAAAACGATATTTTAGAAAATTTTTATAACCATGGGTGAAAAGAATAAAATGAAGATGCCTGAAATAAATCTCTTAAATTACAGATTTATTCATCAAATTGCTTTTTTATGAGCAAAATAAAATACTTTGGACCCTACCAATAATAAAATTTAAAGCTGACTTTAATTTTTACCTTAATTCTACATACTTCACAATACCAAAAACCAATTTAATAGTCGAGTTAAAGGCTAATGCTCGATTATAGTTGGGAAACTCAACTATAAAATTTAACCTAGAGTTAGCCTTTAACCTTTCTATTAAATTGTTTTTTGGTATTGTGAAATATGTAGAATTAAGGTAAAAATTAAAGCGAGCTTTAAATTTGATTATTAGTAAGGCCCTTTGAGTTTATTTGAACAATTTATTAATAAATATCGTCTTAATTTTAGATAAACCAAAGACAAATACAAAATTTTCAAAATAAGAAAAAGTATCCAAACATTTTATTTTTCAAAATTTTTTTGATGAGTTAAAAAACTCTGCGTTCTAATAGCTGATAATTTAAAAAAAAAAAATAAGTTAAAATACACTATTCAAAAACTAGATTTTTTTTGGTTTCATTTTCTACGAATGATTTTTGTAATTATGATCGATAATAGTTAAAATAAATACTTTGTCAAGTATTTTGAATTAATTTCATCTTAATCAGAAAAATGTTTCAATACAACATTTCATAGTTTGTTGATAGAATTAAAAAAAAAAAAAAAATTAGAAAACAATGTCGCTCTATATCTTCTTGAGCAAAAAAAAAAAATAATGTCAAATCATTGTAATAAAATATTTCTAATTTGAATCCGAATTCCGACTATCTTTCGCTTAGTCTTTGTCTTTTATGAACGACCTTCGAATTGAAATATCAAAAAAGAAATATCAAAATACTATCGTAAAAACCTGCGTTTTTTTTAACTCGTAATGTAAAATTTTTTTAAATAAAGTTATCCCAATCCCATCTTCATTTTGCTTATGTATGAGAAAATTAAGCCCAGATGTTTCAGCCAAACTAGGTGCGCTTATTTTTAAGTAAGATTAAATTATAAGTACGCACACGCAACATATAGGTAAAAAGAAACCTAAAAGCGTCTTTTTTCAAAGCATTAATAGCAGACTTTCTATCACACCGTCATTAAGCCACATTAACATAATCTTTTTTCCATTTCCATGACATTTATCATCAATATCAAAAAGCAAAAGATGCGTTATGCATTCAACTATTAGGTATAATATATTCCGACAACTCAGTCGCATTATATCAATGATTTCCGGTCATTATATCAAACAGCGGAAGTGCAATCAGTCCACTGAATCCATCAAACTACAACAACAACAACAACAACAACAACAAAAAAAAGTGAAAAGTAAAAAAATATCGAATAGAATTGCCTGCTGCACCTATGCCTATTTATAAGCAGTTCTCAAATTATTATATATTCATTTCACTCAGTGTGAAAGCTTAAAGTAAAATGAAAAGAAGTATCATATTTTCAAATTCCACTTTGGTTTCACCTTTTTTTTTAAATTTTTTTATATGAAAGGGTCAGTCACTCACTCACAAAAACAAATCATAAATAACCACCCGTTACGTCAATCATTATGCTGACACAACAAAAATAACGACGACGTGACGCCATAACACCAAATTTGCCGGCGTTAACATTGAACTTGAAAACCCTGTTAAGAAGCTATCAGTCATTATTCATCTCTCTCTCTCTCTGTTTTGTGCGTGTTCCCCTTTTTAGTGTTTTGAAAATTTCCACTTCCCACCAAATAAATATTGAAAAACGAACAAAAATACCAACACGTTTGTAAAGTATTCTTCGTACGTCACGTCTAAGTGTACCTCACCTATGCGTCTATCCTTTGTCTAGCCTAAAAATAATGGGCCATAAAATTTTCAAATGACTCACTTGGCTACTCACTTGTTCCGTGTGGAAAGGGTTAGGAAGCTTGTTCGGTTCAATTTTTTTTTGTGAACAAAAAAACAAATTATTAAACAAGTTCCGTTCAAGTGTTGCTAATTAACAACATGCTTATAGAAGAGTGCAAGGCCTCTCAAGTACTTTTCTGAATGATGGGGAAAAAAGTGCACCGTTACAAAACCCAAATACCGTACACAAACTAGTGGATTGTGGTGTAAACATTCCATTATGCTCTTACTTTGAACTTTGAAATAGAACCACTCACTCACTGGATGGCTGATGTTTGGTTCGGAATGTGTGGCATTCAAACAGGGGCAAGGTATAAAAGGGGGACCCTAAGTATCGGCTCTATTTTTAGTCTCGAAAACGTAAAAAAAAAAGCAGGCCAAATGTTAACCCAGTTTCGATTTGCAATAATATTATTCACCTTCTTGTTGCTCTCTCTTTCTCTAGTTATGGATTTTAGTTGGGTTAATACGATGATCTGAAAAATATGATGCTTACTTGGCTACTGCTGGCTGCTGCCTTTTAAAAGCTATAAAAACTCTTAAAGAGAGGTCTTTATAGGAATAATATATTTGCAAAAGGAGGCAGCTACCGCTGGGCGCTGCAACATAAACCTAAAACCAAGAGAAAGGGGGAATTTTGTGTATGTGTTTATAACCATTAATGGCTCTTTGCCACATTTTTATGCCGGTCAGTGGTTTCTCAAGAGAGAGAAAACACACTCAAATGCTCTTGCTTTCAATCGGATGAGATCGCATTTTGTTGTGTTGTGGTATAGTGAAGTGTTCTTGGGCTTCACTGGGTTTTGCTTTTGTTTACATTTTAATTTTTTTTTTTATTTTATGATGAATTACATTGGGAAATTGCAAAAGTATTGTGTATGTGCTGTGGAAAGGAATGCTGATTTGGTTGTTTTTTTTTTTTTTCATTTTTAAGGACCTTCTCTCGGAAATATAAGTCAATAAACTTTGCAGGAGGAATTGTTAAAACCAAATAATAAATTTCAAAAATAAAATGAAAAAGGAGATTCGAGAGTAAAAAAGTTGTATCGAACGCAGCGGGTGGAATCATAAATCATAATGTTTATTGCCGAGGGTGAATACATTTTTAGAATGACGTAATAGAGTTGTCCTTTTTGTATTTTTGAAATTTTTTTATATTTAAATTAAAAGTGCTTTTTTAACATTTTTTAAGGGCAACCGCACCCGACAAACTTACTTACTGCCTACTTGTTAGTGTTTCAAAAGAAGCCACTTTATAACACTTTCACATCGTGTTATAGACATTGAAAAAAATCGTTGTTGTCTTTTCACAAATTATTTGAAAATTTTAAGAAACAATATCGACTTATTTTTGACATGGTTTGCTATAGCTTACTTAAGTCATCTCAAAGGAATCATGAATGTTTGATAAAAGCACCTTTTGGGTGACACGAATTTTCGGCATTTAATCTTTCTGTTGAAAATGACATTTTTTTATGGCGGCAAATCGTAACAAAAAATGTTTGCTTTTTGCTTGCTCTATAGCCTATAGGGCCAGTATTGGTTTCGTGTAAAAAAAAAATGCGATGTTTCTATCAAAACCAACATTACGATGATGGAGAAGATAAAAAAAGTGGTTTTCGTCATGCCGTCCGTCGCACAGTGGATCGAAACTATGAAAAAATGGTCATGGGGCTGTAACTTCTGATCTAATGAACGGATCCTAAAACAGTTTTCGCTATATTGCTTCTTGAAAATCACAGAATTGAATCCAATAAAAAATCACAAAAAATTTTTAGTTCTTTAATTTTTTTTACTTAAAATAGCTGTTAACATACAAAAACTACCAAATCCTTATTTTACTACACATAAAATGAATACTTTACGTTATTGTCTTATTAATTAAGTAAAAAAAGCGTTTACATAATTTGTTTAACAGTCTTTTAAAATACCGATTATTTGCAAAAAAAAATTATTATGAATAAAAAATAGCTTAAAAAGGATTATCTTATGTAAATATGTGTTATTTATAAATGAATTGGTACTATTATGAAAATACCAACATAAATATAAAAAATACGATAAAATATAAATATTGTCAACTTAATAAGGAAATTTAATTAAAAGAAAATGATGGATTCCATAAAAAAAAAAAAACAAAAAAGCAAACAAAATACGATATACCAACTTATACACTAAAATTATTTATCAAAAAATCATAAAGCTATGTACAGCTAAATATGAAAGACAAGTAGCTAAAATTGCAAATTAAAATGTACAATGTACATAAGAGCGACCAACGAATGATATAATGAACGAACAAATGAAATTGTACATATTTTTAGAACAAATTTCTTAACAAAAAACTGGAGTTTAAATTTTTCAAAAAACCAAAAAAAAAATATATTTTATTTTCTTAAACAAGAAACAATTCAGAGAACAAATTGTTTGTAAGACAAATTTTATTTCGAAGCCACCAATTTGATTTTTTTTTCTTATTTTAAGCTAACCTAGTACGCTGCTGAAGCGAAACGAAAATGTTTCTAAGCCTCCAAAGTCAGCAACAAAAGTCAAAATTAAATAATGTCAATAAATTAAAACTTGAAAATAATTTTGAAGAAATAAAAATTTACAAGGTGCAAAATTCTTTTGGACCAAGGAATTTTACCTGAAAAAACATTAGTGAAACATTATTGAAAACTTTCCAAGTATGTACAGGTAATAATGCCGTTTGTCAATCTCGTGCGCTGTGAAACGAAAAGCATAAAAAAATTTTTCGTTCTGCTGTTTTTTTATACAAATTTCCATTTCGCTTCAGCAGGATACTGGGCTTTAGAAATTGAAATATATATATTTTTTTTTAATTTAAACTTTAGTTAGATTGCTACTTTATTATCCAGATTTTGTTAGAAAATACATAAGCGTAAAAAATTACATCAGTTCGTTAGTCGCTCTGACAATGCTTTACTCTTAAAAAAAGCTTAAAAATTAATTGTTTTTACTCACTCACTCTTTCTTTATTTTTTTTTGTTCAATCTGCCCTACGTTATGTATTCAGTAGTTATATTCTTGGTTTAAACTACCCCATGTCACTTTAAGCTAGCCAAATAACACCAACCCTCCCCTTTACAGATAGGAAAAAATACTATCTAAAGGGTTAAATTTATAAAGATGGTGCTCTAAAAAACGGGGTCGGATTCGGTCGGATCCAAATTTTTTAAAATATTACACAAAAACTATTAAGCTTTCATTCTAGACTACTAAGAAAGCGGGCATATGTAAGCATTTTTTTAAAAGCCTTTTCAAAGTTGAAGAGAAATTTTCAAAAAGGGTTATAGAAAAACGTGTTTTAGAATTATTTAGAAATATAATTTTAAGATTTTTTTCTTAAATATATATTTTAGATATCAGTATCTTATCAGCAAAATTTATTTCAAGAAGATATCTTAAAAAATGAGCCAGATATAAGAGTATGAAAATTTCTAAGAAAAACACCATTTTTTTTTTCTTGTGAAATAGTCCCCACTTGAGACTCTGTATCTTGGAAACCAAAACATTTTGATAAAAATAACTTGTGGGTTATGAGAGAAGCGACAATTTTCTATGATTAACAAACAAAAAATATTCACAAGAATGAAAAAAAAATTTTCACCCAATGTCCGGAATTTTGTATTAGACGTTCCACTGTGCGTCGGTCTGTGCTAGGGCCTAAACGGATGGATGGATTTGCTTGAAACATGCTACAGATGAAAAGAAGATGTAATTTTTATTATCTCTTTTTAAACGCATATCTCCCATATAACGTTTTCGAGGTACTGCAATTTTCTCGAAAACGGCTCTAACGATTTCGATTAAATTTGGTGTACGTAATACTCTTATTGATTCTAACAAAACTGCGTTGCCGTTTTTTAAAAAATGACATATTTTAAAGTTCATATATGTATTTCATCAAAGCACAAGACAATTTTATTAAAAATTTACATACAGCATTTTGAAGTTTCAAAAGTAAACATTTTTTTTTAAAGTTTTTTACAAAAAAAAAGTATAATAAAATTTTTATAACATTCAATTTAAGGAAAATTTTCTCATTAAGTTCCAAATGGTTGACTCTAGATTCTAGAACATGCTAAATTAGGATATAACATGATTCCGAGGGCAGTTAAAAAATGCTGATTCTTTAATTATTATTGTTTTTAGTAGTTAAAGATTTCCCTTTCATCTTACCTTAGAATTTGACAGTTTATGCATTGACGGATAGAAAACAGGACTCATTTTGACGTAAATTTTGATACTTTGTTTCAAATTTCACCCGAAGTTACCTTTTCCCGACCAAAATCTTAAAACTCGACGTTTTTACAAATTCTGAAATTCAAAATACAAAGTTAAATCCGCCACTAATCTAGATCGATATAGTTTTTATAATAGGTAGTAGTCGTATCGAAAACATTATCGTCCTTTCGGGGAGCACTATATCATTTCCCCCAACGCTATAACTACACTCGTCTGCAAAGAAATCCTCTTTTTAATAAAACTATACTTCTTTAAAAGCTTTTGATTTTGATATGCTGATTCTGAATCCGAAGTCAGAATTCCTCGAGCACGTCAGGTTTCTGAAATAATCCCGTTAGAAATCTACGAAAACCCACATTTTACTGTTTTCGAAGCAATATAATCTTTTCCATTTTCAACATTCCAAATGTCTCCGAGGTATTTTAAATTAAAGTTATTAGGTTTGTTTTATTAAAACAAGCATATTAAAACGCATTAAAAATAAAACCATTAAAACATGTACGACTAATCCACTAGTCCTAGAAAGATGGTTTAATAATTTTTAAAAAGGGTGTTTACAAGATTATATCAAACTTTTTTGGTTTAAAGCTATATCTTAAAAAAAGACTTCCTAAGTCGACACAAACCTATTTCAAATGAGAACAAAATTTTACCCTCGTGTATGTAGGTTAAAATACAAAACTTGAAAAAATTAAGGGATTTTTTTTATTACATATTTTCAAAAAGTTTTTCCACTTAGGAACTTGATTCTCGAAAACGTTTCGTAACGTTATATGACGCATCATTTTGAAAAATTAAAAAATTAAGGTATGTTATCTTGACGAAAACCATTCTTTTATAATAATGTAGATTACATTAAAATTCATTTGAAAACAAAAAAATTACTCAAGTAAAATTTATACATTAAATCTATCTCACAGAAAAGTGTAACGCATATCTACTCTCCCTATGTAAACATTTTAAACATTTAGAAATATCCTTTAAACATAGTGAACTACATTGTTTTAGATATTTGCTTTTATTTTCCCTTGTTTCAATGTCTGACGCATTCTTTTTTAATGAAAGAATGAAAATAAACAAAAATTCTACTATTATGATAGTAAAATTTCATCTCATACAATGTTATAATCCTTCATGTGTCATTTACTCAGAATAAACATCAGAAAAAAAAAAAATTATATAAAAGCCATGAGCAGTAAAAGAATATATAAAATGACGAAGTCAACATTTTCATAAATCCCTGGCGACGACATACAAATAAAATACAAACATGAACATAGTGAAACTCCTCTAGCTTATTTTTCATAATCCGGAAGTTAAAATGGATAATAATTTATTTGAAGATTATTTTTCTTTTATAAAAAAGGAGAAAAGACAAAATTTACGAAATACAGATTTTTAATATTTTAATCCAAATGAATACAATTTTTTTCGGGTGCTTTGACCACCAGGGCTACCTTTGGGCCTCTTAAGAGGCGTTTTTCCTCTTTTTTCACCCAATCCACTTTCCCTTCACTTTTTAAAAATTGTCAAAAAATCCCTCTTTTTGATATTTTGGGTCCTCTTTTTCCTTTTTTTTTTAAATTAGGTATGTTCGTTTGATTAAAAAAATTTACATATTTTTGAAAATCAAGGAAAATGTGACCTATACCACTTTCAATTATAACGACTCAATTGTAAGAAAAGTATACGTTACTGTTGTTTAGCGCTGATTTGATTTTTATAAGCTTATTTTTGATAAATTTTGGGTTCTTTTTTGAAGAAAATATGCACAGACAATGTCTTATAATATTCTTTTTTTTTTTAATTATATGAACATAATACAATTTTAATTTTAATAAATTGTGTTAAAAAGTTTTTCTTGCGGTATTTCGTGTGACTGTAGTACTTAACTTATTCTATTTTCACATTTTTTTATTGGGGCCTTTTTTTTTATCAAAATCCTCTTTTTTGGCCTCTTTTTGAAAATCTACGAAGGTAGCCCTGTTGACCACTACAGAATTAAATCATTATTTTCCCCTTCTCAAAAATACAACTCTTTCCGCCAGACTATTTGCATAATGAATCAACTTTTTCACTCAAAACCAAAACCCCATGTAATGTGCGGCCTCGGCATTTCCGCTATATACTCTCATCGAGATCCTACACAAAAGCGCAAAAAGCCGTTACCCGTCACAATCTCTGTCGCTCATCATCCATCCATCTTTTGGTTCAAATTCAAACCTCAACTCCGGTTTACTCTGGGTGAATCTGTGTCATTGGACATTGTGTCACTGGCATGTTCAACACTATGCTGAAATACCAGGGGATAAAGAGTTTGTTCCTCTTAATACGCCTACCGCAGCTCATTTCGAGAATTTTGCAAAACAAACTCTGTCGTACATTTTGTATATCTTCTTCGTCCTTCCGCTCAATTCCTAACTACTATTTTTTTTTTGCCTAGCTCCTCTTCGGATAACAGTAATACTCGTATATCTGGATGTTGGATTTTATTATAATGCTGATGTGATGTAACTGTAAGTTAAAATCCTTACATGACCTCGTAGATATTTATGTGACACAAACCAACAACGAGCGACGACGTCGAGGACGTTGACGAGGAGATTTTGGAGCTATAAATTGTTAAGCAAGATTTTTTTTTTTTTTTTGGAGGAAGGCTTGTCATTTTTTTTTTTTTTTCTCTGTGAAGATTTTCACGGAAATCCGGTTTTGTCAGCTGGGGTTAAAATGAGGTAAATATTAATATTAAATAAATAAAAACTACTTGTGGACATATTTTTTCTGCCGTGTCATTGTATTGTAACTTGTGGGAGGCTCTCAAGTAAAGGATTTATGATTGTGTTAAGGTGAAGTTGTAGTTTGAAGAGGAGACAGTCGGCTGCATTGAAAAAAAAAAATAATTCTGCCTTTGTTTGTTGTATATTTTTCAATTTTACGAGGCAAACCAACATCGAATGAAGGAAATTAGGTCGACATTGTTAGTTTTTTTTTTAAACTTCTTGTTCTTTGTCTGATAATAAAAATGAATCTAAATTTGAGTGACAGACTTGTTTCCACATCGTTATTGTCCTTTTTTTCTATAAAAGCAACAAATGAAAAAATATCAATTTTTTCATTTCATGAGGATAGTAGTATCAAAAGAGAGAAAATCGGTTATTGAACTTCCTTGTTCGTTTGTGGCATTTATATTTTATGTTTTTTCTTATAATAATTTTTAAGGAAAAATTATGCTGCAACAGAACATGCCAAAGCTTTTAGTTTAGAATGGAAAAGAGGAAGTAAAAGACAATTTATTTGTGAAGATAAATAAAGACCTAAAAAGCTTCTTATTTTTATTTTTTTTAATTTTAAATTAAATATTCGTGTTGGGCGGCTATTAAAAGAGGTGTTGTATTAAAACTGTGTAAGCATTTTCAACCCTTTGTCACTGATTATGTTTGTTTTTGTTGTGAAACTGTTGAAAAATTAATATCTTGTTTTTTTTTTGTAATGTTTCCCATATTCGGGAATATGGTTTTGTTAATTATAACTAACTTGTTGAAAATTTTACATCTGAATGTAATCTTTTTCAAAAGTGTCTTATTGTGTTATCGTTCACAAAAATATACTGTCAACACGTTCACGTGTACGATGACACTCACGCTGATACACAGTTTTTAGGCACATTGCCAGAGTGAAAACAATGTTTTTGCATACGTCATAAAACTGGCATTAAAATTTTTTTGAAATTCTGGAAATATCGTCACACAGAAATTTAGTTTAAGAATTTCATACAAAAACAACAAATTTTCCGTATATATATTTGTATATATATATCTTCGTCATTTTGGTCTGTAAGCTGTTGTTTTTGACTAAAAATTGTGACTCTGACAAATTTTTAGGTAAAATGTATGCTCCACGGAAATTATTTTTTATACGAATTTCTCAAGCTTAAGGTCTGACTGATTTTATACTTTCCTTTAATTTTACTCAACTTTTTCTCAAATCCATTAAATTAAAGAATTTTGAAAAGTTCTATAGAAAATTTATATTGCAACTTAAAAATTTACTTAAAAAAAAAATATTGCAAGAAATAACAAAATAAAATTGCATTGAAAAATTGTATGGCAACAATTAAACATATTTTGCATTAAAAAAAATGTTATTGCAAATAAAAAATTTTCTGTATTGAAAAATAAATTCAATGCAAAATGTGTGCATTAAACATTTTTTTTTTATTATTCGTCGAATTTCTTACAATTTTGACTGTTTGGCCTTATATAAGCTATTCAACGGAATTTTTCAGTACAAATTTTGTTTTTTAAATATCTTTTAAACGTAGGGTGGACAAACGACGATTTTTGGTATACGTGAAGAACTCGTGGTGGACAAACGACAGAAATTTGAAATTTTGAAAAAAGTCAAATTTTGGAGATTTTATGGGACTTTGAAATTTTCAGTACAAATTTTATTTTTTGAATATCTCCTAAACGTAGGTTGGACAAACGACGAGTTTTGGTATACCTATAGAACTCGAGGTGGACAAACGACAGAAATTTTGAAAAAAGTCAAATTTTGGAGATTTTATGGGACTTTTTTTGAAGGGTGGACAAACGAAAATTTTGGAGACAAACATGGACAAACGGTGGGCAAACGAAGTAGACAAATTTGGTTCAAAAATTTTGAGGTCGCAGTTCTGGCTTCACGGAGCCCTATTCAACTGTAATATTGAACAGAATTTAAGTAAAAATTGTTAAAATTATAAGAAATTCGACGAAAAATGCAAAATATTTTATTTCTAAAAAAATTGTATTTTCAATGCAAATATTTTTCAATTGCAGTAATATTTTTTTAATGTATCTAATTTTTTTTATTTGCAATAAATATTTTTTTTGTTTTAATGCAAATATTTTTCTGTTGCAAAACATTTTTTTTTAAATTTCAAATGCATTATTTTTTAATTGATATACAATGTATATCAATGTATATATACATATTTACAACAAATTCAATCCTGAGTGGGCTTTAGGTCTAAAGCCCACTCAGGATTGAATTTGTATTCAAAAATAAGGTCACGAAAATAGGAATTATTCATATTTACAACTGTATCTAACATTCAAATTTTTGGAGGGCCAAAATTATCTTTTATTTTATCTTATCTCTTTAGTTTCTCAAATTGACAGTAACATATTTCTTCTATTCTTGTGAAAATGGATGCATAGACCAAAGGTTTACTTTTAATTTTTTAAATACAACAAAATATTCAATTCTTTGTTTTTTCTTTGTTGCTGATCCAAAACTTGTTCCATAAAGTTTATTAAGTCGTAACTCTACTGGTACTTTCAATGTGTCATCACAACAAATCAACAAATATTTAATTTGGTCTGCTTTTGTAGCAATTGGGGTCATTCACCGGCTGCCACCGTTTATATCGACCAACAACAACATACCGTTGTTCTTAATTTGTCATTGGATTACGTGGAATCAATATTATTATAGTGTCGGGCCAGCCAGCCAGTAAACCAACATCTCTATATGGATGATGACGGACAAGAGAGTATTCAACAATATTGCTCAATTGAAAACGTATTTGTTTAGCGTGGCAAAAACAAATTGAATATAAAGCTAGGTTACATTTAAGGCTAACGATTGCTCAATTGTATCAGTGATTGTGACAAATCCGATGCAGCAGAAAATATTTCAATTTGTGCAAACATCCCCTTTTGCATATAAAAGTACAAACATACCTTCACACTTGTTTATGTATTTTAAGTAGGTTAGTTAAGCTGGTGAAAACTTCAAACAACTATTTTTGTATTAGGTACACTTTTTTTTTTTAGATATGAAAATACTTTGCAACTTTATTAATATAAAGATTATTGATGTTAACAGATGATTAATTGAGGCTTTTAAGATAGCTTTTATTTTACCGTTGTTTTGAGAGATTGTAAGCTGTGATCGTATATATTTAAGAAAATAACACTGTTGATTGATGTGATAAATTTATCGTTAATCAATAACAAAAATAAAATTATCACTATACGTCTTTGTTGGACGTTTCTTGAGGCCTACTTCCAATATAGCAAATATACCCATGACGAATTGTTGAAGGGCTAAGTTCTTTGTTCTTTTGTTCAATTTGCCTTTTGCAACTGAATCCAAGTCATGGAAGTTAAAGAATAAGAAAATGACTAATGTTAATTGGTTTGGAGTAACATAAATTTTTTTATTATTGATACTCGTCCAGTGAATTAACAAAGAACAAAAATGCACCCACACATTAGCATATCACTTTCGGTGAAATTCATTTTCGTGTTATAATGAATATTAAGAAAGGTCTTGCAAAATTATTAGAAATACACTAGTGAAATAGATTTTGGGATCAAAAGAAAATCCAATTTTTTTTAGGTTTTTTTTCAAGTGATTATAATTTCCTTAAAAATGGTCGCAAGAACTGCAATTAAAAAAATAGATTTTAAAGCACAAACGATCTTTAAGATTTTACGACGCAAAAAATTGTCTAAACAATTTGTTCCGCTCAATCCTAATGAATAGCAAAAAAAATGTTTTTTAATTATTCCGTCACTTTTTTTTGTCAAAAAACTTGGAAAAAATTTTTACAACTTAATCAGATAGGTAATATGTTCATTCAGGCATGAGTTTTTGAAAAAAAAAAAATTTAAATTAATTTGAAACATCAAGAAAAAAAGGCAAGAGTCTATTCCCCCAATAGTGTTTTTTTTACATAACAGCTTAATGTTTTTTTTTCAGTTTTTTGTATTCATTTCTATTGATAAAAATGTTTGAATCTTATCTTCTTCGAAAAATATTAATTTGAAGTCTACATGTTTTCTGTATCTTTTTCTCTATAAAAAAAATGTATTTTTGTTTGCTTTTCATATAGCAAATCTCGAGAAATACTTTACCGATAGCTTTCAAAGAAATTACGTGAATGCGAATAGAACATTATTTCAAAATTCGAAAAAGATTGGTTAAAAACTTCTTGAGATTTGCTACGAAAAGTAAATGAAAATAAGATTCGTTTTCGAATAGAGAAGAATACAAAACTTTTTGACTTCACAAATACCACCCGCAAGGACATAACCTTTAAAACTGTTAAAAAGGAGTCTATTTCCCCAATAAATTAATTTTATGATGAATCAAACACATAAATAAGATAATCTTTTCTTAAGGTAATGCATGTCAATAAGTAAAGATATGTAAGTCAGAAGTCTGAGGGGTTACCACAGTCTAGGCCACTTTAAGAAAAAAAAAAAAAAAACAAAAATATTTTTGAACTCCTTCCAACTTTGCTATATTGCACGGACCTAAACACATTTATTGACATTAAGATACATAAAGTTGCGGACGCACTAGCCGAAAACCCGAAATCATGGTCACATTGTAATACTTCACAATCATGAATGTTAGAAATGGCCTTAAAGATTACAACATCATTTCCATACAGACGTTATATCATTAATAAATAAAATAAAAAGTTAAGGACCTTAATGGATGCCTTGTGGATGTCCAAAATTACACAGCCACACAAAAAAAATAAAAGTTCTGACCTGGGGTTGCGACTAGATTTTACATATAGTTTTTAGGTCGCTGAAACCGAATCCGAAGTCCGTTTTGCCCCATGACGTCAAGTTTTCGAGATAACCTCAAAAAATGTCACGAAAACAAAAATTTTTTTCTGTGATCTGGATGTGCGAATATGTTAATCATATAGTTTTTGGATCCCTGAATCCAGATTCGAAGTCAATTTTGCCCTATCACGTCAGGTTTCTGAGATATCCTCAAAAAAATGGCAAAACCAACAAAACAAAATTTTTTTTTTTTTTTTAGATACATCCTCAAAAAATGTCAGATAAGAACTTTTTTATTTTAGTTTAGACATTTTTTGAGGATATTTCAAAACCCAATGAAAACTATATGAAAACCTAGTCGCAACTCCAGATAAGAACTTTTGTTTTTTTGGTTTTGACATTTTTTTGAGGATTTTCATAAACCTGATAGGTCAAAATTGACTCCGAATCTGGATTCAGCGATCCAAAAACTATATGATTAACATATTCGCACATCCAGATCACAGAAAAAAAATTTTTGTTTTCGTGACATTTTTTGAGGTTATCTCGAAAACCTGACGTGATGGGGCAAAACGGACTTCGGATTTGGTTTTAGCGACCCAAAAACTATATGAAAAACCTAGTCGCAACCCCAGGTCAGAACTTTTATACTTTTTTGTGTGGCTGTGTTATAAAAGAAGTAGATTGATGGACAACTTTTAAAAAGATTAATCATTACCTATAACTTCATCCTTCTTCATCCACCTTTGCCGGACGTTGATTCCAAACGGGATATGAAAAAAAAAGAACTTAATAAGACTGATAAATTCTTCCAATATTAAGAAAATACCTAAAAACGTGGCAGACAACTTGAATACTTAGTAGACCAGTTGAAACTACAACCAGTTAACTGCATTTTTTTGACTTATATCACTTCTAACAGACCAATAAAAGCTTTTAAGTATATTGTATATGTCTGATAACTTTTTTTCAAATGCAAAAACCCATATTCAAATTGCGCAAAAAATTTGCTCATGATACACATTTCGCGTTGCTCTTCAACATCATAATAACGTACTGTAGTCATCCATCACTCATTCTGACCAACAAAAATTAAACTCCTTGACCTGATTATATAAAGTTACATCCCCAAGTAGTCTGATGTTATTAACATTTCTGCAGAACTACTGAATACAAGTGAGTTTTGCATGATTTTTCTGGAAAATTAATTAATTACTATCCATTTTCATTGTACAATTTTGTTTCTTTTTTGTTTTAAAATAAAACAATTCAGTTGAGAGTCTTTCATCTCTATAATTCAAGAGTTAATTATAAAATCCATTAAAATTCATTAAACAAAATGACCACCACCAGTGAAAACGGTTATACCAACTCGCAGTGATTTTTGGCTAAAAACAAACAAAAAATAAAGAAAAATAAAAAAAAAAACGAAGCACAAGGCGATAATATTTCTATGTTGTAGATAAAAAGTAGAAGTAGAGTTCATTCCATTGGGATTAGACCCCATTTTTTCCACTTTGGGATGGATGTAAAAACATTTTTTGTCGAATGAAAATTAAAACAGATGTTGTCATTAGAAATTTCGCATATAAAAATGAACATCGCCAATAACCTTGACCTAAGACTAAAATATCTTCCATATACAGTGGCTGCGGCAGTAAAGGTCAAAAGTAATTAACGTTTGCCATCACAAGCAATTTCAGTTCCCATGCGAACATTATAGAAGGGGGAGAAAAAATATCGGCCATACGACAGCATACAGGCACAGAACTGACGTAATAAAGAGATGCTATGATGGCAAACAAAAAAAAAACTGTATCCATGCCTTTTAAATTATTTTTGGGCGTCAGCCGGGAGGGATTAATTCTATATCTCTGCAGAATTATGTCAGGTTTAAAATTATTATTATTGTTTTGTGGTTTTACGTGAATGCTTTTTTTAAATAGGGTGTTTTGAAAAAAAAAAAATATATACATATATATAAAATCAATGCAGAAATGGTCCCGAAAATTGTTTAAAATTCTTAGAAGATTACGTTTTTGAGTAACAGATTTAAAATTAATTATTCCAGGAACGCTTTCCTTAGAATATTTATTTTAACTAAAATAGAATACTTTTACTTCTTGTTTTTCCATTGTAATACAAATTTCCATAAATATCTGTTTTCGGTGAATACTGTAAATTTAAGAAAAATCTGAAACTAATAGCGTTTTTTAACACGTTTCTGGGAACGCTTTCTCACTTCTATGGATGGTAATGTATTTCTCAAACATTAAATTTTAAATATTGCATTTATACTTGAATAATGTGTTACTAATGTGCGAAATAAATAAAATGAAACAAAAAAAGTTTTCTTAATTACTTTTGCAGTCACTGCGGTCGCAATATTATTGGACTTTGCTTTTGACTGCTTGTTAATATGTACTATTATTAAGTACTTTTTATGTAAGCTTACAAGTTTATAATTAAAATTTTATGATTTTAAGTTAAATTTATTTGATTAATAATGATTAAATGTGAGTTCTGTTTTTTTTTTTTTACTTAAGGGAGTATATCCATTGTAACGGGTGTGACACAGTAACTTCTTTTGTTGATCTTGTTTTGTAAACTTATAACTAAATAAGGTGATTAATAACTTCAACTGTATTTAGTTGTTGATATAATTTTTAGATTACTTTGTTAACCTGTATTTCAACGTCACAATCTCTTGAGATTGAATGTAACGTGTTCAAAAATTGGTTTAAAAAAATTAAAAAAATATAACGGGTGTGACATATTTTGAAAAGGGTGTGACATTGTATGAACGTATTTTTACAATATACATATAGACCTTATAAAAAAATGAATAGCTTCAAATTTAATTTATTTTAGCACTATTTACAAAATAAATAATTTATAAGAGCCAGAGTCTGATTAAACACCAGAATAATTGACTCTTGATTTTTTTAAAGCAAATTATTTCAAATTTGTATAAAATGGGCATCCACCGGTAATACCCTGAGGGAAAAAAACAACTTAAAATCAACGAAAACCACGGGTGTTTTCATAAACGTCTGCCTAACTTAGGCCTGCGTTAGTCGTGTTCATAAAGTCAGACCTGCGATCGGACTAACTTAGTCCAACTGCAGTTCTGCTGTTCATAAACGTCAGCATGTCGTCAACATCGGGCAGATTGCGCAGCCAAAATTTTATTGCTGCAGAACTCAAAAAGAAATTTATTTGACTCTTGATTCGATTTTTTTTTTTGTTAATAAATGTAAATATTGTTAAAAAAAAAATGAAAAGCAAACATATTAATTAGGGTGGTGCAAAAAATGTTTCTTTTTTCATTTTTCGAAAAATTTAAATTTTAATGACACAGAAAATTTCGAAATCGTGTTTTTTGAGAAAAGGAGTTTGTATTAATTTTTTTCTTATTAGGGTGGCTCTAAAAAATTTTATCTTCTACAAATGTTTGAATTATCCAAAACAAAAATCAACGTGGATATTGTTTTGACCAAATTATCGAAGAAAACAAAATTTTCCATTAGGGTGGTTCAAATTTTTTTTTTTTTAATTAATTACAAAAAAAATTATTTTTCACTGCAAAGAAAGTTTGCAAAACATGGTTTATGAAATATAATGTAAAATTGGAGTAGGTATTTTCGAATTAGGGGGCTCAGAAAAATGGTATAGGTATTTAACATTTACGCTTGGAATTCAACCAAATTCAATTTAATTAATTCGGCATGAATTTAATATTACTATAGCAAAAACGCACTTAACAAATTTTCTGTGCAATAAAAATCATTTTTTTTCACTAATTAAAAATATTTTTTCCACAGATAATTAGTTTTAAATGTGAACTACTCGGTGTTTTTATTATTTTTTTTTTTTAGAAGAGAGTATTTTTTATTACCCACCCTAATGTAACACGGTTTACAAATTTTTCGTGTTATTAAAAACAATATTTTCGGGAACTGAAAAAGAAATTTTTTTCGCTTAAACAAAATTCATTCTATGGTAATTTTTTTATATTTTTTTTCTGACGTTTGTGAACACTCAGTGACTGCTGAAAATTGTACAAACGCAGGCCTGCAATTATTCTGAATTGGTGTGTTCATTAATGCAGCAAAGCAGAAAGACGATTGGACCGAAGCAGATTTCCGACGTTTATGAAAACACCCCACGTTGATAAAACTATTTTTCGGAATTTCTTCAACATTAAATCAACGTTGAACATTTTACATTTTTAGTTGCGTTTTTTCACTCAGTTATAAATATAACCTCGAAATTCTATATGCCCTAATGTAATAAATTGAAATAGTAAGAATATAGTATAGGACATTTGGATATTAATGTTCGATAACACTGCAGTTTTTAAAAAGTTATGATATCATGAAATAAATTTCAGCATTTTATCAGCAAGTACAGGGTAAAATAACAATATGTACATTAGACTGGGCCAAAAAAATAAAATATTTTTTTTTTTTTAAGTTACATCGAAAATCTTGTTCAGGATGATGAAAAAAAATTTGGTGAAAATTTGAGCCGTTAAAAATAATTTTAAGAGGTCTATCATCGGTGTTTTTTATTTTTATACATGATATGATGTGTTACAACAGAACTGCTAGACGATCAAAGTAAAAAAAATTTCTGTTCATTTTTTCTTATATAAAATTAAATTTCCTACAAAAAAGATCTGATTGAAAATTTTCGTCAGACGAGCCGTATTCGAGTAATTAAGCTTTTTAAATCGAAGTGTTTTTTTCAATTTGACTGTTTCACTTTGGAATTTTGTGATGAGCAAATAAGTGAATAGATAAATAAAACCACGACAGATTCTTATAGGAAATTTAATTCTCTACAAAAAAGGTCTGTTAGTAATTTTCCCTTAATTGAGTTCTGAAGAAGTTATTCACGATTTAAAAATTGATTTTTTAATTTTTTTCTCGAATACGGCTCGTCTGACGAAAATTTTCAATCTGATCTTTTTTGTAGGAAATTTAACATTTCAAAAACCATAATTTTTGGAATTAGTTAAACGAGATCTTTATTAGTGGGATGTAATTTTGATAAACGGCTGAGTTGTTGCACTTTAACTTCCAAAGAATTTCGAAATGCCCTTAGTACGGCCTGTAAGTACAGCTCATCTCCTACATTCAACTTGAAAAACTTTTCAAAAATACCAATCATTTTTAGCTGTCACTCTCAAATTCTAAGACTTTTGTGTACAATTGTACATTAACATTTATAGAATTAAAAATAATTGCATACAAGAATAAATTAGTGACTTTTTTAATTTTTGTTATTAAAAGAAAAGTCACTTCAAGATGAATTCTATAAAATAACTTTAATGCAAAATAAGAATGTAATTTCTCTTTTTATATTTATACCTATTATTGTTATAATTGTTCTTTAAAAGTATTTAGCTTATTGTATTGTTAACTAATTTTGTGACAAATAAATAAAACCATTACTTAATTAATTACGAACACCCTGTTTCATTTGCTTACACATAACTGTCATAACTCATTAGTAATAAGAGATGACATAGTGATGCTGAATGCATATATGTACTATACACATTTGTACAATCTACTCGTAATTCATGAAATCATTTCAGGGGAATTAGAGCATTTCATTACTGTGAATTTGTGTTTTAATTCCAAGATACATATTATTTGGTTGTTGAGTTAATATCATTAGTGTACAGCATGTAGAGGTATTATATGTTGAGTTTTAATTACCTGAAAAAGGAAAAGAAAAAAAAGGATATTTAATTATTTTGTAGAGTATAAATAGAAATATAAGTGAAATACTTAAAAATGATTACTAAAAAACAAGGATACATAGTAAATTATGTTTTCATGGTAAGAATGGGAATAGAAAAAAAAAAAAACATAATCTATAAAAATAGGACACTTTAACTTGAATTTGATGAATTTAGATGATTCCACATGGAATTGGGTATTGAAGGTTTTCGATCAGAAGAATGTTGAAAAATCCATACAAATTAGCACTTTTTGACTACTTTTCATTGAGTGAAATTCGAAAACTCCTAAATTTTTTTTTTTTACACAAAGTCTTTTATTGAAAATTAGGTATTTTTTCCTATCATTTTCGTTAAGTATAAAAATAAAAAAAAAAATATTATTAAATAATAAATTTATTATGATTGTACCTAATTATTATTTTTTGACATTTTTCTCAATATTTTTGAATTTATTAAAAAAAAAAAATCATATGAATAAAAGTTGTGTAATTTTTAAATATCTGCAACTTTAAATTTAATTTTTTTTTTTGAAAAAATGGGACTCTAGCCAAAAATTTAAAAACAACTCTTACAATTGGAGCACAAAAAAAAAAATAAAATGATTTAAAAAACAAAGGGAAGAGCATTTCTTGGAACAACAAAATGGAAAACTCTGTTGGCGCTCCATGTCATCGTAATGTTGGTTTTGATTGAAACCTTTCTTTTTTTACACGAAGCCAATAACACGGTGTTACAAAAATGAGGTTCTAATATACAGGGTGTCCCAAAAGTTAACGTCGAAACGAGGAAGATAGGGTAGGTGGTGACTGTTATCAGAAAAATAATAAAAAAAATCGCAGCCATATATTTTGGGAGTTATGGGCATTTGAAAAAAAGTCGAAAAAATGGTCACCCTGTGACGGTTTTTCATGTGCCGTGACTACAAATCTTAATTTTTCTCATTTTTTTCTTTTGTTACGGAACCTTGAATAACCCTGCTATCAAATGCATTCAAAAATTTTAACTCAGCTGCATCAGTTTTAAAGAAAATATTACTTTTTTACCCAACTTAGTACTAAAAAATTTTACATGGCTCTAATTCAATGAGCCGTAGTGTAAAAAAAATGCACTACGATGTTTCGGCAAGTTGAATTAAAAGTTGGTGTGTTCAATTCTCTTTTCAAAATGTTGTAACATTGTTGGGAATATTTCATAAATAACCGAGATAAAATTTTTTTTCTTAAGAAATCCGACTTTTTTATGAGGTAATTTTTCCATATTATTCAAGTTTTGTACCCTTTCAGAACCTTTCAGAATACAAAAACTTAAATAATATGGAAAAATTACCTAAAAAAAAGTCGGTTTTCTTAAGAAAAAAAATTTTATCTCTGTTATTTATAAAATATTCCCAACAATGTTACACCATTTTGAAAAGAGAATTGAACACACCAACTTTTAATTCAACTTGCCGAAACATCGTAGTGCATTTTTTTTACACTACGGCTCATTGAATTAGAGCCATGTAAAATTTTTTAGTACTAAGTTGGGTAAAAAAGTAATATTTTCTTTAAAACTGATGCAGCTGAGTTAAAATTTTTGAATGCATTTGATAGCAGGGTTATTCAAGGTTCCGTAACAAAAGAAAAAAATGAGAAAAATTAAGATTTGTAGTCACGGCACATGAAAAACCGTCACAGGGTGACCATTTTTTCGACTTTTTTTCACTTTAACTTTTGGGACACCCTGTATAAGCGGGCAAAGACCTATCACGTTTTGTAGAACTAGTCGCACTGATTAAGAAACGGTTTTTAAAAAGTCCCTAACACCCCCAAAATCTAGAGTTAGGGGCAAAAAAAGGTTTTTTTTTACCTTCACCCATTGAAAAAAAATCTAGCTTCGTCAAATTTTTACCCATTTTCGATTTTTTTAACAGTTTCTGATAGGATAAATATACCTTTTCAACAATGTATAAAACATGTAACTCGGTTAAACCACCTAGAATTTATAAGCTGTCAAAGTTCAAAAATTCCATTTTTTCGTCATTTACCCAACTTCGAAATCAAATTAGAGTATATATTGCCCTAAAGAGCATGAAAAATTGTACCTATACCAAAACGAAAGCAAATTCTGCACATCATCAAATTCTGCGATTTGACATTTTTAGATTTTTGCAATTTGTCATAAAGTAAGATGATACAACTTGTTTGCCGTTAAGTTACATAATTCTTCGAGATTGGTTAATCGAAATGAGGCAAAACAAAAATACTCGAAACACAAAATTACCCAAAATCAAAGTACAGGACAACTGAAAAAAAATTGCAATACAAAAAATTTTATAGCAAATAAAAAAAACAATACATTAGGTTCAATATGGTTCAATGTTACACTTAAAATAGCTTATGTATGGTTCGAAAAAAAAAAATACTTAACGCAAATATCGTCGGCGTATAGCAAAATTGTTCTAAATCCAAAGCCAAAATGAGTTAATGATGCAGTATTACAAATTTGAGGGTGCTCTTTCCGAATTTGAAAACCGTTTTTGTCAAAAAAATTTCATTCCTACAGATAACACTGGTCAACAAAATTTAATTTTTTTTTGGTGCCGAGACTAAGTTATACTTTTCTATAGGTTTTCGGTGTGCTAAACTCGAATCTGTCAGAAATTTCCTATCAGCTCTCGTTTTTGAAATATTACCGTTAGAAAGTTCAAAAAAATTGTTTTTGGACTTATTTTGAAGTTAACAAGATTTTTCCCAGATGAACCAAAATATACTTTTATATACTGAAGGTTTTCGGTGTGTTATATCCTACCAGCTCCCGTTTTGAAAATATTACCGTTAGAAAATGCAAAAAAAACGTTTTTTGTCACTTTTGATGTCATGCCTTAATTTGAAGATTTTTAAAAAATATAAATCATAACGGTTTCTATAAGAACTATTTTCCTTCTTTCAAAAAACTGTAATATCTTTTTTACTGCCCGAGATATTTTGAAATGAAGTAAGTGTGTTTTTATCAAAAAGGAGATGAAAACGTGATATCTGTTTGATATATTACAATAAGCCAAAAAACTGACGATATCTCGAACAATAAAAAAGATATCGAAAAGATTTAAAAAGATCTTGAAAAAAGAAAAATAGTTCTTACAGAAACCATTATAATTTATATTAAAAAAAAAAAAATTTCTTCACACAAAGCATAACCTCAAAAGTAGTTTTTTTTACATCTTCTAACGGTAATATTTCAAAAACGGGAGCTGATAGGATATTTCTGACTTCAGATTCGAATTCAGCACACCGAAAACCTACAGAAAAGTATATCTTAGTCTCGGCACCAATAACCTTGTAGACCTGTGTAATATAATTTGATGGGACATAGAACAATAAAAACCGGGAAGTAGCCTTTTAAAAATGAGCCCGAGTATTCTTGTTTGTTCTAAGTCCCATCATATTTTGTTCTAAGTCCACTTTTTATATAAGGAAAAAACTTACTTGTATAGGAATTGTTCTATGTCCAATTTTGGGTTTTTAATTTAAAAAAATATTTAAAAATAGTATGCACCTACTAATGAGGTAAACTTGAATATTTTATTCAAGAGAAAAGAACAAACTTTATAAAAAAATAAAACTTGAATGTGCAAACTAGCAGAAAATTGTCGCTTTAAATCAATTTGAAACTTAAAAATCGTCCCCTGTAAAATTTGATTTTTGTTACTTTGAACAATTTTGCTTTACGGCGACAACATTTGCATTGGATTTTTCCTTTCACTGCAGAAAATTTTTTATTTACACAAAAATTTTTATAATTTATTATTTTTTTATATTGCAACTTAATTTTCTCCTCTTAAAGTTGAAAGTTTACTTCGCATTGAAATATAACTTATCTAGAATAAAGTTTATTGATAAGCAATCGTTATTATTTTGTAATTTGATTACTTTCCGGAAAAACTGGTAGGGGTTATTAATGTTTATGTATATTTTTTCGCACCTTAATACCGGAAGAAATTAATCAGTAACCCTTTAAGTTATTTTTATTGAAATATGTATAAATTAACATTTATTCATATCAACACAATTAATAACAATAAAAACCTCATAATTTTTCACTAAACTTTAAATTAACTATATGTCTTCGAATTAAAAACTAATAAAATAACAATGAATCGAATATGCATGCATGTGCCTCATCCTTTCCTTTTTTGCCTTTCCCGTTATATTGTTTTTAGCCTACACAGAATTTGCGTGTTTTTACAATTTGAAAAGAGTTTCTCTTCGCACGAATTACGAGCTTTCATTTTTTTTTACTTAATTTTTTTCTTTTTCTTTCAAAAGAAATAAAACTTAATTAACAAAACGTTAATAAATGTGTGAATGATATGAGGTGTGAATGTGTATGTTTTGTTATTTGATGAATACAAAAAATATTACAAACATACTCATTTTATGAACTACACACTCAACATATCGATTGCATTGTTATTTAACGCTCTCATAAACACTATTTGTTTATTTACAAATTTATTCAAAATCGGATTAAGATTAGTTTTTTTGTTTTCTGTTTTTAATTGAAGTGAAAAGGCGTTAGGCAAAGTATTGTGTTTTCATTATACCTTCGTCTTGTTTGCTTCTATTTCCATCAACAATTTGTATCTCAATTATACTTTTTATATAATCGATGACATGATTCATCAACTCTTTTGTGTACATTGTGTCTATTTAATGTTGTTTTTTGTTTATATGTCTTTAATATTCAAGATTACACAAATAACCACAAACCACTTTTCTAACTTTTTTCAACTAATTTCATTAAGCGTTCAGAAATAACTGTGGATTTATACAGAATTGAATGGTATTCATTCAGCGAACAGAAAAAATATTTTATCAGCTTTTTTTTTTATGAGTAGGTATTTAACAAATGTTTTCTTATCGTTTGTCCATCGGACAGTGGGATGATTGACACAAAACATGGAACTAAAATGAAAAATTCACATGTTTCGGCTTGGCTATACCCACTTTAAGTTTCTTTCTAAGCAACTTGAGTTCGAAAAAAAGCAGTGGTAATCTTTTTTCTAGCATGATTAAGTAATTCGCCATGAAGACGTCATCTGTTCCCTCATATCTCCCAAATTACTTATCAGAATTTGACAAATTATATATCGTTGGAAGCGTCTTACTTGTCCGGTAGTTATTTGCTATGTGAGTAAACATTTAATGGAATATGGCGTCTTCTGCAGGATTGCCATCAAGTCAATGTGCTGTTAGCTTCTTCTTTTTTCTTTTTATTTTAATTTATTCTTAGTGATGTTCAAAGAAATGACATCTCACAAAAATGTCTCCAAAATTGAATTTTTTTTTTTTCATAAAATATTCCACTGTTTTACTGCTGGGCTTTGCTTTCGAAAAAAAAATTGAGCTTTTCTTTTGAAATTATCATTCTTTGCAGATAAGATAAAAAAAAATGGTTTGTTTGTTTTGGATAGCCGCCATATCAAATCGAAAGTAAATACCAGAAGGAATTTTTTTTTTTTCTTTACGAGGAAATAGTACTCTCGGATATTGTAAATAATGAACCTTGTGAACTTAAACTTAAGGGAATGACAAAGAGCTTATTGTTTTGAAGATACCCGAGAAATATACGAGTAGATAAGAATTTTTATAGAAAATGCATTTGAAGATTTTATATATGATTCTGTCTGCTAGGAAAACATACTTAACTTCCAACAAAGTTTTAAAAAAACTTGAGATTCGTTGCATTAATTCTACCCATTAAAAGCCTCTCTTGATAATCCTACTCCTACTCCTACTCCTACTCCTACTCCTACTCCTACTCCTACTCCTACTCCTACTCCTACTCCTACTCCTACTCCTACTCCTACTCCTACTCCTACTCCTACTCCTACTCCTACTCCTACTCCTACTCCTACTCCTACTCCTACTCCTACTCTTATTCCTACTCCTGTTTAAAACTCCAGCCTTTAACTTTATTATTTTTACTTCTAACTTTTTAATTAAAAATAAACCACTTGTTTCAAATGAAATCTAATTCCAGAAACTATAAACCACAATCAAGTGCTAATACCACACCTTCAAGATGTTGGATAAAGGAAACAGTTTGTTGCTGGTTTGCGGTATCCATACAAAACATAAAGCTTCATGTCGAGGTTATTGTCATTCACACCTTTTCTCTGCGGTTTTATAGTGGTGGTAATTTGCTTCCATTAATCCATCAAGTCTGTTGAATCTTTCATTCTGCAGCTATGACACGTGTTCGTTTTGCAGGTCTCTCGTGTGTTCCAACAAACAATCGTTCGTGACCTGCCACTTAAAAAAGAAACTTTTATTTTTCAATTTGACACAGAATCGTGTGCAACTTCTGGGTGCACCATTAATCGCAAATGAAATCTTCTTCCATCTTTGTATTTGGATTCGATGAGATTGCCAGATGCGATGTAGTACACGGAGAAAAAAAACAGGCACCTTAAAATAAGATGATGTGAATTTTAAATTCCACCACTTTAAAACAATAAGATTTCTGCTTAAAATAAGTGAAATCCACATAAAAAAAGATGATTTTCCGCTTAAATTAAATGGATTTCTTCTTAATTTCCATATTCAACAAATTAATAGCATTTTTCCGCTCAATTCAAGACAAAAATCATCTTGGCAAAAAACACGCATAAATCCGCTTAAATTAAATGGAATCCACATAAAAATAAGATGATTTTCCGCTTAAATTAAGTGGATTTCTTTGAAATTTGCTCATTCAAGTAATTAAGAAGATTTGTCCGCTTAATTTAAGACGGAAGTCGTCTTGGCAAAAAACCATGCATAAATCCGCTTAATTTAATACGGAATCCGCTTGTAGGTACACATCTATTGGCAAAAAACCATGCAGAAATCCACTTAAAACAATAGGATTTCCGCTTAAAATAAGTGGAATTCACATAAAAATACGATAATTTTCCGCCTAAATTAAGTGGATTTTTTTTTATTTGCACATTCAAGAAATTAAGAAGATTTGTTAGCTTAATTTAAGACGGAAGTCATCTTGGCAAAAAAAAAACATGCAGAAATCAGCTTAATTTAATACGGAATCCGCTTGTTTTTAGGTGGTCTTTTTTCTCCGTGTAGGTAAACATCAACTTTAAAGAAAAAGAAGCACACAATTTCCAAATTCGTTACCAATGATGCACCCCTCTTTTATTTTGTTTGTGGTAAGTTGTAGGTGCTTCTGATGCTTCTATAGCTGCTCCGCATTGAAGCTTGAGATCTGTGTTGTTGAGAAATAATTGGCAAACATACAAAGATGAAGATGATGGTGATTCAAAGTGAAACTTTTTTTGTGGTTGCTGACCTATATTTACCAATAAATTTCTTCTTCTACTTCAACTTCTGATAATTTATAGTTAGAATCAGCGTTTTTGGCATAAAACATCATGCAGGCATAAAAATAATCCACTTAGGTCTTCTACGTCATCATCGTTCTAGTCGTCTTGAAGTGCATTAAAATTCCAGAAATCTACAAGTGTTTGCTTTATATTTTCTGTTTGGAATGACCTAGTTTAGGAATTTTTTTATATATTTTTCTTCAAAAAAGAAGATATTCAATGTTATTTGGGATTTCCTTGCTAGCTTTGTTGTTGTTATTCTATTTATCTATAAATATAGAATTTATCTTTCAAGAAGTAGCTTAAGTAGTTGACAGTTTCTTCAGTTCGTGTTTAGATATGTGTTCAGTTAGTTGGGGAGCAAAGATTATTTGGGTGTTTTTTTTTTAATGGGATCATAAAATTAGGGACAGATAAGGTTGGTGTTGAAGTGTGTTTGTCTGGTTTTAGTGGGGAAAGAATGATTTATTTTTTCCTTAGAGTTTATTTTTGTGTGTTTTAATTGCATATTAATGGATCGTTAGTGATTAATGACTGATTGATAGAAAAATAAAAAAAAAGCTGATTTATATGCACAAGAACATAAAAAAAAACAAGCTAAGTGACATTCCATATCCAACCACACGTTGGAATTTTACAAAAAAAAAAACATGTTTTTGTTTGTGTCAGAGAATTATAGAGTAAGCGGTTTTGTTTACTCCATTCTCAACAAAGCAATGGCTTTGTTAAAAATTTTAAAAAATTTAACGAAATTTCTTGTCAAATGCTATTTAACTTTAAGGAACTATTTTTGATGTTAGAACAAAGATGGGAAAAATCTTTGGCATTCTCGGGTTTTTTTTATTACAAAGAACACGACATTTATTTTTGAGCGATAATTTATCAGATTTTCTATTTAAAAATCCATATGCTTTCAATGATCAGTAAAAGAAAATAAGATAACCAAGATTTTTAAAAAAAACTTAAGATTTTAGAAAATCAAAAAAACTACTCGAGTAAAGCAAAAAAATATGTACAACTGGATAGTAACTAAAAAGTTTAAGCTTTTTTGTAAACATTCATAGAAATAATTAATTTAATGTTATGATTAATTTTATAAACGCCTAATTCGTTTAAAATAATAGAAATTTTCTTCTACTGAATTACCTCACATAAAAACATAACCTTGAAAACAGTCAAAATGACGTTTTTTTGCCATTTTAAAAAACCTTGTTGACCAGTGTAATGTATAACAAGAAGATCTGCTTTTTGAAAAAAAAAGTCCAAAAGTAAAAAAAATTCAAATTTAGTTTTCAATAATTTTCCCGACTACAAAACTTTCAAGAATGATGTAAAGAGCTTTATATTGGTTTACATGTAGCAAAAAGTGACCACTTTACTTTAGGGGAACAAAATACCTACAAATACATATAATTTTTACGTTTTTTTTTAATTTTTTTGTTTTTGTTAATTATACCGATAATTGGTAGTATGTTATGATTTTTTTTTAATTTTCAAAATCAATTTTTTGCACACACAAATATGAAAGTAAAAAAAAACACTATTTTGCTCAAAAAATTAAAATAAACTAATGAATTAAAAAAGGTGTTATTTGCATCAAAAATATGAACACAAATGGATAAAGATTTCTGAGCTTAAAAAAGCGATAAAATTTGATCCAATAAAAAAAAATTAGGCTGAATAGACCCATTATAAGCCAACCATTTTTTTGAGTTTTAAGTTCTATAAAGTTTCAAGTTTCCATATCGATATTATTCACAAGCACTTTCACATCTAAAACCTTGAATTTCAAAACAAGTGTAATCGAAAACTAGATTTGTTTTGTGTTTTAAGAAATTTGAATAATATGGGCGTTATTAATCGTATTTTGTATAATATTATTCAAAAAGTTTTTAAGTTAAACTGTAAAATATTTAATTGTAGCAATTTACTTGGAACTCTACTACGTTAATAATTAAAAAAAATCGGTGTTTTTTGGTAACGTAGTACTTAGCTCAGTAAGGAGCCGTTTTTTCAATTCGTGAGTGTGTCAGTGGATGAAAATTTATTGTGATGATATACTTTAATATATTATCTTTTACCAGTTCTGAAAACTATTGCATTCGGTTGACAGTTTCAGATTTTATTGCTTTAAGGCAATACTTTGATCAACGGTACTATCTTCTTTCGGCACGACATTACCAGGCACCGTTGATTTTTCTTTTCTGGGAGAAACATTAAGAAAACAAGAATCGTATGGGAGTTCAGGATCAACCAGGCTCGTAGAGTGCACAGTAAAGTGGTTCACGCTTGTATGGAAAAATAAAATTTTCAAATAAACATTGGGCCACCCCCTAGTTTGGTTCCCCATCCTTTTGGCATCATACTGTTGAATTTTCAAACTTTTATTTTATACAGACCAGTATTGAAAAATTGTATTTTTTTTGGAAAAAGTAAAAAAAATATTTTTTTAAATTGTTTTTCTTAAGTTAAAAATTGCTTGAAAGTTGTAGTTGTTGTACTTATTCTGAAAAAATGTCGAAATAATAATTTCTGGGGCTACTTCCAAGTAAATTTCGTCAACAGGTAGTACACAGACTTTTTATTTGCGCATTATGCTTATTATTTATTATTATTAATTATTACTCACTTTTTTCAAAAAAAAAAAAAAAATATTTAATATATTTCATAAAGACAAGTAAAACTTAAATAATAAATTTAGTACACAGAGTATCGAAAATTTGTACTTAAATAATCATTTTTATCAAAAAACAAAACCGACCTAGATGGATCAAAACTGGGTTTTATGGTTTTCTAATAGTTCCTATGGCCAGAACTGAACGAAGTTGAAATACAAAAAGAATTATCAAAATTAGTTCACTCAGTCCAAAGTTATGATGTAACAAACACAAAAAAAAAATAAATAACGAATTGAATACCTCCTCTTTTTTGGAAATCGGTAAAAAAAGTAATTGACTAAGTAGTTCTTAGAGTTCTACTCTCACTTTTTAGTGAACAAATCTACTACAGCGATCTTAAAAAAATACATAATTTTTAGAGCTTTCTTTTCTATATTGTATGGATCTTCTATATTGGCACCTACATAAACTTAAGTTACAAAGTTAATTTTACATCTTAACAATATTTTTCATTTAAAAAGCCAAAAGGTTTGAAAATTTATCCCATAATTAATTAAAAAAAAATTTTGAAATTTTTTGTTTTGTGTTATGTTATGATGCATAAAAAAAGCATTTTGTATTAAGTACACTGAATAAATATAATAAAAAAAGATCTAGAGATGTCTCTATAAAAAAAGATCTAGAGATGTCTCTAGATCTTTTTTTATTATATTTATTCAAAAAACTTAAAATTTTACTTTAATATTTTAATAAACATTTAGGTATAATAATAAAAAATTTAATAAACTTATGAAAAAAAAACAACGAAAAGTTGGAGATGAATTTTATGGAATAGCTCCAATTTTAAGAACTAAATCTCCTAAAATATCATAAATCAAATCAAAATTCCTATTATTCAAGAAGCTTCCTTTTAAGAAATATTTTGTCCATCTTCTAAGCAAGATAATCTAACATTAATAATTTAATGACTCCGATTTCAGGGTAAAAATTATGTAGGAACTCTTATCTTAATCAACTGTCACTTACTGTATACGGAGAAAAACTCCTCCTCATTTTATTTATGAACCTTGAGGCAAAACAACGACATAACGAAGTTTTTCATATCTCTCGTTTAAAAATGTAAAACCTCGCGCATTAAATGTAAAACTCTGTTAAAAAAAATGTATACCTACATGGTAGAGATATCATTTTATATATTTTCTTGATGGTGGCCCCTTTTTTTACAAAGGACACGCTTTTTCATATTTTTCTTCTTTTTTTTTGTAAAATGTAAAAATTATTTAACTTTTTTCCTCCTCCTTTTTTATTTCCGCTCAAAAAAAAACCTACCACCCAATCTTCTCGAAATAATATTAGCAGTTCCAACCAACTACAACGACAAACAGAAGAACGAACGAACCAACAAAAAAAAAAAGATCGTCAAAAAAACTAGGTCAGAACATGAGAATTTTTCATTCTTGGAGCTCAGAGCTTGGTTATTGCTATATAGGTACTCTCCTCTGGAGCCAAAGGGGTTTATTTTTTTTTTATATATATTTTCTTTCCTTCTTTTACACAATTCACGACGAACTTAACTTTGAAGAAGAAAAATATCAGAATAATTTATTAAAAAGTAAAAAAAAAAAAAAAACACACAACAACACAAACCGCTGATGAAAAAGATTGTTCAATGTTACGTATACACCTGGAGCCAAAGTGTCTGTCTCATGAAAACCATTCTCACAATTTTTTGCTTCTGCTGGAAATGTAATAATCTTTAAGCTATATGAGCTTTTGTGATCCCTCGTTCCATCCAGTTTTTTTTTTTTTCTGGAAGAAGAAAAACTTAGCTCACTGAACTATTCAAAAAAAAAGTAATCACGTAGCAGTTTAGCAAAAGTAGAAGCGCAGAGAAGCTCATTAAAGAAGTATTCACTCCATCTCACGTGACGGTATAGGATTTGGTCAATATGACGACAATCATCCAGAAATTGGATGGTATCAGTGTCCATCACTGATACAGAGAGAGAGAGAAGGAAATCAATTTGACAGATGAATCAAATTGGAAGTGATATCGATTTGTGGGTCTTATAGAAGCAATATAGGAGAAGTATTTTTTAAATGAGTTCTGACACTAATGGCACTGACGGACAGCCGGGAGGGCGGTTCACCTGTAAATGGAGTGAATAATTGTGTTTACCCTTTCTACTTATAGAAGTTTTTTAATGGAAAGAAATTTCTGTTAGGCAAAATGGTGTTCCAGGATAATGGACCAGCAACAGCAGGTGACAAATTAATTCTGAGCAATTACCGAAGAGGTGTTTGGTGGAAATTAAGCGAGAGTTTTAATGGGAAATTAATAACGATGGAGGATGCTGGTCGCTAAACTTTAAGAGTTGACGGAAATATCTATAAATTGCTTAGTGATTGTTTGATAACTTCCATTTTTTCCAAAAAAAAAAAAAAAATAGCACACAAGTCAGATTTTTCTGTCTCTTCGAAAAAAAACTCTTTCACCCAAACTTTTTTATGAAAACTTTTTACTCTGGCTTTCTATTCCAAATGCAACGTTTTTACCACATTTCATTATGGTGGCCCATCAATTTTGTTTTCACTTAAAAAAAACACCCTGTTAATCATGATATTCTTATAGACGCTTTAGATTCTTGTTTCCAATCTCAAAAGTAACATATTTGCTGAATTTCAATAGGGTAAAACTATTATTACTTAGCTTTTTCAATAAACCCATATTTTCTCTACACCTAAAAAAAATACCCTTTCACATGAAAAAAATGTATTGACTTATTTTATTCGTTGTTCCCATGGCAGGGACAAGGGACAGCATTTTTAATAAATAACGTAAGTGTACCTTTTATACCATTGATTTTATCGGACTTATTGCGGATTTGCCTTATTTCCAAAAAAAAAAAAACACCCTTTCACCTAAAATTTATAGACTGCATAGATTCCTGGTTTCTGATTTAAATGAAATATTTTTATGGATTTTAATTGGGGTACCATTTTTGTCCTAGTATTAGTGTAACTTATTCTTGAATTTCACAATTTCTTAAGAAAAACACGCTTTTACTCAAGATAATTCGATTCGATAGCCAAAAATTCCCTCAAAAAGGACTTTTTGGTTGCTAAGTAGCCAAGACTATTCTATTTATATTTTGTTTGTCTGTTTTTGTTTTTTTTTTTTTTGTGTAAAATTTCTATTTGTTTACATTTTGCTCTTGTACCTAATACTTATTTTAAAAATAAACAGAATATTTAAGAAACTTAAGAAATTTAAAATTTAATTTTGGATTTTGGATTTTCGGCTTATCAACACTGATTACAAAGGGGAGCAAGATATTACTCATTTCATAAGCGCAAGTGATATTTTATAACGACTTGTGTGTGTTGGCTTAGGCCAAAGTTGTAATTCACATTATTTGTACATTGTCGACATGCACTGTGGCGTATACGTGCTATTTTTTTTTTTTTTTTTTGTATTTATTATTGTATTTTTTTAAACTGCTTGTAAAAGAGTAAAGGAAGAGAAGACGGTTGATTAAGCTAGAATTTTTATATTCATGTAATCTGGCGAAATGAAACATTATTTTAAAGAATTTGATACTACTACTACTCTAAAAATAGTGTCTCTGTTAATGTGACGTAGGTGTAAATTTTGAATTTAAATTTCATGGCGGAGTGAGGTATTTTGTAAGTTTAATCTACTTCGTTTATTTGTTTAAACTGATACAAGCGAACAAGAACTGCTGAAATCCACGGCTTTGTAAAGTAAAGTAAACACTGTTAAAAATGATGATAGGGTAATAATTTTATTACTTTTTAAAGTGAAAACGTTTTTTTTTTTATTGAAATGATAGGATTTCCAACTAGTAGGTATCGAAATACCCAGTAAATAAAATACACCACTAGTGAATTTTGTTTTTAATAAAAGTGTTTAAGTTGATAGGAAAACCAAGAACTAAAATAGCTTATACAAATATCCAAGATGATGGACAGAAATGTAAAGTTAAATTAGTAACTTAAATTTTTTTTAGTAAGTAATTATTATGTTTTGCATGATTTAGGGTAATTTTTTAATGATTTAAATTCAAGTTGTAAAATTTCCTTTAATCATGTACCTACAACATGCTTTAATTGCTTTGAGTTATGAATTCGAAATTTTTATTCTTCTCTTCCAAAAAACAAATTTGTATAGTCAAAAAAGTTATTTTGGTTCTAAATTCTCTTATTTCCAAAATGTTCACACATTAAAAAAAAAAAAAAGATTGGTATGCCATGCTTAACAAATTTTTATTTGATACTTATTAAAACAAAAATTTCAAAAATGAGTTTTTCAAAAATATAATATTACGGCTACTTAAACGCTTCTACCAATATCGAAATCGGTGAAGTCATTTACGAGAGTAGAGAGAAAGAAAACGGTTTTATGAGTGACAACAACCAACTTTTTAAGAAAATACTTTTCTTGGCCCACAAATTTATCTGAAAATTTGAAGATTTTTTAGTACAGAAAAAAAAAATATGTGACGGTAGAAACTATCGTTCTCACTTCTATATATAATTATTCAATGGTATCACTGCAGTCTTTGGACAGATATAATTTCAACATTACCCACTTTTATAGTAATTTAGTAATTTTCTTTTTTATTTAATCGAACAATCTTCATATTTCATAAAAGCTATTAATTTTTCTTTAAATATTTTAAATAAGTTATTATAATTAATCAAACGTTGCAATCTTTAACAATTAATCCAATTATTTTCACATTAAAAAACATTTAGTTAACAATTCCAATAATTGTTGTTAAATGAAAGCTTTATAAACAAATGAAGATAAATTTTAAATTCCAAATCAAACAATGAGGCTTAAGCTTCCACTTATCGCAGCTGGAATTTTTTTGACGTTAACATTTTTAATAATTGCTGATGTGTGTGTGTGAAATTATTAATTTTATTAAATTCTTAATTTATAATTAAATATTTAAAACTAAAACTAAAGTTAATTTTTATTTAGGGGGAAAATGTTCAAAATTTCAAAAAAACCGTCTGTATTATTTATGACAAAACCATTTTTTCAAATTATTCCTGTTATGCAAAAGCAATAAGTCGGCGAAAGACAATTTTGAATATTTATGGTAAACTTACAAGGCGAGTAGACAAAATGATGGTGAGAATCTTTTTAAATAAGTTATAAATTGAAATATAATTTTATTTATTTTTTTTATAATTCACAGTTACATTTGCAAATGTTTAAAAAAATTAATGTTGTCTATCGACCATTTCTTATGAATGTCACAGAAGATTTTTGTCAAAGATTTGAAAAGAAAGTTAATGCACCGTATTTGAATATTTTATTAAATATTGGAGGAAGGTATTCGAATTTAAATCACACTTGTCCTTACGAAGTGAGTAACATTATATTTTTGGTGACTACAAAAATTAAAAAAAATTATTTACTTTTAGGGCTGGTTAATGTTTAAGGATTTGGAATTGGATCTAAGCAGTCTTAAACTTTTATTGCCAGATGGAGAATATCGTCTTGATATTGAACCAACTATTAATGACGCTAAATCACCTGCATTTGTAATGCAATTTTTCCTTGAATTTACAGCGAAACTTGGTCGAAAATAAAATTATATATAAAATTTTAGTTTTCGAAGAAATAAATGATAATTAAAGAAATGAAAAATTATTGTTTTCGATTAACTACAACTAAGAGAAAATTGTCAATGAAAATATTTAAATAAGAAATATTTCCACGTACGTCAGTATTTTTCTTTCAGAAGTTTAGTTGAATTATTTTTTAATAGCATTGTAGAACACTTTTAAAATTTGGAATTTTTTTTTCTCAAGTCAACAAACAATATTTTGAAATTCCTAAACATTTTTTCTAAAAATTTTTAAAGCTTAAACCTAAACAATAGTTCTTAAAATACAGCTTTTAAAACCTACCAACTTTCTGAGAAGAAATTTTAGCAGTGAGTTTTTAATGCAATTACATTTTGATAGTATAGAAACATTTTTTTTTTTAAGTTAAACTTAGTGGAAATGTTCATTAGAATGCCCTTATTTTATTATGATAAATCCAATAGTTTTCAATTAGCTAGAAGGATTTCTTTAACAGTTTGTTTTTACTATTGTTTATAGTATTTAATAATATAAGTACAAAACTTTGTTAAAAAGTTGAAAAGGTTTTAGTTTAGAAAGGGGAAAAAAAAACTATGTAAAGAAAAGTCAACATCGATTCAAATCTGCCGATATCGTTGTCTTAGGTATAATTATTGTCAATTGCAGAATAACATGAACAAAGATTGGAAAGAGATCACCTTTTGAAAGTGAAAATTTTCCAATAATCGAACAACTTGGACTAAAAACAGTATTGAAAAAATTTATCGATTTCAAGAAGATGACAAAATTTTAACTACAATATTTTGGACACCAAAAAGATGATTTAAGACTCCAATTATTGAACTGTTTTTTGCCATAAATAAATTCTTAAGATCGTTTAATATACAGCAGGTAAGATTAGAAGTAAGAAGTTGTACCGGTTTTTTTATCATTCCACAGATTGTTTTTTGAATATCTTCTAAGCACGAGGTGGACAAACGACGATTTTTTGTATATGTAAATAACTCGAGATAAAAAATCGAAAGAAGTTTGAATTTTTCAAAAATGTAAATTTTATTTTTTAAGGGACTTTGAATTTTTAAGTTAAAAATTTGTTTTTTGAACATGGACAAACGATGATTGTTGGCTTGTATCAATTTCTCAAGGTGGGCAAAAGATTGTCGTTTGAATTTTGAATACAAATAAAATAATTTTTGGGAGATTTAAAAAAAAAAAAATATTTCTTATACAGTTGAGATAAAAAAATTGTTTTTTTTTTTTTAATAAATTGGTTTTATACGTCTACCTCAAAATTTGAGAGTTTAAGACGATTTTTCAGTTTCCAGAAATAAGGTCAAAAATTTTGAGGTTGTAGTTTTGGCTTAACGGAGCTTTTTCCGTTTGCGTTTATTTGATCGATATAACTGGCCTCTCAACATTATTTCTAATGAATGCCTGAATTTTAGAAACTAGAACTTCTCGTGAGTGAAAAAAGTTTCACGCTATGACATCACAACATAAAGTAAAAATTTAGTTGATCTATTCTACAATTCACAAATTATTATCTCAAAAAATTGCATGCAGAAATTAAGTCTATTAATTTCCAATTAATTTAATGTTATTATTAAGCAATTTTTAAATACAATTTACTATAGCAATTATAGTTATCTTTAACTCAAAATCTTTAAAAATGCTTAATTTAAGGTACCTATCAGTTATGTAATGCAATTAAATATTTGTAAAATTTTGGAACATGGCTAATATTAACTAAAATGTTTAAACATTTTTAGTCGATTTCGACCAGCAACGAGTTTATGAACTTGCATTTTTCTCTATTAAAATTCGGGTCATTTCATCATTGATTTGTTTAACTGAGTGAGTTAAAGTGAAGTTTGCTTTGTGGCAGTTAAAATAGTTATTAAGTTTTGAAAGGCTTGGTGTTTAAATTGTGTTTTTAATTTTTAAAAAATGCAGTAACAAGTTCTTTTTTGTCCCTTTATCGATGTTGGCTTAGAAAAAAAAAACGTATTGTTTTCCAAATTAAATTAATATTAAGACTGGTTGAAAAAGTTTTGCTTAAAAAAAAATGTTTGTAAAAGATAAAGAAAATTCATAAAAATTTATATATAAAAAATAAATAATAGACCAGTTCCGGTGCCTTCAAAAACATTAAAAAGTACAAAAAAATCATAGTAGGAAGAAACCCATTGAAAAAGGAGGGGAATATGATAAGAATGAAAGGAAAAATAAATTACGGGCGAGCCGAGTTCGGGGAGTGGGTGGGTTGAGTTTTTAATGGTAAAAAATGGTATATCTCGATTTCCGGCAAAACTACAAATCCTATAGAAAAAAGTTTTATCGCAAAGTTGTAGGTAATAAAAAGATCTACAACTTTTGTATCAACAATTTTTTCACATAACCTCAAAATTTATGTGAAAAATTCAAAAAACCGAGTTTTTGGTTTTTTATTTTTATCTTTTTCAAAAACAAAAAATTTTCTACGAAATTTGGTGAAAACTTACCTTATAATGTCCCAAATACACTGTAATTTATTTGATTTAAAATATTAATTTGTTCACCTTATTTTGACTTAATACCAAAAAAACACCCTAATTTTCAATCGAAAATTCACGTGTCAAAATATCAGCTTTTTTCAAAAAGTCGGTGGGCATTTCGTTCGTTAAAATGTCTATTTTCTGATGGTGTAAAAAAAATTTTACATTAGTATACTATAGAACATATTCTAGTAAAATTCAAAAAATGAAAAAAGCTTGAATTCGAAAAAAAAATTTTATCATTGTTTACAATTTTGGCCTATTTATTCAAATTTACACTTTAATTACTCAAAAAACGTAAGATTTCATGTAACATTGATTAATCTTACGTTTTTTGAGTAATTAAAGTGTAAATTTGAATAAATAGGCCAAAATTGTAAACAATGATAAAAATTTTTTTTAGAATTCAAGCTTTTTTCATTTTTTGAATTTTACTAGAACATGGTCTATAGTATACTAATGTAAATTTTTTTTTACACCATCAGAAAATAGACATTTTAACGAACGAAATGCCCACCGACTTTTTGAAAAAAGCTGATATTTTGACACGTGAATTTTCGATTGAAAATTAGGGTGTTTTTTTGGTATTAAGTCAAAATAAGGTGAACAAATTAATATTTTAAATCAAATAAATTACAGTGTATTTGGGACATTATAAGGTAAGTTTTCACCAAATTTCGTAGAAAATTTTTTGTTTTTGAAAAAGATAAAAATAAAAAACCAAAAACTCGGTTTTTTGAATTTTTCACATAAATTTTGAGGTTATGTGAAAAAATTGTTGATACAAAAGTTGTAGATCTTTTTATTACCTACAACTTTGCGATACAACTTTTTTCTATAGGATTTGTAGTTTTGCCGGAAATCGAGATATACCATTTTTTACCATTAAAAACTCAACCCACCCACTCCCCGAACTCGGCTCGCCCGTATTTTATTTTTCCTTTAATTTTCATCATATTCACCTCCTTTTCCAATGGGTTTCATTCTACTATGATTTTTTTTGGTTTCAAAAACTATCGACCCTGGTCTATAAGGATTCCTTTAAATTAAAAAAAAGTGCTTGAAAAAAAACATATATTCAAAAGTAAATTACAATTGTCCATCCAATAAAAATTATGCACTAAGGTGAAATTAAGCAATTTTTTCAATTGTGTTTCCATTTTTAATGAATGATGTAATAACATTAGTTGATTAATTTTTAAACAAGCTAATAATATCTGATTTTAAATATCGAGTTAAAAATCTAAACTAAATAAACAAGACTAATTATTTCTACATTAAAATATACTTAAAACCATTTTCAAATATGTAAATTTAGGTAATATTTCAGCCTTAAACATAAAGTGGTTATTTTTGAAACATGATCATAATTTAGTATCTTTTTCAATTCACTTATTTAAATTTATTACTATTCAAAAAGGAATGCTTTTTAAGAACTCAAAGATAGATTTGGTACTTTCAATTGTTATAATGAAGCTTCCATTAATAGCTTCAGGAATTCTGTTTATGTTAGTAATACTAATTACTGATGTACGTGTATTAATATGAAGTTAGCTTGGTTTCTCAAAAATATTTAAATAAACAAAATAATTTACCTTAAAACTAAAACTGCTTATATATTTTCAGGGCGAATATGGATCAAATTTCAAAAAAACCGTCTGCATAATTCGTGACCACACAGTTTTTACAAATTACTCATGTTTTGCAAAAGCAATAAGTCGACATAGGACACTTATAAATATTCATGGTCATCTATCGAAACGAGTAGACGAAATGTCGGTGAGATAACTCATTACAAATGAAATATAGTAAATAAAATTTTTATTTTTTCTTTATTTAAAGTTACATCTGCAACTATTCAAAAAAATCAATGTTATCTATCGACCATTTCTAATAAATGTAACCGAAGACTTTTGCCTGAGATTTGAAAAGAAAGTTAATGCACCGTATTTAAATATTTTACATAGCATTGGAGAAAGGTTTACAAATCTTAATCACACGTGTCCTTACGAGGTTATTTAGATTTGAAAAAATAGTTCAATTGAAAATATATGTAAATATTGTTTATTTTTAGGGTTGGTTAATATTTAAAGACTTTGAATTGGATTTAAGCAAGGTAAAGTTCTTGTTGCCGGATGGTGAATATCGTTTTGATATTGAGCCTATCATCAATAAAGCCACATCTCCTCAATTTGCTATGCAATTTTTCTTCGAGTTTGCACCTAGTACGTTTGGATAAAATTTTTAAAAAAAATGCATACCTACAGTTTTTTTTTTGGTATAAGAGTTGTGATATAAAAGCGCAAAAAATTAGAAGAATAAAACAAAATTTTTATGGTGTTTTTGTGGAAGGTCGTAGGTACTAAAATAAAACAAAAGCATTTTAAAGCTTGATCTTTTTTAAGATCACCCGACAAAAAATTACAATTTGTTTATGTTTTTATTTAAAAAAAAAGGTGGAAATATTTTTCTTACATTTGAAATTATTTTAAAAGTATACCTATCAAAATAATATCGGTCTTATATTTTTGTATTAATATAGGAATTGGAAGCTAACTATAAAGTTAGCATTTAACATTAAAAAAAAAAACATTTTACCATGGGTTTTTAAAAACCAAAAATAGATATTTAGTCAGCTTTAGTATGTTGCAGTTCACAACGGGTCAGTCACACCTTTAAGTGGCATCATATTAGAGAAAGTTACATGTCCTATAACCACTAGACAAAGAAGGACGCTTAAAACGATATCTCATTTGTCAAATAGTGTCATTTAGATTAGAAGTTATGGAGAAACAATTACATACGCACATAAATACAAGCCAATTGAATTCATAACCCTCTTTTTTGCTGGTTTTTGTTACGCCATTTCCAAGTATGAAATTAATTTTTTTCCATTTTGTACTCCGAAAAATCGATTGCTAGACACCTCTAGAATATACACACCAAATATGAGCTCTTTATATTAATGTATTTATATTATTCCATTTTAATTAACAGCTTCTATCAAAAAAATCATATTTTTATTAATTGACTTTTTAGCAAATTTCCTTACATATTCTTGTAGGAAATTGAACGCTCTACAAAAAAGGCCTTGTACACTTTTTTCGTTTATCTAACCGTTTAATAGATATTTTAGGGCCCAAAATCGAGAAAATCTTTAAAAATTCGTTTTTTTTTCTTAATTTTGTAACAAATTGAAAAATTATAATAAATCAAGACATATTCTTTTAGGAAACAGATTGCTCCATAAAAAAGGTCTTGTTAACCTTTTTAATTAATCTAACCATTTGAAAAATATTCGAGGTCAAAGTTAAAAAAAAAAAATTATAAAAACATTTTTTACTTTTCAAAATTTTCTAATTTACTGAAAATTCATTATTATCAAGTTAGCAAGATGTATTCTTATAGGGGATTAAATGATCTACAAAGAAATATCTGGAATCAAATTGATTGCTTTAACCGTTTAGAAGATATTCGTATCCAAATCGCAATGCATACGGGTCATAAGAAAACTAATGAAATCAGTGGGCATTGGTTTTTTTAGTAGAAGATTGATGTAATAATGAAAAATTGTGAAGCGGAGGACGTTCCTATTAAAATAAAGAGCTTATATTTGATGTGTATATTCTAGACAAAAAAAAAAAAAAAAAAATTTCGATTTTTTTTGACCCACCCTAATGAATGTATTGCCGAACCATTTTTTGATAAAATTATATAAAACAAAACAGAATTATTTGCTATATTTTTTTGAAAACATAAAAAAAAATTTAATGACTTTTAGAAACAAATTTATATCCATCTATCCTTCATGTCATTCCTTATATTTAAAAAAAGCTATACAAAAATTACAATTTTCAGCTTTATACTCTATCAGATTTATTTTATTACATTTCTTTGAAAATTCAAATTTGATGAACCCAATGTACTTATCAACTCTTCTGTCAATTTTGTATGTTAATAAAGGTACAACAACCGATTTTTTTTACATTTATCTTAACATATCTTTTAAATTCTTTAATATTTCGACATTTTTTATATGACATCTGGCATCCCTTATTTAGACTTGAATGTTATTAGGAATTTGTTTAATTACTGGTCTTATTTTTTTTTCTTTCATAACAATTGGAAAATCCTTTTGCAACATTTTTTACTTATTTCAAGTTAAATTAAAAAAAAAAATTTCTTAATAATATAGCCCAGTCATTTTAGTCATTTTTAAGCCCAATCTGCGGAAAAATTCCTACTGGGCTGAATTTTGGTATAGAGCTTAATGACGGCTTTGTTATGAAGATGTGAAAAATCGACATTGATATCGTGTCCGCGTTAAGAGTTATAGGGGTCAAAAGGTCACAAAAACTGGGTTTTCACGATTTTCAGCAAAACGGTAAGTCTTATCAAAAAATATTCAATGCAAGAATTGTAGACCAGATTATTATATATAAAAAGTGTCATGACACTTTTTTTCCTAAGACCCACCGTTTCTTAGGTATAACGATTCAAAAAGTTGAAGTTTAGTTGTAATCGTCATAATCCTATTCCTGAAAAAAAAACTCGTAACTGAAAAGTTAATTTTTTACTATAAACAATTGGTCATATCTCAGGCATTAATGAACCGAATTGAAAAATTCAAAGACTTTATTGTCTTGCTAGACATCAATTATAATATTTATTCATTTGTTTAAAATAGCACTTATTGATTTTGAGATAGTTCTTTTTGTTTATAAAATTTCAGGAATTTGCAAAAACTAACATTGCAGCTAGATTTCTCATCCCCAAAAACATATAAAAACATTCCCATATTGCGTTGATCTCAAAATCAATAATCAAAGCGGGTATAAAGTTTAAGCAGAGAAGGGGTATAGTTTTTTCAAATTAACTCGTAAAATATGGGTCATATAGAAAATTTTATTAAGATAAAAGTTATAGAAACTAAAATTTTCTACAAGTTTTACCTACATAATTTTTGTCAAAAATCAAAAATGGCCGAGTTATTTACTAAAACGTGTTTTATTTTTTAATCCAAAATGGCGGCTTTGGCTCAAGGTGGATTTTCCCAAAAAACTGGTTTTAAGCTCTCAGTGATCCCCTTTATCGTCCAATGATATTGCATGATCTAATTTTTTCCATTTGAAATGTTTAATTATTTCCTTTAACAATTATACGTACATTTTTATTCAAAATGAAACATTTTTCTCAAAGATTCTCAAACTTTGAATAATGAATAATGTTTTTAGCTAAACGAACGTCGGACAATGTAAAGTAAAAAAAAAAGTTGTGTTGTATCGCAGTCTGTTTTTTGGATTAGAAACTTTCTTTGGTTTCATTTTAAAGGATACCATATATGTATTTATATTTAAAAAAAAAAGTTTCGAAAAAAAATATATTTTTAACATTTTTTTAGTTCAATTGCCATCCAGTTATGGATTTTATTTTTATTTAATTTTTTTTTTTTGTAAATTTAATTTAATATTTTTTAATTAATATTCTGTGTAGAACTTTAAAAATTTATTTCAAATTCAATTGTTACAGAATTAAGTACTAGAAGTACTCGTACCTAAACAGGACAAGCTCGAATGAATGAATAATATACAGGGTTTACCCTAAAATGTTTAATATCAAGTATGCAACTTTTTTTGGAAAGTTAGTTTAATTTAATTTTGAATATAAATTAATATAATCAGCATGATTTTTGCTATCAAAGTTCAAAATCCTAAATAAAAAAGTAATTATTTTTCAATTAGAAAAGTATCTATACACCACACCCATTTGCTAACATGAAATTTTTAATACTTAAGTTTTACTTAAACGTATATGTTGTACTTTTAGAATACAATTGCATATTAAAATAATAATAAAATTATTTCAAAAGTAAATCCTTATGAACAATGAGATTTGCAGTGTTGGCATTAGTAACGCTTTTTACACTAAAAATACTAATAACTGGTGTATGTTTGTGTACTTAAACCCTTTGGTATCTCTAATTAAAGAGTTGTTAGTCTTAAGGGTCTATAAGTGATACTTTTGGATTTTAATATAACTCTACTAACTCTACCATAACTTTATTTGTATGTGTGTATAATTTTAAGGCTTCGAACTTAGATTGTATTTTGATAAAAATATTGACTTTTGATTTTTTGACACTTAGACCCTTTAGACGAGCAACCCTTCAATTCAACTTTAAAACTTAAAAATTAATACAATTTGCGTCTCTTTTGTTCCAGGGACGTGAATTATCAAATTTTAAAAAAGCAGTCTGTGTTATTAATGACAAAACAGTTTTTACAAATTATTCATGTTTTGCCAAACCAATTAGTCGTTATAAAACAATTATTAATATTGCTGGTCATCTTGGTAAACGAGTGGACGAAATGTCGGTGAGAAACATTTTTTTTTTAATATAAAAAACTGTATTTATTTTTCTCTATCCATTTCAGGCTCATCTTCAGTTATTTAAAAAATTTAATGTTGTCTATCGCTCATTTCTAATTAATGTAACGGAGGACTTTTGCCTAAGATTTGAAAAGAAAACCAATGCACCGTATTTAAATATTTTACATAGTGTTGGAGAAAGATTTACAAATTTAAATCACACTTGTCCTTACGAAGTAGGTAATCAAGATTAGAAAAATATTTAGTTAATTGAAAATAAATATATTTATTATTTTTTTTTTTTTAGGGCTGGTTAATATTTAAAGATTTTGAATTGGATCTAAGCAAGCTCAAGTTTTTATTGCCGGATGGTGAATATCGTTTTGATATTGAACCAATTATTAACAAAGCTACGTCTCCTCAATTTGCGATGCAATTTTTCTTTGAAATGACACCTACATTTGGATGAAATTTTAAAGAGATACAAATTTGTATATTTTTTTTTTTAAACAATTAAGAGTGAAATTTTAAAAGTGATAAAATACCTACAAATAATAGATATTTGAAAAAAAATATATATATAATTAAGAGACTTCAAGCTGTAAAAAGTTTTTCTTTTGTTTAGTTTGAAATTTTGTATTCAATCTTTAAAAATGGTTTTTTACCAAAATGATTTATGTCAAAATTTATGGATTTGGGTTTCCTATAAAAAATGTTGGTTCCTTTCACATTTGAAGGCATGTTTTTGTTTATGCTAATTTATTGTAAAATTTTCTTTATTTGTAAGCATTAAAACTTATTGTATTTAGGTTCAGTTAGGTAGTCTAAAAATTACATTTCTTTCTAAGAGTTCTAATATTTTTGAGATATTTTCATACTAATTTATATCAATGCATTTTTAAAGTTTTAAAAAATTATAAATTAATGTGATATTATTCTGGTTCAGTAAATTAAATAAAAATTTAAAAATATGAATACAAAAATTTGGTTTAATGTGTATGACGTTGTACCTTTGTTACTAAAATAAGTATTATTTCTCCTTCGTATGCTTAATTTCTAAGTTTGATACAAATCACACTAGTCTGTAAGGTCCTTTTAATAAAACTATACTTTTCTAAAGAAATTTTGTATGCTGATTCTGAATCTGAAGTCAGAATTGGCCTAGCACGTCATTTTTTCAGATATTCCCGTTAGAAAATCTCAAAAACCCATTTTTTTGCTGTTTTCGAAGAAATATTTTGGCATAATGTAATCCATTTCAATTAAAATTGTTTCTGAAAGAACTTATTTTTTTCTTTCAAATTCAGTTTCAATCTTCTCAATATCTCTTTTCTTCTCCGAGATATCTTAATTTAAGTAAGTTTAGTAGGTTTGGCATATCTTAGCATAAAGAAACTGATCTTTAAAAATTCATATATCTTTCTTCCTAGAACAAAAATATATTTTTCGAAATGATTTTGAATTCCAAACTTAAAAAAATTCGCTCAGCTCTGGTTTTTCAGATATAGTAGTTTTTTTGAGATTTTCAAAAAAAAAACTTGATTTTGTCATCCTTTAATGCGAATATCTCAAAATCCTGACGTGATAGAATTTTTTTGACTTCGGATTCGAATTCAGCACATCAAAAACCATAAGAAAAGTATAGGTACTTTTGTTCCTAGGAGAGACAAATTTTAAGATTCAGAAGGCAGTGTATAGAATTGTTTATCACAGATAAGATATTTCCAAATAGAAAATTATTATATAAAATTACAAAACACGTAAAAATTGTTTTAATGTATTTTATTATAGTTTTATTTACATATTTGACTTTTTATATATAACGGGCGTTGAAGATTTTACATTTACAAATAAGTCCTCCAAATTTGAGCTCAATATTAGTTTTATTTTTGTACTAAGTCAACCGAATCTAAAAGGGTTATTTTCTACAAAAAAAAATGATAAGTGCTAGAATTTTTTGTGAAACCAGATTTAGTTTCAGGAAAGTCAAATCTTTCATAATTTCAAAAAATTATTTGAAGGAGAAAAAAAAGATAAATTTTGCAGACCAGTATTATTGGACTGAAAGGCCACGAAAATAGAAATAACTTAATTAATTTACTTTGTAAGCTAATCTTTTAACCATTCACTCTTAAATTAAAGTTAAATTACAGATGAAGAATTTAAAATGAACTGAATCGAGGATCAACATTTTTTTTCAATTCTGTTCTGAAGAATGTCACAACATCACAAACCCCATTTCTTGTAACGCAGAGTTTTAAAAAAATAATTTTTTTTTTAATGCATTTGCTCTCCAATAAACAAATTTATCAAAAAAATTCCATATACAAAATTTGTTTAATAAATTTCTCACATAAAAAGTGTACCTCCTTCTCGAAAACGTCTCTAACGATTTCGATTAAATTCGATGTACATATTGATCTAAGCTATTCTAATCAAACTACGTTTTTAGTTTTTCTCAACAAATTCGGATAGTGGAAATAATAAAAAAAATACGCGCTTTAAAATAGCTTATTAGAGGCCAAATATGTTTTAAAAATTGTTAAGATATAGACAACTATTTTATTTTTTATGTTTTCTTTCATGCAGAAAATCTTTGGTTAGCATTTAAATTTTTTGTTATTTAATTGTTTAAGTTTGTTTTGAAATGATTTTTTGCGATTAAATTCTGAAAACGTGATTTATTTCTGTATGTTATACATAAGTTAAAATAACACGGTGCGACACTGAAAATTCACCACACAAATTAAATAGTGTAGGCTGTTTTTATGGTCGAATAATGCATAGGTACAAATTTTTTTTTTTATATTTTTGAAACCCCTCATTTTTGTTTTATTTAAAAAAAAAAACATTTTTACAGACTTTACGAGGTAATCTATGAATATCTCTGTAATTTTTTTAACAACTCTCAATTATGTTATATGTTTTTGGAAAGAGCGTTCTCAGACCTTTTGAATGGTGTATATAAGTCTATTGTTTAAACAAATACAGTGTAGGTTTTTATCTCATAAATCTTGAAAAAGTGATTTTTTCCTCAATTATATTAATCAGCATGAATTTTTTTAATTTTTTGTTATCGAAATTCAAAATCCTAAATAAATAAGTAATTACATTTCAATTATAAAAATATCCACAGATCCATTTACTGACAAGAAATTATTCAATTTCAATTTTCAATTTTTTTTATTTTTAAATACATACTTTAGTTTTAGTTAAACGATTGTGGGGTACTTTTTTACACAAGTATAATTTAAACTGAACTGGAACGGGTGTTACCATATTATTAATTGAATTATTTTAATAATTTCAAAAGGAAATCCTAATGAGATCTATTTTAATAGCTGCAGGAATTTTACTTACTCTAAAAATACTAATAACTGACGTATGTTTGTGTATTAACAACTTTCTCTAGTTCAATTTTAAAATTTAAAATTTGTTATTAAACATTTCTTCTAGAGCCGTGATGCAACAAATTTCAAAAAAGCTGTCTGTCTTATTGTCGACAAAACAGTTTTTACAAATTATTCATGTTCTGCTAAACCAATTAGTCGTTATAAAACAATTATTAATATTGCTGGTCATCTTGGTAAACGAGTTGACGAAATGTCGGTGAGAATTCAATCAACAAAATAAATACAAAAATATTGACTTTCTTTTTTTAAAAGGCGCATCTTCAAATGTTCAAAAAAGTTAATGTTGTCTATCGTCCATATCTAGTTAATGTAACAGAGGACTTTTGTTTAAGATTTGAAAAGAAAACCAGTGCACCTTACTTAAATATTTTACATAGTATTGGAGAAAAATATACAAATCTTAATCACACTTGTCCTTACGAAGTAAGTATTTCAATTAGAAAAATATTAAAATTGTTTTGATAAAACAGAGATTTCTAAATTCTTTAAAGTTAGTTTTTGAACTTCTCACTATTTGATAAATTTAATGCATTATTTTTCTTATAGGGTTGGTTAATATTTAAAAATTTTGAATTGGATCTAAGCAAATTAAAGGTTTTGTTGCCGAAGGGAGAATATCGTTTTGATATTGCACCAATTATAAATGGAGCAACATCTCCTGCATTTATTTTGCAATTTTATTTTGAATTTGATCATACCAGTATGAGTGTGTTGGGATGAAATAAAAAATGTAAAAAAATTAAATAAATTTTTAAACAAATGGTGATAAGCAGGTTAAATTTTTTTTATCTGTATCGATTCAAACTTTTCTTTTTCTAAAAATTACTATTTATATGACTTTGTAAAATGTTTAAAATAAAAATTTTAGAAAAAAATAGATTAAATATTTGTGTTTCAATGTTTAATAACACTGGTCGGCTACGAAAATAGAATTTTAACCAAAACCTACTTTTCTAAAGGATTTTTGTGTGCTGAGTTCGAATCGAAGTCAAAATTTCACTGCACTGGCACGTCACGTTTTTAAAATACTTGAATATTAACAGGTCAAAAACGCGTTTTTGAAATGAAAACTTCTTTAGTGATTTGAAACAAGATGAAACGAAAACGCGACACGAACATTCAACATGTTATAACTTTTTTGTTTTAAAAGATAGATGAATGAAATTTATACAGTAGATAGGTAATTAAATAAGTTATGATTGTGCAAAATTTAAATTAATTTCATACTTAAAATTCTGAGATAACGGTGAAAAAATGTTATTTTTATAAACACGTTATATCTTTTGATCTCTAGAGCATATAACAAATTTATTTAACTTTAATACGCATGCTGATAATATTACCTTTCATTTAATATATCACACATAACGGTACGTGCTCTACAAGTTATAAAATCTTTAATTGAAAAACTTGAAAAATACCTCAAAAAAGATTTGTTGCCGATGACCAGCCAGCAGTAGAGGAAGTACCGTAATCTCAGTTTGAAATTTCGACGGCTTTAAAAAATTCTTACTTTTTTTGTAGGCATGGTAGAAATATGATTTAAGCGTCACACAGTGTGGCCAATGGTATCAAAAGCTGGCAAAAATAGCTATTTTCAAATTGTACCGAACTGCCAAATACAAATTTACTTTAATAAAGGGATTAATAAGCTACACAAAACCGGTTTTTATTCCACGGTTTAAGTCTAACGCGGTGAGTAACTACACTTTAAAATGTCGCCATTGACGAAATTATTCGTTATTTACCTTTTTCTAGTTCCCGTCTGTGTTTCAAGTTTTAAGTGCTATTTCGTTAAATCAAAAGATAAAAATTTGAAATAAATATGGAATTACAAGCAAAATGGAAGCTTTCGATTCTCATTCCTCTTTTGAATTATGAGTGTCTAGTTTGTTTGAAAAAATTATTCGAATTCGGTGTCTTTAAAATCATTCGTTTTTTGTGTGCGTCATACAAACTCGTTAAGAAAAAGTTCACAAAGGTGTGAAGTGGCGCTTTGTTTTTGGTGTCCCTTTATTGTTGATAGTGTCGTCTTTCGTGTCAATTAAAAAAGTGGTGCCCATGTTTGCCCCTTTTTGAGTAAACACTATGTGAAGTTATCTAAAAATAACGATTTTTTTTTGTATATATTTCTCAGATTCCGGAAGTACTGACAATACAGTTCAACAGAATTTTACTTTTCTGAAGGTGTTAGAAATTCTGAACTCGTATCCATTGTCAGAATTATTCTATTAGCCAAAACTGAAAGTGTGTACGGTTAGCATTGTGGCTAAAAATTTAAGGAAATAGTGTTGATCTACACAATGGAGACGCAGGCGCAGCTTGAGATATCTCATACATGAAAAAAGATCGGAAAATTTGAAACGGTTCTCTGAAGAAGATGACCGCATCAAACTATGCTTAAAGAAATTACCACACTTTTTTACCATAACCTCATAAACATTCAAAATAACGTGTTTTTTTGCATTTTATAACGGTAATATTCCAAAAAACGGAAGCTAATAGAATATTTCTTTCGTGGATTCGAGTTCAGCATCCCTAAATCTTTCAGAAAAGTATGTTTTGGTTCTTCGGACAAAAAAAGTTGAATTTTGTTGACCAGTGTATTTTTTCATTAAGAAGATTTTGTTATGACTAAACCGTTGAGTCAGGTCTAAAATCTATTTTTAAGAATAATCTTATTAAAAAAAAAAAAAACAGTAAAATCTAAGTATTGAACAAATAAATAACAATTTTCTTTCTCAAACAACTTCAAAGTTAAAGGTAACAGATACTTATGTCCTTATAATGTGCGTTTTTGATAATTTTTCATAGAATCACAAAAGTTGTCTCAGTTTTGTGCTTTAATATAGTATTTTTACCCATAACAAACTTAGAAACGAGGAAAAATAATTTTTATATAAAAGATGAAATAATAATGATATAAAATTTATTATAGGTTGTCGTATATGAAAAGTGATGGAATAAAAAAAAGTTATATTTTTTCGATGATTTTTAAGGTTTCACTTCAACCACGTTTGAATTGCACACATGATTTTTTTTTTGGCACGTGGAATTAGATCTCCGTAAAAGATATTGGAAAAAGATATTTATGATACATATCTCAAAACCTTGATTGTTTTTTTCAAAGTAATGAATGGTTTTTTGAACTTAATTCCAGTTTTCTTTTTCTGATTTTAACCTACAAAAAGCAATATATTACGGAAAAACATCAAAAACAAAACAAAAATTTGATAAATTTTATCTTCTTCGCTGAGAAGAAAATAGTGATGTGTGTAGTCAACAACTAGACGTGAAAGGATAAATCTGTAAACAGTTTTGAATTCATCAAACTAAAGTTAATCTAAATCACCTAACAATGTTCTTGCTCTCGACTTGTTTTGTTTTTTGCCACCAGTGTAATTTATTAATTTTAAAAAATTTTTTCCGTCAAAAACAACACAGATTTTGTGAAAAAAACACTCCACTCCCAATTCCCAATCAAAACTCTTACTGAACTCTCAATAGATCATCGGAAACTACATATCAACAATAAAGCAATAAAAGTAGGAGTTCCACAAGGATCTAAACAGAGGCCGTTCCGTTTATCTTCAACATATTCACATCGGAAAAAGTGCGTCCTCAAAACACATCTTGTTTGTTGATTTTTTACGTTTTAAAGACTTTGATTTTTAGTCAGCAGAGCGTATCCAAATCAATTCATTGATGCGGAAAATGAACGGTCCCCGAACTCTAGAACAAATGTTTTACTTTGAGATTCAGCCCATAAAATCTACACCCAATTTGGTGTTTGAGCATAATAAAAAAATATTTTCAAAAAGAACAAGTACTCTTCTGTTTAGAACTGTAAAAAAAATCTAAAATTGACCGAAAAATGGCTGATTTTACTCATTGAAAAACGGTTTTTTGACGATAACTTGTAATTTTGAGGGTCTACGAAAAATTTCAAGTGCCGAAATATGATGTACTCAGTAATACCTACAACCTCTGCTATAGGTAGTTTCCAAAGTAATTGACATGATTTTTATTTTGTAACACAGTGTATTTATTGCAAATACATAAATTTTGCATTAAATAAAATGTTATTGCAACTGAAAAATATTTGCATTGAAAATAAAATTTTTTATTGGAAATACAAATATTTTGCATTAAAAAAAAATTTATTGCAAACAAAAAAATTTCTGCATTGAAAAAAAAATCAATGCAAAATGTGGAAATTAAATACTTTTTTTTAATATTCGTCGAATTTCTTACAATTTTAGCAATTTGACCATGCATAAGCTATTTTAACTATAATATTGCACCTTATTATTATTATTATTATTATTATTATTATTATTATTATTATTATTATTATTATTATTATTATTATTATTATTATTATTATTATTATTATTATTATTATTATTATTATTATTATTATTATTATTATTATTATTATTATTATTATTATTATTATTATTATTATTATTATTATTATTATTATTATTATTATTATTATTATTATTATTATTATTATTATTATTATTATTATTATTATTATTATTATTATTATTATTATTATTATTATTATTATTATTATTATTATTATTATTATTATTATTATTATTATTATTATTATTATTATTATTATTATTATTATTATTACAGTGGACTCTCGCTAACTTGAACATACGATAACTTGAACAATCCAATAAGTTGAACATCCTATTTTCTTGAACTTTTGTATTGCTGACTCTATAAGTTGAATAGTTAAAATATTTTAAGCACTATAACTTGAACAAATAAATTGTTTGAACAGAAGTTCGAATTTCCTAAATGTAGGTTACCACGTTTGTAAATTTGTTTTTTGTCATTTACATTAATTTATAAAAACAAATTGAATTCATACAAAAACCAAGTCTTTTTTATATGTTCCAGTAACTTGAACAATCCAATAACTTAAACAGGCCTGGTTTTGTATGTGTTCAAGTTAGCGAGATTCCACTGTATTATTATTATTATTATTATTATTATTATTATTATTATTATTATTATTATTATTATTATTATTATGATTATTATTATTATTATTATTATTATTATTATTATTATTATTATTATTATTATTATTATTATTATTATTATTATTATTATTATTATTATTATTATTATATTAAAAAATTATTATTATTATATTAAAAAATTATTATTATTATATTAAAAAATTATTATTATATTTATTATATTAAAAAAATTATTATTATTTATAAATGTATTAAAAAAATATACACACATTTTGCATTGAATTTTTTTTTTTAATGCAGAAAATTTTTTATTTGCAATAAAATTTGTTCTTATGCAAAATATTTTTATTTGCAATAAAAATTTTAGTTTCATTGCAAATATTTTTTAGTTGCAATAACACTTTTTTTAATGCAAAATATTTTTTTTAATATATATTTTTCAGTTGCAATACAATTTCTTTTTTAATGCAAATTTTTACTTGCTCTATAGGGCAAGTATTATGGTTTCGTGTAGAAAAAAAAATCGAGGTTTTAATCAAAACCAACATTACGATGATGGAGAAGATCAAAAAAGTGGTTTTCGTCATGCCGTCCGTGCGTCGGTCTGTGCGTCCATCTGTACATCGAGCTAGGGCCTAAACGGATGGATGGATTTGCTTGAAACTTGGTACAGATGATTTTTACGTAATTCCCTAGACCCGTTTTTTTTTTTATTTTTTTAATATCTCAATTTTAACGCATACCTCCCATATAACATTTTCGAGGTATTGCAAATTTCTCGAAAACGGTTTTAACGATTTCGATCAAATTTGGTGTGCGGAATACTCTTATTGATTCTAACAAAACTGTGTTTTTAGTTTTTCTCAAAAAATGCGGAGAACGGAAATATGGCTTTGCCGTTTTTCAAAAATTGACATATTTTTTAAGTTCATATATTTCATCAAAGCATTAGTTATTTTATTTAAAATTTACAGAGATCATTAAATATAAAATGTTAAAAAAAATATTTTTAAAAACATTTTTGAAAAAAAAAAATTTTAATTTAATTTTTAAACTTTTTATTTTTTTTTTTTCTACAAAATCTTAAATTTCCAATAGATATTTAAGATAAAGATACTGTGAACTACAAGAGCAAGTACGTGCGACCCAGTCGTGCATTTTATTTTCAGTTGCAAGAATTTTTTATTTGCAATGAATATTTTTTTTTAAATTTTAATAAAAAACAAATGCATTAAAAAAAATATTTTATATAACTCTGATCTTAACAGAAGAAATTTGACTTTAATCAAATTTTAGATCAACAACTGAAAGATATGTAAGCATCGTTAGCCTTCAGACATTTATGTTAAGTTCAAAGTGAAATAAAACAGAGCCCAAGATTGTTCCTCACGGGTTCCCTTTTTTCAGTAGGCACGTAAAATAGAAAAGATTTTCATAATACATTAGATCATAAAATATATGAATACTTTGGCCAAGTTCAATAAAATATAAATTGTAGGTAAATTGAAAACAAACAAAAAAAGTAAAAAAAAAAACAAAAACAAACAAAGTAGACAAAAATTCTTTGTCAAAACGTTTTCCTTAAGAAAATAATACTGCAATTGATCTGTTCTTTCCTGTTTTCCTGAATTAAAAAGTCAATTTTTTCCTGCAAATATCTTATACAATACAAACTTCAACAATACCCAACTTCTTTTGAAACAAAACAAAAAAAATACTCTACTGCATTGGCATCAAAATTCATCTATATCACACAGTCATTCTTAATTGTTGACTATTCTTCTCCTTTAAATAACAACAAAGCCAGAAAAAAAAGCAAAACAAAAACATTCGTTGATTACAAAAAAAAACACAGAAAAGAACGCCCCTTAAAAATTATATTTTTTTTTGTTTTGTTTCCTATAAAAAAAAAAAACAACAACAAAAAAATACCAAGTTGATTCAGTTGAATTTAAATAGAGAAACGAAAAATTCAATGAGAATACAAAAAAAAAATTATATTGGCTTGAAGTTTTGAAGGAGGAATTGCTCACATTGTGTCTGCGTGTAAACAGACATAACAAAATATAAATCAATTGATATGCACAAGAGGTACCCGCTTCTCTGTCTGTAGTTTGTTCAATGGTGACTCATCAATTGAAGTTCCTTGAAATAAAAAAAAATAAAAAAAAAAATCGCCCCAACTGAACCGAACCCATTATAAAAAAAAACCAGCTGGCGACATTTCGCTTTTTATCTTATTTTTGTTTTGATTTTTTTTTTGTATAATTATAAATTTAAATGGAGTATTTTTCGTTCTCATTTTTGAATGCTTTAGTTGGTTGAAATTAATTGTTATTTGTTTCAATTATTAAAGTAGCAAGTTACTTCCCTAAAGTGACTCCCCAATAATTCCTGGTAATATGAAAGATATGTATAATTTATTGTCAGTGTATGTATCTGGCCAATTGTCGAGTCAACTCCCAAGTTGATCTGCTCTCCCAAATGACATCTTTTTTTCATGATGAAGATTTCAAGATTTCCCTATACTATATCCAATTGATGGAAGGCAATCATGAAACGAGATGACAAACGAATGAATGCCTGTGTTGGACAATGATGGAGAGTTGAAGAATAGTGATCATTCATTTTTTCTGCAATTGACGTCAATTTAATAACAATTCAGACTTTATTTCCATTTAAATTATAAATTTTGTTCAATAGCTCTATATTCTGTTGGGGACGAGAAGAATTAAAAAAAAAGTGAAATGAACTATGGTCACACGATTTGTGGCTTTAAATTTGGATATTAATTTTTTGTCATTCAATTTTAACAAGTTTATAGTAATTTATGAATAAAGAATGGCACCAATATTTAAAAAGTTAACCCTTTCGGACCCAGCGTTACTCTCATGTAACATTTTTTTAAAAATTCGTAAAAAATATTAAATTAAACAATTTTTTAGGTTACGATGGCTTAATTGAAAGATAATAATGCCTAGTTACTGGATTATAACAAAAAGTTAGTCAAATATCATACTTTTAATTTTTTTTTAATTGAGAAAGGGAATGAAATTCACATTTTTTTTATTTTTTTGCAAAAAAAATTTTTTTAATATATGGTCATAATTTTGAAAAACAGATATAAAAAATATTAATGCAGAAAGTTTTTTGTTTTTTTGCTTAGAAAAAGAAGCATACATTATAGTTTCATAAAAAGTTATTTTCTCAGTTCTCCGACTTTTTTTGGTGGTCATAGGCAGTGCATGTTACTTACATGTAACATGAGAAAAACACATTAGTTTTGCTATTTAATATTTTGGAAAATAAATTTTTTCTATTCATAATTCTTAGTTGTGATGTATTTGACCCGATAATACCGAAAAAACATTTTTTAATATTGATTTTCATAGTTTGGGTTCGAAAGGGTTAAGAAACTAATTTATAAGATTTTATTGAGGCAAATGCACTTTATCGAAAAACTTTTTTTTCGGAATAGCTTTTTTGGTTTCGAGTTTGGGCATTATCAATAGACTTTTCATTTAAAACAGTGCATGTTTTGAAGATTTTGCAAAGTACATCGTTTTAGGGCTAAAAGTCCTCAATTTTTAATCAATTAAAATCCAACAAGTCAAAGGATTTCACTCGAATAAACTTAAAGCCGTGTGCTGAAACGAACAACGCCTTCAACATATTTGCAACAAACTGGACTAATTCGTTTGTTTAACTGTACTGCTTGTCTTTGTTTGTTCACACAATTGCCAAAAAATACCTACTTAAAGGGAAATATCTTGTGTTTGGAATGGATTTTTTCCGACCCATAAAATTCAAATTCATCCCTTCGTGGTCGAGTGGAAGGAAATCGGCCAGTACAAAACGAATTTTTACCAACTGTTTTGGCATTTAGGACATGTCGCTGGCTGAGAATTATAGGGTTGTATGTCTGCAGAGGTTTCCATAAAACATACAACCTTATAATTCTCGGCCAGCGATGTGTTGTTGACGTGCGCAATATAGCCAATGCGCCATTAGCCCGAACTTACTCTATATCAAATCTTGAAGATAGCAGGAACAAAAATGTAGAACTAAAAAAATATTCACCCTAAAATTTTGTAAACTATGTGTTGGAGGTTTGAGGTTCTTGAGCTGTTACTGCTTAAGAAAGAATTGGACGGTGAAGTTTCTTTTCGAAATTCTAAGATTTAGATAAAAGATGTAGGGGTAACCGGGAAAGTTGACCTAAGAGGCAAGTAGACTACCCACCAATAATTTCTAAATAATTTCTAAAGTTTTTTTTTTTATTTTTAGGAAAAAGAGTGAGTGTTTTTATTCAGATCTCAGTTCCGAAAAAAAGTCATTGAGTGGCGAAACTCTTATCGGGGTAGGTCAACTTTTATTTTTTGAAGTTAATTGAACAGCTTGAGGTCGTTTAGTAAAATTAGCAAAAAAAGCTGTTAATTTTTTTATAAAGCAAAAAAACAATGTTTTTTAAAGCGCATTTATTTTGTGTTGATATCTGTCTTAATTTTTTTTTTTTTTTTAATAAGATGATGCGCACATTAACTTTCACCACCTTAAAATAAGGTGATATCCGATTAAAATAAGGTGATTCCACTTAAACTGAGTTAAATTTAATGTGAACTTCATATTATTTTAAAGTGAATGTTCATCTTAAAAAAACGAGTGGTAAAGCACTGGCCTATTAACCCAACAGTTTTAGGTTCGATCCCCGGTGGCGCTGCCAGTTTTTTTTTAATTAATGTGACTTGTCACCTTAATTTAAGGTGAAAGTCATCTTAGCAAAAAACCATGCAGAAATCCGCTTAAAATAAGGTGCGATCCGCTTAATTCTATTTGGTCTGTTTTCTCCGTGCGGTCTCCACTAATTAAAGCATCAAACTTTTATTGCAATATTATACACGGGTCGTTTGAACGCGACACTACTCGAAGTGTCTTGCACTCCATATGTTTTGATGCAGAAATGTTCCTTGGGGTCTAAATAGTAAGAAAAAAGCTTTTTTAAAATTTTCTATCGAGCTATTCGTTTTTTATGAGCTTAATAAGTTATGAAAAAACGTACTTTTACGTACTTTTTCACACGTTTTTGTTAATAACTCTGTTAATAATAATAGTAGAAACTCAAATAATGGCTCTATTTTTAGAAGAAATATGCCTCTTTTTAACGGCATTTGAATCAAATTAGTGGCATTTTTAGATCTTCAGATATTCGAATCTAAGTCCGTTCATTTTTTCTGCCCAATTCGATTTCACTAATCAAAAAGTTTTTTTTTATAGAAGTCGGGGTATACTTTTCTAATGGTTTTTCGTATGCTGAAAACGAATCCGAAGTCAAAAAAAATCCATCATATCAAGTTTTTGAGATATTACCGTTAGAAAATCAAAAATACCCTTTTTTAACAGTTTTTGAGGTTATGTCATCTTGCGTGATAATTTTTTATAATTACATTTGTAGCGGTTTCTTAAAGAACTAAGTTTCTTCTTTTAAAATCCGTTTAAATCATTTCGATATCGCTTTTCTTCTCCGAGAAATCTTAAAATCAATTCAACATGTTTGGTGAATATTCTCTATGAAAAAAAATCTTATGTTCGTTTGGGTTTCATGGCAAATCGCTTAAAATTTTTGCATCCCTTTAAGTTTTTTGGTTAGTTTATGGGTAAGAAAATTTTTGACTAACCAAAAAACTTAAAGGAATGCAAAAATTTTTAGCGATTTGCCATGAAACCCAAACGAACATAAGATTTTTTTTCATAGAGAATATTCACCAAACATGTTGAATTGATTTTAAGATTTCTCGGAGAAGAAAAGCGATATCGAAATGATTTAAACGGATTTTAAAAGAAGAAACTTAGTTCTTTAAGAAACCGCTACAAATGTAATTATAAAAAATTATCACGCAAGATGACATAACCTCAAAAACTGTTAAAAAAGGGTATTTTTGATTTTCTAACGGTAATATCTCAAAAACTTGATATGATGGAATTTTTTTGACTTCGGATTCGTTTTCAGCATACGAAAAACCATTAGAAAAGTATACCCCGACTTCTATAAAAAAAAACTTTTTGATTAGTGAAATCGAATTGGGCAGAAAAAATGAACGGACTTAGATTCGAATATCTGAAGATCTAAAAATGCCACTAATTTGATTCAAATGCCGTTAAAAAGAGGCATATTTCTTCTAAAAATAGAGCCATTATTTGAGTTTCTACTATTATTATTAACAGAGTTATTAACAAAAACGTGTGAAAAAGTACGTAAAAGTACGTTTTTTCATAACTTATTAAGCTCATAAAAAACGAATAGCTCGATAGAAAATTTTAAAAAAGCTTTTTTCTTACTATTTAGACCCCAAGGAACATTTCTGCATCAAAACATATGGAGTGCAAGACACTTCGAGTAGTGTCGCGTTCAAACGACCCGTGTATAGTTTTATATAATTTAAAATTTTTAGATGCCTTCCCATTACCTACCTATTTTACCTATTCTTACCTTTTTTGAAATGATTTAAATTTTTGTAGGTCGGAGTAAAAAGGTTGGCAGGAAACAAATATTTAACTTAAAACTTGACTCCTTAAATAAAAGATAAAAAAAATTGCATAAGACAATTCTTGCAAAATTGTTCAACAAAATTGTTTGTACAAACACATTTGGACGAGGCTTTTAAATAGTTAATTAGAGTTTAAGTACTTGTAGTCTTGTAGGCCTTATAGTAACCAACAACTTTTCTGTACTGCAAATATTTTAGGTTAAAACTTTGTCAGAAAAGTGTTTTGCTAGTTCTTACTGCAAGTTAATATTTGCATCAAGAAGCTCTTGGGCACGTGGCGTTTTGAGTCGGATTTTGACTTTATATAACAATCATTTCTTAAAAGTTTGTCATGTTTATTGAGCATTAAAATCTTGAGCATTAAAATCTATACCAAATTTTCTTTCCATTTCAGAAATGTTTAAGATTTCCATTTGAAATGCTTAAGCAATTCTATTAATTAAATAGTAATAATATAACTAAGTTTCCAATGGATCAAGGTCTGTTTTCCAGTTTCCAGAGTTTTTTTGGAAAAAGTACTGTATCCCAAAAGTTCAGACGGACAGACGTGAAAAACGTTTTTAGGGCTTTTAGCATTCATGTTAAACTGATTTTTTTTTTCAGTATATCCCCGAATTAGGAAAAAAGGATTTTTGAGATTTCAGTCATTAAAAAAATCTAACCAAGCATTCGGAAAGCCTCTTACACAACAAAACGATCGGCTACCTACGAGTATATCAGCGTAACGAAGGATCAAACAAAAAAGTACCTCTCATGTTTCAATCAAGATAATGACCTTTTCTAACTTCATATTCATTGACACAACTGATATCGCAGTGTTCCATCTTTTCATACACGTAAACTATTGTAATAGAGGTCGTTATCATTATCAATTCATTCATTCATACCAGACTACCTATTACGTGTAATTTAGATGATGTTTTACGATAATACAAGAAATGAATCAACGCATGCACCTGTGTCTTGAAATTCTCTAGAAAACAAATTTTAATTTGATTTCAATCAATGACACTTTGTAGCGGGGCTTTTAACTTTAAAACCTTCTCCGACTGACTTCATCACCTTCCTCCAGATATTTTTGTGCTGTTGACATTTAATCAAAAATGTCAAAAAATTAAAAAAAAACACAACAACTGATTGAATTTTGTGTGTGTCTTATGCAATTTTGATGTGAAGTTTTCTTCATCTTTTTTTTTTTTTTGTTTTTTTTTTTAACTTCCATCATCTAGATTGAAAGCGAGTAAAATTGATTTTGACTTGGCAATTAGCATAAGCAAACAATTTTTTACGCTCCCACCTTGTCTCAGATACGATACAAGTATTTTTTTTTTTTGTTATTGTCATCGTTGTTGTTGTGTTTTTTGTTTTTATTTAATAAGATGCCTTGCATGCATGCATGAATAAATTTTGTAGTAAACAACGTTGTCAAAGTGTTTCACATGCATGGGTAAACATTAAAATGTTATTTACATATTTTAATACTTCCTCTCTTGCTCGTAGAGATTCTTTAATAGTCACAGTTCATAAAGTGGAAAAATAAAATTACGTAATGTTGTAATAAATATTTGTTTTTGAAGGTGGTTAAACCTACTCTTTTTGTTACTATGTTTTGAAACCTTTTTTTAATGTTGTTTTAACAATATTTTTAACTTGAGGTCTTTTCGATGTTGTGAACAAGGCAGTACGTCAATGCATTTCATTCAAATACTGTCAAAAACTGCACTTTTTTTTCTCCTTTTTTTGATATTATGAAAGATTAGACTTTCCTGAATCTAAATCTGGTATCAGAAAAATTCTATCAGGTACCATTTTTGTAAAAATGATTTTTGAAAAATGTGAGTAGTTTCTAAAAAATCCATCTTTTAGATTAATTTGAACTTGTATATAATTAAAACTATTTGTCGCATTGAGCTCAAATTTGGAGGACTTATTCTTCATAATATGACCTATCGATTGACACCAAATATGTTCTTTTACATTCATGTTTACTCATTTTTTAAAATACTGATTGACAATAAAAGCAGACATTTCGAAATTCTTCACTTTTAAGTAAATCCTACATGAACAAAAGCACCTTAATTAAGGAAAATGTAAAATATCAATGCCCATTATACAGGGTGTCCCAAAAGTAATGGATCAAACGAAATATGCTGATAGGCCAACTTTAGGGCTCTCAGAATTTGGTAACTTGTTCATCCCAAATCCTTACGGTTTTCGATTTAATGCAGTTTTTGTGAAATTTCGAAAAATCCCGACTTTGCAACAGTATTTTGCTTCCTCCGCTCATAATTGATTTTTGTTTTTTACAATTCTTTCACTTAAACATTGCCTAATAATAAGAAATAATTATTTAATCAAAATATTTTTCATTTCATACGCCATTTTGCTGCAAATTAATTAACAGTTCCATGTTTTATAAAAACTCAATTTCTTTCTTTTATTTCAGAGCAACACCCTGAAAAAAATTTGTATGGTGTAACACTGGTTTATTATTTTGAAAACTTGCCGTGTTATTGCAGTTTTCAAAAATGAATAAAAATTTCCAAAGTTGAAATTATAACGAAAGATATTACAATTTAAATGTAACAAAACAGGGCTTTTCAGAGAAAAATAACAAACAAAAATCGAGACTTTTATTCAAAAAGAAATAAACAAACAACAGTCAAGAACATGTGTTTATTTTTCTTTTTTATTTTTCTCTCAAAAGCCCTGTTTTGTTGCTTTTAAATTGTAATATCTTCAGTTCTAACTTCAACTTTGGAAACTTTTATACATTTTTGAAAACTGCAATAACACGACAAGTTTTCAAGATAATAAACCAGTGCTACACCATACAAATTTTTTTCGGGATGATGCTCTGAAATAAAAGTAAGAAATTGAGTTTTTATAAAACATGGAACTGTTAATTAATTTGCAGCAAAATGGCATATGAAATAAAAAATATTTTGATTAATTAATTATTTCTTATTATTAGGCAATGTTTAAGTGAAAGAATTGTAAAAAACAAAAATCAATTATGAGCGGAGGAAGCAAAATACTGTTGCAAAGTCGGGATTTTTCGAAATTTCACAAAAACTGCATTAAATCGAAAACCGTAAGGATTTGGGATGAACAAGTTACCAAATTCTGAGAGCCCTAAAGTTGGCCTATCAGCATATTTCGTTTGATCCATTACTTTTGGGACACCCTGTATTTAAAAAGTCAAATATGTAAAGAAAACCAAAATAAAAAACATTAAACAAATTTGTACGTGTTTTGTAATTTTATATACCTACTATTTTTCTATTTAGAAATATCTTATTTTTAATAAACTATTCGATAAACTGCCTTTTAAAGCTTCAGATTTGTTTCTCCTAGAAACAATAGTACACTTTTCTTATAGTTTTTAATATGCTGAGTTAGAATCAAAAAAATTCTATCACGTCAGGATTTTAAGATATTCGCATTAAAGTATCACAAAATCAAGTTTTTTTTTAGAAAATCTCAAAAAAAAACTACTATATCTCAAAAACCAGAGCTGGCCGAAATTTTTTGAGCTCGGATTCAAAATCAGCACACTAAAGTCCATTAGAAAAGTATCCTTTTGTTCTAGGGAGAAAGATATATTAATTTTTAGAGATCAATTTCTTTATGGGAAGATATGCCAAACTGAAGATTGAATGGTAAGATATTGAGAAGATTGAAATTGAATTTGAAAGAAAATAATAAGTTCTTTCATAAACCGTATCAATTTCAATTGAAAAAGATTACATTATGCCAAAATATTTCTTCGAAAACAGCAAAAAAAATGGGTTTTTGAGATTTTCTGAGAAAATTTTTAAGAAAGTTGGCCACATAGGTTTCTATAGATTTATTTTATACCACAGGTGTTTAAAATTTTTCATAAAATACTTTTTTTACATTTTGCATCAAAAAACAGATTTTAAAATTTTTTTTACGAAAATGTGCAATAGCTATGCACTTTTTAAAGCGTTTGTGTACTCATACAATTATTGTAGAAAATGATAAAAAAAAAAGAAATAAATAAAATTCATTCATTCGTGGTTGTAGTGAACGAAAACATAAGATGATAAAATTTAAAATACACTGAACGAAAAAAAGCCAATATTTTATGAACTGGTTGCGATGGAACTTTTTTCTATCTGTTTTTAGAACAATCATAAGTGTAGCTATCAGCCGTTTTAGGGTTGTCCATTCTCTATTGCATACCCTGTATATATTCAGTAGAGTGGGTCAAAAAAATCGAAATTCTTTTTTTGATTTGGTACTCCGAAAAATCGATTGCTAGACCCGTCTTGAATATACACACCAAATATGAGCTCTTTATATTAATGGGAAGGTCCTCCGCTTTGCGATTTTCCATTTTTACATCAAGCTTCTACTAAAAAAAATAATTTTTTTATTAATTGACTTTTTAACGAATTTCTTTTCATATTCTTGTAGGAAATTGTACGATCTACAAAAAAGGCCTTATACACTTTTTTCGTTTATCTAACCGTTTAATAGATATTTGAGGCCCAAAAATCGAGAAAATCTTTAAAAATTCGTTTTTTGTTCTTAATTTTGTAACAAATTGAAAAATTATAATAATTAAACGCGCAAGACATATTCTTGTTGGAAATTGATTGCTCCACAAAAACGGTCTTGTTAACTTTTTTCATTAATCTAAACATTCTAAAGATATTAGAGGTCAAAGTTAAAAAAAATTATAAAAACATTTTATTTTTTTAAAAATTTTCCAGTTCACTGAAAATTCAGTATTTTCAATTTAGCAAGATATATTCTTGTAGGGGCTTAAACGTTCTACAAAAAATTCCTTGGCATCAAATTGATTGCTTTAACCGTTTAGAAGATATTCGTATCTAAATCGCAATGCATACGGGTCATAAGAAAACTATTGAAATCAGTGAGCATTGGTTTGGATACGAATATCTTCTAAACGGTTAAAGCAATCAATTTGATTCCAAGGAATTTTTTGTAGAACGTTTAAGCCCCTACAAGAATATATCTTGTTAATATAAAATGTTTTTATACTTTTGTTTAACTTTGACCTCGAATATCTTTAAATTGGTTAGATTAATGAAAAAAGTTAACAAGACCTTTTTTGTGGAGCAATCAATTTCCAACAAGAGTATGTCTTGCGCGTTTGATTATTATAATTTTTCACTTTGTTACAAAATTCAGAACAAAAAACGAATTTTTAAAGACTTTCTCGATTTTTGGACCTCAAATATCTATTCAACGGTTAGATAAACGAAAAAAGTGTATAAGGCCTTTTTTGTAAAGCGTTCAATTTCCTACAAGAATATGAAAAGAAATTTGCTAAAAAGTCAATTAACAAAAAAATTATTTTTTTTTAGTAGAAGCTTGATGTAAAAATGGAAAATCGCAAAGCGGAGGACCTTCCCATTAATATAAAGAGCTCATATTTGGTGTGTATATTCTAGAGGTGTTTAGCAATCGATATTTCGGAGTACCAAATCAAAAAAAAGAATTTCGATTTTTTTGACCCACCCTAATATTCAGACATATTCTAAACAAAAATTCCCAGGGAAATGGTTTCGGGGGAAGGGCCCCAATCGGAAAAATGGAGAAAATTTCCATTTTTTTTTGCTTTACCATATTCTTAACCATTGAAGAACGAAATTTAAACTAAAAAAATAATGAAATTTCAGGAACTTTTCTGTTAGGAGTTTTTTTTCAGAATAGCCCTGATTATGACGATTACAACTCAACTTCAACTTTTTAAATCGTTATACCTAAGAAACGGTGGGTCTTAGGAAAAAAAGTGTCATGACACTTTTTATATATAATAATCTGGTCTACAATTCTTGCAGTGAAAATTTTTTGATAGGACTTACCATTTTGCTGAAAATCGTGAAAAACCAGTTTTTGTGACCTTTGACACCCCGTAAATTTTTTTCCAGGCCTCGGATCGATGAGGACTTTTTAGATTTAATTTATAATGGTGTTTCCAACAATCCTACCAACTTTCAGATGTCTAAATTGACCGGACTACTAATAGAATTTGATCAAGTAAAAAGCGAGAACAGAAAAATGTTCTATGCTCTTAAAGATTTCACTGTTTTAATGAGCAAAACTGCTCTCTGTTCAATGTAACTTCACTGCTCTTCTCCAAAAAATGTTCTCGGCTCTAAATAACTTCACTGCTTTTTTATAAGCATTATGTTCTTCATATCTAATGTTTTAATTAAAAATGCAAAAAAGCAAAGATGAAGAGTAGCAGTTATTTTTTATTACATATTTTCAATCATATTTCAAATCAGGAAGACATTTAAAGAGTTACTTGTGGCATTAATCGCTATTTAGAAGTGATTAAATATTAGCTATTAATAGCTGCTCTTTTTTAAGCTGCTCACTGCTATCTCTGCTCTTTAAAAATCGCTCTTTAGCACATTCCTGATAACTATAGTCCAGAAAAACAAAGAAATTCCATTCTTCCATCTACATTCTAGCACTTTTCAATAGTTTTTGACTTCAGGTTCATTTGATTGATATCTAATTTTTATCAAGTTAATTTAAATTCTCATTTTTTTACCCTAAATTCATCACAGGAGTTAAAAATCAAATAGAATTCATGTTAAAAACAAAAGATAATTATTATTAAGACTTCCAAGCAATTAAAACCTTTATTCTTCTGAATCTTCAATTGAACAAGTTTTTGACATTATCTGGCCTGTGTGGTGTGTGTGGGGAGTCTTACAAATTTTTGATGCAAGATATTTATCTTTTAATTAAATTTAAACTGAACCCACTCAACCTAGTTTTTTTTTATTTTCTTAATTAAAAAATTCAAATTCACTTATTATTATTATTATTGTTTGAGAATACAAAAAAGAATGAAAAGAAAAAAACAAAATAATAATTGAAATAAAATATTTTAATATGCTAAATGAATAATTCATTTTTAGCTTCACTTTTCTTGCTCTTAATTTGTCTTCCAAGACATAAATACAAATATGAAAAAACAACAAAAAAAAAATAAATAAATGTCAGATAACGTCACCATCAGGGAAGGATTTTATTTATCGATTTTTCATAACACACGTGCTCTGCTTCAGGGAAAAGGAACACCATGCTGCTACTACTGCTGCTGGTGGTCCATTATCTTCTTTTGTATCATCATTTGTTTTTGTTGTTGGAAATGTATGTACGTATGCCGAAGGCAAAGTGTAAATGTGTTTCACGTTCCCAACTATGACATTATCTGATATGTTTTATCAACTAAACAATATAATGTCTGGATAGAGAATAATATTTCTGATTTACGGGTGTATTTATGGTATGGGGTTAAATTTTATAAATTTGTTTAATATTTAAGTTAGTATATTTATTTTGAAGGAAGTAAAGGTTTTTTAGAGAAAGAGCAATAAGTCCACAAACCCAGAATGGACTTACAGTTACAACTTACGGGTCAAAAACCCACAAAAAAGTGAGCATCTATAGTTTCAAAAAATTAATGGATTAAAGGTTCTTAAGAAATGTTTTTTTTTTTTTTTTTTGCTGCCAGCTTTAAATTGCGTCCTTATATTGTTTTCCACTGGTTAAACAAAGCATGTTTCCAATTAATGCAAGAAGGATAAATTAATAAAAAATGAAAACTTAATAAAATTATTTTCGAAAATCTGGTCAAATTTTATTTAAGTAAAAAAAAAAATGATAATTCTACAGCATTGTGAATTTTGGCCCTCCTTAGTGGTTCATATAGCAATCCAAGGGCTAAAAGTTGAAAAGATATTGTGAGAACTTTTGACACATTTGGGTGGGTCGTCAGACCATAATTTGATGTGTGGACTCAGTGCCGGTTTAAGCACTACCGGCGCCCCTGGGCAAAATTGCAAGTGGCGCCTCTCAAAAAAAATTTATTTAAAAAAAAATTTTTTAAATCACGAAAAAAAGAAAAAAAGCAATAGCAGATTATATCTTACTTCTCTAATGCATTTATTAACAATGTGCAGTTTATTAGAGTACATAAGGTTAACTTAAAAAAAATTAAATCTTTATGTCATTTAGGCTCAATTGACAAGTTTACCTTTATCTCTGACTTTTTTGTTTAAACACATTTAAAGAGTAGGTACTGTTGGTTTTATTTGAACAATATTTTTTCAAAAACTTTTTCAACTAAGTACATTAATGTCGTTTTGGATTGGAATCACTCAATGATTCACTCATTTTGAAATCCAATACAAAAATTCGAATCGCTTCCACCCAATTCAGAAATTTAATATCTGTATTGGTGAAAAATAAAATAATTTTTTGCTTTTTCACTAGGAGAATAAAAAACTTGCAGCAGGCTTCTGAATGATTCCGGACGCCAATCGAAAACGACACCTTTATAAGTATTAGGTTTGTTCGTTGTGAGCTCTAGGGCACTCTGGGTCGCTCCGAATTCGTTGTCAAGCGTTTTTTGTAGCTCCTTTTTCAACCAAAGTTATTTCCTCTCTGTTCGATGTTCGCTGAAGAAACTAACGCTCTGAGGTGTTCGATGTAAAATGAAAACCCGAGAAACTCTGATTTTTTTGACAGTTAATTGACATGACTTAGAGTGCCCTGGAGGGGGGGACTACGAACAGACTTATTTTTTTATTCTCACACACAAACGTAGTTTTTATAATGGAGAAGTTGTCAATTTTTGACTGGGTTTCAGGTTTTCGGGATTTTGGTTTTTCGGGATTTTGGGGTTTCGGGTTTTTGGGTTTTCGGGATCTAGGGTTTTTTGGAAACTACCAGCTATGATTTAGTGATTTATATATAGGGGCGCCTTTGCAAAAATTTTATTGGTTGGTGGAATATTAGGATTAGTTTAGTCTTTCAAAAGAAATTGGGGCGCCTTGTTCTTCAAAGATGAACGAAGATTTTGGACACCATTGTCCTTCCGGAAGCCAAACAAACTAACCCAAAATTGGGGGGCGCCTTCATTCTTCAAAAAGTTTAGGACAAACAATACGAGCGCCGTTGAAAATGTAAAATAGAAAAAAATTGGGACGCCTTGTGAAAGTAAAAATAAATAAAACATCGATTGGAAAGACTTCGTTAGTTCGGGGCGCCTGCGGCGACCCTCAATTCTTGCGCCCCTGGGCGACGGAACAGGCTGCCCCCCCCTAAAACCGGCCCTGTGTGGACTTATAACTCACTCAAGTGGTCAAAAGTCTATTATGGACTTTTAGACTGTTGACTTTTGACATTGAGGAAATCTCTGACGAGCAGAGTTCTCAGATTTATTTATTAAACAAGCTTTCATTTTATATAAAACTTCAATAATTTTTTTGTTTACCTGGAAGTAGACGAGAGACTGTCTTTTTTCTTTACGTACTTTAAAATTAGTACGAAATTATCCCCAAAATGTGGAAAACTCAAATATTTCAAAAAAAATAGAGCTCCTTGAAATAAATGAGTGTGATTTTTAGGTTTACTGACCCCAAATACCTACATTAAGTTCAATATATTTTTTTCTGGAAAATTTTAATAAACACTCAAAATAAGGAAAACTTAAAAATTAGTATGAATATTCCCCCAAATATAAAAAAATTAAATATTTCAAAGACTAGAGCTGCTAGAAAGAAACCAATATGTATGAATTTGATCCGACTTGAGTCAGTTCCCCTGTTTTAAAAAGAAAACCAATTACAAGCACCGAAAAAAAAACTTTTTAAAACAAAAATACGTATGCACAATTAAGGGGAACATTTATAAAACCGAAATAATTTTAAAATATTGGCTTATTGACTTAAAACGATTTTTCGACCAAAAAGCTTCCTTTTTCTTCGTTTGGGTACTTTGCTACAATTCGTGGCATTCTCGATCCAAGTTTATTAATTTATTGTTTGTTGCATTCCGAAAGTGCATTCAATTGCAAAGCAACTTAATGTAGCAATTTACCTTCCTTAATAAGAATATATTGATTGTACAACATTTTTGAACTTTTTTTTCAACTTTCAATGAACCCAACGAAGTATTTATGTACTTTGCAGTCGGAAAAGTTTAATACTCAAGATAGGGCTGCCAGACGTCCCGATTTCGGCGGGACAGTCCCGACATTTCGACCCTGTCCCGATATCTGTGCCGATTTACAAAATGTCCCAATTTTATCTCGACAATCCGTTTTCATTCGAAAACTTTGGGGAAGAAAATCAAAGTCACTGCTATATGAAAATAAATGAATAATATTTGACATTTCCTTACTAAAAATATGTGAAAAGTAAAATGATTGGTCCATTATTTTTTGACTTTCGTTTATTAAAGTTTTAAACATAAAAAGCTTTTAGCTTCAATTTTTTCATTCTCAATTATTTATTAAGTCCATATTAAAAATTAAAAAAAAACTGTCAAATCGCATACAATTTTTAAAACTCCTTCTTTCAAAAGGAAATGTTAAATTTAATGGAAATTGGTGCTTGGTACCTACATTTATTAAAAGATCCATCACTTACACTGAGGGAAAAAATAAATTGAAGTTGAAACATCGTTGTTTCAAAGATGAACTACTTTGATTTATGTGACTTTAAGATACGCAACCATCAAAAATTAACCTTTTTTCCACGTTGATTTTAAAATGTTCATCTTCAACGCAAAATCATTCCGAATAATAGTTAAATAAATGTGGTTTTCATTGATTTTACGTTGTTTTATGGTGGCTGTTCCCTCAGTGTACCTAATAGTTTTTTATTTTTTATGGAAGACTTTGTTATTTTTCTTTGAGTTTAGTTTTCAAAAAATGGAATTTTTACCAATGGAAAAGTTTGGAAACACAGTGGGGTATTACTTTTTTATTTATTTTTATAAATTTTCGATTTCATGTATTTTTTTGCTGTAACGATTTGTCCCGACTTTTAAGACCTGTTGTCCCGACATTAATAAAATTTTATCTGGCAGCCCTAACTCAAGAACGACTTTTTTTGTTTGAATCGGTGTAGAAGGAAGTAATAGATCTAAGTTTTATAAACGTTTAAATAAAAAGATTCCATTTGTCCAATGTGACTATTTTCATGAAACCTAAGCATTTTTATTATTTATTTTTAGACACAGAGAAAAAATACCAACTAAAAACAAGCGGATTCCGCATTAATTTAGGCGGATTTTTAAATGTTTTTGCCAAGATGACTTCCGTTTGAAAATGCAAAAATTAAAAAAAAAATCCACTTAATTTAAGCGGAAAATCATCTTATTTTTATGTGGAAACTGGAAATCGAACCTACAGTCACAAGTCTAGTGCTTAACTATCAGCCTATCTCACTGTTGAAAACAAGTATGATTAACAGCAATTTAATTTTTATTTTTTGTCGGTTTTTTAAAGTCATATGCAATTGGAATGAAGATCACCTTAAAATTAACAGAATTTAAGCGTATTCCACTTGCTTTAAGCGGAAATCGTATAGTTTTAAGGGATTGGGGTTTAAGGTGAGCATCATCTAAATTTAAGGTGCCCTTTCCGTGTAGATTTTGAAAAACAAAAAACTATTCGATTTCTTTTTCTGGGACTCTAAAAAATATATAAAAGTCATTTAACGCCAAATAAATGAACAATTAAAATTAGAAAGTTTTAGGTACCTAGGTATTGATTAAAAAAAATAGGCACTGCACGAAATTTGTTCCTTTTTCCAACAGAACTGCCCCATCACAAAAAGGTTTTCATTGATTTTTCCTAATAAATTTATTATTCTTTTTCTTAATATAAAAAAAACTGAAAACGTCTTTCTTACCAAGGTCAAATTTTTGTAACAAAGAATACCCCAACAATGTTCGTCAACCAAAACGACTCCTCCTCGACAACCAGATGGAGAGTATCTTATATTTTCTCTTATAACAATTCACCCTGGAATCTACACAAAACAATATGGTGTAGATATCATTTTATCCAAACAAACAAAATTCCCATTAGGTAAATAAAACATCTCCCGGTTTTTTTAACATAATGAAGGCTGATGCCATGTATCGTTCTGAGTTTTTTTTTTTTTTCAACAAAAACCAACATTGGAGAAAATGATTCTTTTCAAAATTCATCCACTTTTCCATCCGACAGTATTTTATTATTTTTTTTTTTTTGTTCTGGTTAAAAATGTATATAAATTTATACAAAGATATATTCTCTCGTACAACACCCATCATCAGGCGCATCCTTAAGCATTTATAAATAAACAATTGGCCATAGGTATACTCCAGGAGACATCCATTAACTTGAAATGTATATAAAGTCGTCGTCGTCAACACCACCGTCACTGTCATCGTTTTCATCGTCAAATGTTGTTTCAAAAAGGATCTATCTCGGAGATTTAAGAATTTATAATTTGTTTCCACACCTGAAAACCAGGGGGAGTATTAAATGCAGGAGTGTAGGGTAAATGGGGGCAAAAGGGGGGAGTAAAAAATCTGAAATAATTTATCAAGTGCCAACCAACCAAGACAATATTATAGGTACACATCATGCACAGGTGGCAAGGACTATAAAGGAAGAAAAAAAAAAAAACAACACAGACTCTCCTGATGGTTAGAGAGCAATGTGTCATATTTGACTCAGTGATTTCTGGCTCTAACCTGGACCAGAGTCAGGAATCTCATTCTTAAACAACAGAAGGAAAAAAATTATGCTGAAGCAAAAATTATTTTAACGGCCAACAACAACAAAACATAAACGAAGAAAGATGCAAAAGCAAAAATGGAATAACGATTATGAAAGATGAAAATGCCGGTTTTTATTCCTTCTTTTTTCCTTTTTCATTGTGGGCCCAGGACAACACCACACCATCACCAACAACAACAAAAGAAACGATAAAATAATAAGAAGGAAGAAAAAAAAAATTAAATAGAAAGGCAAAACTCCCATAAAAAAGGAAGAAAAAAAAAAAAACGAAGCAAAAACAATCAAAAATATGTAACCGGAGAATTCGGGAGAAAACAGGAGACCAAAGACCAACCATAAAATTCGTCATGCGCGATGGGTCCTTCTTTTAGCTTGAAAAATATATAAAATGGATCATCATAATCGACATTTCATAGGAACATTTTTATGCTGGTTTGGTTACTGGTTTGCATAGGATTCAATTGGGGTTTCCCACCGAAACCGAAACCGTGAAGCAAATATTACAAGAGAATTCGGATAATAATTTCTAATTAGGGTGATAATTACACTTTTGTAGATTGAACTAACAAATGATAATACTGCACCCTTATTTTGTGTGTGGTGCCTATATCTATAATGTATGTTGGGTAGGTACTTGAAATGGTGTAATAAATCAAAATTGATTTCTCCATTAATTACTGTTATTCTCATCCTGGTTTTCTGCTTTTTGTTGAGTTTTGTTACTTTCAGTCAGTATCTTTCTGGGAAAACAGTGATGCCACTTGCTCAGATTTTTTCTTATAATTTTTTAATGGTAGCTTACTCACTCCTTGTTCCGCAAAGTGTTCTACATTCAAAAAATTACAAAAATTACAGATGTTGTTTCGACAAAAATGACTTAAAATGTAGGCATGTTGCCTTAGTTTATCAAACCAGGAGTTAAGATGTATTGTATTGTTAACCGTTATGAAAAAAACCTTTTTTTTGCATATTATAACGGTATTCAAAAACGAAGGCTAATAAAATTTTTTTGATTGCGGATTCGAGTTCAGCAACCCAAAAACCTTTAGAAAAGTATATTTTTGTTCTTGTGGTAAAAAAAAGTTTAATTTGGTTGGCCGGAGCTGTTTCTGAGTCAAAGACAACTACTTAAATTTTCAATATCTCGGAAAGTAAAACAGATATCGGAAAGATTTAAACATTTTTTGGAAGAATAAAACTAGTTCTTATAGGCACGGTTACAAATTTATTCATAGTGAATTACCCCACATAAAAACATAACCTCGAAAACAGCCAAAATGATGTTCTGTGGCATTTTCTAACGGTAATATTTCAAAAACGGAGGGCAATAAAAAACTTTTTGACTTCAGATTCGAGTTTAGCACATGAAAAACATGTAGAAAATTATATTTTGGTTCTTGTGGCAAAAACCTTGTTGACCAGTGTTATTTGTATGTTTCTTTTCATTTCCTTTTATATTCACTGAAAACAGGGTTGAACATTTTGAACGTTGATAATTGGCAAAAATACCTAGTGTTTGATAATAATTAAATTAAATTGTAGGTAATTGTTTTAGTTTAATCTACAGTTTAGCTGCGTTAACTTGATTTCGAATAGAAAATAAAATTTCCATAAATTCGAAATGTTAGGTGCAGGACTGTCTTCCAAAAAACTTTGGTAACACAAACACAAAGATAAATATCAAAATAAACAAAAATCGAATTGGAAAGCCATCTATCTATCTATTTGTAATTTCAGTAATTGGCCCCTACTACGGTTGTCGAATATCAATTGATAGATCGTCAAATAAAATAGATCTAATCTAATCTAGTTTCACATCAATTTATTTTTAACTTGCTTATTGTTATTCCAAAAAAAATGTAAGTACGTAATTTGTTTAATAAGGTTTGTTTTACTTGTTAATAAATATTAACTTGATTTAAAGCTAGAAAAGTTAGCAAAAGAAATCAACTAAACAGATTTTTGAAGCTATTGTCTAATTCCGTTGTTACCAGAGACATTTGCGCAAAGCCGCCACTTAATAGGAAATGGGAGGAGATTTCAGTGGAAATGGTCTGACAGAAGTGTATTTTCGCAGTGCGTTCTCCCTCATGTGAGTAATTAAAATGTATCCATTTGGAACAAATGTGCGTTTCTAAGACGCTTAAGACTTCTTTGAGGATGACCAATATTGTTGGTTGTGCCATTTCAACGTTAAAATCATTTCCAACGCTAAGTTGATAACTCTTTTATCTACAAAATCGTAAGACAGATTGTTGTCTCTTCAAAGATGGAACTATGACATCAATGTCTCTGAGTACATCTCACTTTTAAATTACCGATTTAAATTCAAATACATATGTAAATTAAAGGCCGAACTGACAGATAGGTCTTTGTTTTTGAAAACGTTCGGTAGATATTTCCTTCTTTTTTTGTACTGTGATCTACAAATGCTTCTTTAGAAAATCGTAAATTCAGTAAAAAACTAAAGACGATTAGCGGACAATGAGTTAAAATTAAAAACTTCTCGTGAAGCCAGAACTATAATTGGTGGAAGAAGTCTTAAGCTAATGTCAAATTCACGTTTTTGTTATCGAGTGCGGTTGCGAGCACTGTATATGGAATGTTCCGAAAACAACAGACACAAACAAAATTTTTTAGTTGTCATATTTTTCGCTTTCAGGTTGTTCTTGTATTTTTCTTGTATATTTTACAAAGATATATAAAAATGTATGCTAGCGAAATAGTTAAATACATATTTTATGAATCAAAACGTCAGTTTTCACGTTTGTAAACAAATTCTTAACAATTTATGAAAAAATTAGTTTATTGGAACAGATTTAAAACTGTTCAAAAAGTTAAGCCCAGAGAAATCTCCGGGGTAAACAACTAAGCCCAAAGGGCTAAAGTGTTGTTGCATTTAACATGTAAATTGCTTAGCCCCGACCAGGGCTGCCACCTTACTTCGTTTTGGTCCAAATGATAATCTACTGCGCAGCAAAACGATTCTACTCCTCTTTTATCAAATTTAATACCTTAACAAAGTTTGTTGTAAACACGTCCATTTTAAGTTCTGTTTTTATTCATAAATAAAATGTATTACTATGATTTGAACTTTGTTTTGCGTATTTTAAAATCTACTGCGGTAGGTATAGCAATTTTTTCTGAAAGTTACTGCACTCAATTTTCTTTAGGGTGGCATCGCTGGCCCCGACTTCGTTTTTTTTGTCCAGTTAAGACCTGTTGTAATAAAAAACACACCTAATGGCTTCCTCAAATCGAATTTCTTTATCGTTTTCGCTCTTTCCAAAAAATAATTCTATCGACGACATTATTCACTAACACTTGAAAATAAATTATTTACCTATTTATTGCAGTAAAATTTTGTTCACAAAACCTATTTTATTTGACGACTTTTTTTTTAGTAAAAAAAATATGATGAGAAAAATCTATGGGGAAGAAATTTGCAATTGATGGAAAATTTGATACATAGCAAAATTTTATCAAAAGAACTATTCACAATAGAACGCAAGGACACAGTTTGGGTTGGGGTCAAAATTCTGCCGGGGTCAAAATTCTTTTGTCAAAATTCTGCTTTCAAAATTCTGCTTTCAAAATTCTGCTTTTCAAAATTCTGTTTTTCAAAATTCTGTTTTTCAAAATTCTGATTTTCAAAATTCTGTTTTTCAAAATTCTGCAAAAAATTAAAAAACCTTTCCAAACCTTTTTTTAATTTTTTGCAAAATTCTGTAAAATCATCTTCTTGATAAATTGTCTGCTTATTTGATTACTTTCCTACATAATTTGTCATTCTTTGAATGCATATTAATTTTTGTTTTAATACTAAACATTTCCGAAAATAATTCAAATTTTTTTTAATTTATCAAATAAAGATGAATAATCAAAAATTTGAATAAGAAAAGGAATATTTTGTATCAAACAACATCGGTTCCAATAAGTTATAGATTTTATTCGAAAGAAAGTCAGTCTATGCATTTTAAAAAATATTTGCGACATTTAAACAAAAAAAAATTTAGGAAAGTACCAATGTTGAATTACATTAATGAGGTGTATTTTTCTTTAGTCAGCACATATGCTATAAAAAAAAAAACAGAATTGGCAGAATTTTTTTCTTTAAGTATAATACTGGCAGAATTTTGAAAAGCAGAATTTTAAAAAGCAGAATTTTGAAAAGCAGAATTTTGAAAAACAGAATTTTCGTTAAAAAAGCAGAATTTTGAAGCCAGAAACAAATTTTGATATTCGATCACTGTAAAACCGATTCATTCATTTTGTTGATAAATATTAAATATTGATATTTGACAACCGTAATAGGGGCCATTGTTTTCAGGTGTTTGACCTTCAGATAAAATAAAGATTATGTAGATTTGAGTAGAATGAGACAAACATTTTATTTCTTTTGGTTTCTGGTAGACAGGTATAACGGTTTAAAAACGTTGGACTTATTAATTTATTTAAAACAATAGTTTTAATGATAGCAATCGATTAACTATTGATAGAGTTTGAGTAATCAAAACAAAAAAATGTTATACGTAGTAAAACAATTATTTTTGTTGTGGTCTATTTTTTACTTGAGTAAAACAAAAAATTGGAAAAATAAAGATAGATTCGAATGGTCATTCTTTGGTTAACTTTCAACGAAAAAACTTTTTGAACCCATCATTTTGAAGGAAATTTAATTTTCTGTTTTTATTTAGAGCAATGCATATGACTATCTCAACCCGAAAAAAAATTCCGTTAAAAACGCAAAAAAAACTCAAAAAATCGCTTTTCTTGACTTTTTTCATGTTTTTATGGCCTGTTTTGGTATGGAATTTTTGTTTTCAATTTTTAAGAACATTTTTCTGATATTAAATTTGATTCTCTACAACAAGTTTTAAAATCAAATTATCAAAATTATGCTTTGTTTACGAGATATATTGAAAAACCAAAAAAGGGGGCTTTTGCACCCCTATCTTCAATTTCCACCCTCTAATTTAATAGCACTCCGCGGTACAATCTCCTCTTATAACCCATTCATCGTTTGCTGAAATCAAAACTCGTAAACGTCTTAGTTAACACATAATCAATAGCCTGAAATCCTGGATCTATTCTGTTCTTCAAACTTATAAAATTTTTCAACCCCTGTAACTTCGACACCCAAAATAATCTTTTTGTTTTTTTTTTCAACTTGGAAGATGTGTCTTCGCCTAAAGATGATATTTGCATCAAAAAGTCAATTTCGGAAAAAAGTGGACTTATTCCGTTCTTACAACTGACGATTAATAATTTATCCTATACAGAACTTACTTGTGACCTGTTCACAATGGATCATTGGGTGTGATCGTACAAATTTCTGGCTGATTTCATGCAATTTTTTTTTAAATGGAAAACTATCTCATTTCGAAGTTTAATTGGCAAATTTCATCAAAATCTTCTCATTTGACAAAGTTGAATCAGACTACCTATTAAGAGTTCACATTTGCCAATGATAAAGAATCATAACATGAGTACACACATTTTCTTTCGGTTTTTCATGAATTGGTATCACTTCTTCCTTTTTTTATGCAAAAATAAAAAAACATTTTTTTTTTTTTTCAAAGAACATATATTTTTATTCCCCATAAACAGAAACACAAAAGTGGGTAAAAAAAAGTCATTTATCTGAGTATTGACATTTTTCTCCATTTGGTAAAGGTTTTTCATAAGATGATAATTTTGATCTTTTTCAAACTTCAAACCTATGTATAAACTAATTTTGATTCTTACGGACTTCAAGGTTTTTTAGGGAATTTTTGAATCTTAACACAATTTTTTTTTTTAATTTGTCAGTTCTAAAATAAACTTAAAATGAATGCAATCAAAATTCTAGTACAATTCAAATAAAGTGTCAACACTTTTTTTCTTCATCTCACCGTTCAAATCCTTTGTCAACTGAGACCGCGTCGACATTTTGTTGCGAATTTCTCTGCTGCTCCTTCTGCCAATTCTCAATTCCAGGCCCGGAAAATCCAATTTGGAAAAAAAATGAATTTAATTACAAAAAAAGAGACAAAAGACCCGAAATTTGATGATGAATTAAATCATCAATAAATGAAAAAAAAAGAAACAAATCTTTTTTCTTAAATTCCCCTTTTTTTGTATTTGATTTCTGCAATAAATTTTAATTCACTTTTTTCAGAGAGAAAGACATTCGAGAGAGAGAGAGGGGAATAATATAATCCTATTTTGTTATTTTCAAGTAAATCACCACTACAAAAGAGCAGAACATAGAAAAGAATTGATTTGGGAATAAAAATTTATTTTTTCATCCTTTTTTTTGTGGGTAGTTTATTTATTTATTTCTTTTTTTTTTTCAACACAAAATTTGTTTGTGCATTTTCGCACTCTTTTTTTTCAACTTCACGTTCACTCTTTTTTTTTTTTGCTTCATACAAAAACTGGGTTTCCACCCTTTTTTTTCTCACAGCATTTTTTTTAAGCTGTATTTGAGAAAAAAATACACGAAGGATCTTCACTCAGATAAATTGACGGGTTTTAATTAATCCATTCATCAATAAATTGCATTTGATTTCAGAGATAAAAAATTCCGCCGACAAAAAAAACAGAAACAATATATGCAAATTGCATCAAGTGTACACTCTTTGTATATGTGTGTGTGTTAAAATTTGTGGTGGAAGAGATGGAAAACAAAATAACACGCAACGTAATCAATTTCATACAACAGCCAAGCCTCGGAGAAAGTTTTAAGTCGACTGACTGAAGAAAAATTGAAAATCAAACGAATTTTCAGATTTTCTTTTATCTTTGGGTTTAATTTAACGAACGGGAATTGTGTTTTGTTGGTGGATTTTTTTTGGTTTATTTTTGTTTTTTTCTTCTTTTGCATGGAATTGTTGACGAAGAAAGTAGGGAGAATTTGAGAAAAATCAAAATTGAGTTTGAGGAGAAGTGATGTGTGCAGTTTGAAAAGTTCTGCTTATGAACAGGGTTGGCAAAGAGGTTGGTATAGTAAATTCATTTTTATTTTCATGTCTGTTAAAATTGCTTTGAACATTATAATAACCGCGAAGTTTAAAATTAATAACCCAACTAGCACAACAGCTTCTATAAATCGAAATCTTGCAGGTACTACTTTTTATACAGCTTGTACTGAGCTTGCTTCAGAATTTAATTGCTTATAGAAGTTCGAACTTGTTTAAGTTGTTTATATACTGTTAAAGAAACTTAAACGAAAAAAGCTTGTTTTCGAAAAAGCCTGCTTAATGAATTTATGGAAGCTTTAAGGCTTGGCCACACCGGAGGGTATGCGGTAGCGGTACGGGTAGCGGTAACGATATTTGTATGAAAAAAATTCAAAATCTGAACGTTGATATGTCAGTTTGGAATTTTTTTCATACAAGTACCGTTACCTCTACCCGTACCGCTACCGCATACCCTCCGGTGTGAAAAAGCCTTTATAGAAACTACCAAGTTTAAAATTTGATTTTTGGTTTTGATATTGAATAATCTAGCTGGGACACTTTTTGGTTTTGACATTGAATAATTTAGCTTGGACATTTTTTGTTTTGACATTTCTGCTATTTGAACTGATTAAGTTTTTGACTTCATTAATTAATATACTACGATGGCCGAGTGGGTAGAGTGGCGGACTGCCACGAAACAGATACGCAGCTCGATTCCTGGGTGTGGTAAAAAAATGATATACTTTTAAAATTATTATCAATAGGTATACTAAAAACTAATAGAAAAATATATATAATTTCAGATCAAAAGATAAAATTCATGATTTAAAATCCAATTAAACCCAGTTAAAAAAAAAACTCATTTTTGTTTTTGTAGTTGTTTTTTAAATTTCGATAAGACATGTATTAAAGCTCTTCTGAAGCTATCTGTCAAATCTCAAAGCTTCGGTGAAGCTTCGTTTAAAATTCGTAAAGATTGTCAAACTTGTATAACGTTCTCCTTTTTCTATGCCCAACAACCTTACTAAAGTTTAAAAGAAGCTAAAATGTAGCTTTTGTAATACCTTAACCGAAGCTGAAATGTTAGTTGGGAAGTTATCGATAATTTGTATGGGATCCATTTTAGCTCAGATAAAATTTTTCGATAATTTGTATGTGAGCTAAAATTTAGCGCAAGCTGCGTACCAGGCTTAAACGTCAAATAGAAGTTATAAAATTTGTTCTATGCAACAATACAAACAAAAAAATGTAATTTGCTCAAATAAAATAATATTCTCTTTTCAATATTAACATATTTTATTTGTGGTTATCTGAATAATAAGACATAAATCGCGTTCAAAAAGATATTCCAGAGATACACATTGAATTGATATGAACACACCCAAAGTTTATCAGATTTTTTTCTACGGTTTCTGCTTCAAATTTGTGAGATAAAATTCTATGATTTGCAGAAAATTTTTCTCATACAAATTTTGACAGCTCATTTCTCTACGGGTTTTCCGCGTTTAAGTGAATACCCCTTATATAAATAGGGGCATTCATGAAACCGCGTCAACGTAGTAAAATGGTAATTGTGGTTAATTAATGTCAAAATTTTTATGAACAAAAAAAAAACTTTACCAAACTATGGTAAACTTTCCGTCACAATTTTGGGCGGTAAAGTTGCACATATTGTGGGTGGTAAAATTTATCATCTGAATGTGGTCAATGTGGAAAACTTTTGATATTTAAAGGAGAATGGGCATATTGGACGTTTGGCGGCCAGTAATGAAATTGGTATCAAATGAAAGAACTATAACGTAGGAAAAATTTTTGCTATGGCCGTTTCGTTGTATTGCATTTAGAATGGAAGATATGGCAATATTAGTGTTGTTAATGCATCGAGCAATATGCGAAGGGCAAATTGAATTACTATTTTAATTAAATTATTAAATATGATTTGATGTCATTTTTTCTATGATTTAAAACCTCAATGTTGAATATCCGACCAATGGAACTCAAAATATAAGCTTTTTGAGCCAACCACTTAAAGATTTATTTTAAGTTTTCAAAAGGAAAAAACAAACAAAAAATTGAAAAAAAACGTCTTAAAATGGACTCGAAACTGATGTTTTAAAAAGCCAATATTTTGGGTTCTATTGGTTGGATATTCAAGATAAAGGTCTTCAGGCTCAGGGAAAATGACAGATTATCATATCTTGCACTTAAAATACACGTTCAATTTTAAACATTGAGACAATTTGCAACTTTTAAATGCAAAAATGCATTTTATCCGTTTGTGAAGAACGTTAGAAGGATAAAACTTCTGCACAATGTACATATGTAAGACTTAACTACATCAAAAAATAACAAAATCGTTCTTGGCCGCGGAACGTCCAAGTTCCATACAAAATTGCCCATTCTCCTTTGACGATAAAATAAACTAAAATGACTGCAAGAGGTCGGAACATATAAAAAATATATATTAAATTAGAAACAAATATTTTAAATACTTATTTTTCAGTATCTATAGATCCAAATAGATTCCAAGTGAATCGCCATCGACAATTCATCAAACGTTTACGGTAAAATTTTCTATTTTGCGATGTGGTAAAGCTTACACATTTCATGAATACCCGGTTTTTGTATCGGCAATGTTTCGAAATGATTCAAAGTAAAACAAAGTCTTTTTCACAAAAACATTCCAAAGCCTAATTTAATATTAAAAATCTTTTTGTATAAAAATGTTTCAAATTCTTCCCATGTACCCATGTATTTATCCTAACTAATTTTTAATAAAATAAAAGATGAACTAGTAACCAGTAAGTTTTTGTTGTTAAACTAGAGACCAAGTAATTTCGCAAATTATATCACTTCGAACTTAAAATCACAATTTAAAGTTCGAAGTTTAAATCGCGATTTAAAGTTCGAAGTGTATAGGAAATTATTTCAGTTATTGGCATTCCAAATAAGATACGAGTAATTTTCGAAATTATATTATTTCGGATTCTAATCGAAAGTGGGTGTATAACATAATGTCGAATTTTGATAAGCACCACACAAAACATAAGTAGAAGCAGTGTTGTTCCTCTACGCGGCGACTTTGATTGTCTACATTTCTTCGTAGACAATTGTGTCAAAAATGTAGACAATGTAAACAATGAAGTCGACAATGTAGACAATAGGTGTGTTTTTTATTACCACCGGTCTTAACTGGACAAAAAAAACGCCTCGGGGCTTAACCTGAAATCTTGGCAGCACTGTATATTGAATGTTCCGAAAACCAGCAGACACAACAAAAATTTAGAGTTGTCATATTTTTCGCTTTTGTCCTTTTCTTGTATTTTTCATGTATGTTTTACAAAGAGATACAAAAATGTATGCTAGCAAAACTATTTTAATTCATTTTGTCCTTCCAAACTTTAGTTTTCTCGTTTTTAAACAAATTCTAAACAATTTATGTAAAAATTAGTTTGGTAGCACAGATTTAAAACTCTTCAAAAAGTTAAGCCCAGAGAAATCTCCGGGCTAAACAACTAAGCCCAAGGGGCTAAGGTGTTGTTGTATTTAACATGTAAATAGCTTAGCCCAGACTGCATTTTTTTTTGTCTAGTTAAGACCGGTTGTAATAAAAAACGCACCTAATGAAGACAATTCGTTTCAATCTGTTAATCTTGATGGTTATTTCGCGTGGTTTATATCAATTGAAGGGTCCAGGGGAAAAACGGCACATGTCCACTTTTTGTCAAAAATAAACTAATGACGAGGTCTTGTAGTATTTACTGAGCACTGTCTGATGGCATCATTACTTTAAGAAATTAAATTTAAGCCTGGCCAAGAAAATAAATAACTGACGTGCCTTTAGTACTAAGTGCGTTTTTATCGGAATTAGTTGGAATGGATTTGTGCTGTTTTTCTCCTGGACCCTTCAATTTATTAAACGCTTGTGTTGATTTAAGGTCAATATTTGAAATAATCAGTACTTTGTTGTTGAAATATATGTCTGCTCGAACTCATAAAGAAAGGCTATGTTGAACTGGGTCACAGTACACATAATAAGGTAATATATTCCGAACGTTGTCAAAATTTGTTTGTCAAAAATGGGCACCAATCTGTCAGGTCGGCCTTTAATTTTTATATTTCAATCGCAGTAAACAGGAAATTTGTTTTTGTTTTAATTTATAAAATGTCATTTAAAAATATTATAAATTGAAAAATAACAAATTTTCTTCGTGTTTCATCGCGGAAAATGGTAAATAATTGTTTAAAAATTAGTGGTGTGCGTGGTTTATCGGTTTTTGTGCGTTTTTCGTCGGTATTTTAAACAATTAAGAATTCGGTAGCTGACATTGGTCGCCAAAGTGTCATGTTTTGACAATCTGGCGACCAATGTCAGTTCGGAATATATTACCTTTTTATGTGTACTGTGGAACTGGGTTTCCTTTTAATGAAATCTAACAAATATGTAGTAGTAGTTGGATATTGCACAGATGGCTGCACCAGCAGTCACAGGCAGTGTTGCCAATAGTGCAGATTTATCTGCATTTTGCAGATTTTCAACACATTCCCAGAGAGAACCATAAATCTGCAGTGCAGATTTTATCTGCAACTGAAACTTAACGTTTCAATAACAAAAATAGATTTCATTTCAAAAAATCTAGTAAAATGTTATAATTATTTAACTTTAGTTTTCAAATCAGCTGGAATTTGTTCATAACGTTCTATATTTTTCCTTCTTGACTTCTTGATTTCATTTTCTAAAATTCAAATTGTAACAAAACTCAGTATGATTTCGATTTTATAGAGGAAAAAGCCTAACGATATAATTATTTATGAACACTTCTAGGGTTCCAGGGAAGAAGCTATTGATACAAATTTAACAATTTCAGCGAGAAAAATTATTCTCGATATTAATTTTAGCTGACACCTGTTCGCAATCTTTTTCAAATCGTGTCTCCCAAATTTTAAGAAATCTGCATTGCAGATTTTTTTTCATTGTTTCTGCAGATTTTTCAAAATATTTTAATGGCAGCACTGGTCACAGGATAAAATAAAAATTTAGATATTAAATAAATTATATAATCATATTATTTTTAAAATTCAAAAAAGTTAAAAATGTGTAATAAAATTGTTTGTTAACATTGTCGACATTGACATGTAGACAATGATGAATTGTCTACGTTGAATTGTCTACACGTAGAAAATCGCGTAGTCTACATTTTTTGTCTACATGGAACAACACTGAGTAGAAGTCTTCTAAGGGGATATTGTCACCTACGGTGTACATTCACACGAGTTGTTTCATGCGAAAAGCTTCGCCACATAAAAAAGTCGACTCTACTTTTTTTTCAGTAAAGCGCTCTATGAATTAAATATTTGGTAAGTCATGGCTTTGGGGAAATAATGTATAAGCAAGAAATATCTGTAGCTTCGCAAGACTAGTACGCAGATCGACCTAAATTTTAGCTCCCATACAAATACATAAATTATCGATAACTTTTGTATGGGAATTTTAGCTTGGCTAAAATTTAGATCGATCTGCTAAAAAAAAAGAATAAATTATATTCCAACCAGTGTAATTTTATTTTCATCATCTTACGTTGTACCAAATCAATGAATTGAAATTTCTCACAAAGTCTTATTTCTGAGGTAAATCCAAATTGGCAAGATGAATGGCACAAGATATACCAGGCTCATCGATTTTTTTATGTTTGTCGAATCGAGGTTTTTGTTTTCTTATGTGACAAACAGCTTTAAATGGCCTTACGGAGGTCTTCCCCCGACTAACAAATTGATATTGTTTGTTGGGACTGCACAGGGTTTATCTAATGCACAAACCGGATTACTTGCGTAGGATGTTATTAAAAGGCCTTATATAGAAGTTGTTATAAGATTTTGAATTTATGCATAAAAAAAATTATGGAATTTAATTTCATTATTTTTGTTTTCTTTTGATTTTTTCTATTTTGCATTTTCTACATTTAATTTAATTTTATTTAATACAGAATTATCAAAATTGGTTCACTCAGTCCAAAGTTATGAGGTAACAAACACAAAAAAAAATACAGACGAATTGAAGGGGCGACTTTCCATTAGGGTCGCACGCAAAGAGTTGTGATTTTATTTTTTACAGTGAGCTTAGGGTCTCAATAGAATACCTTTAAAATATTAAGGTTAGGAAACACCCCTAAGTATGATTAAAAAATAAATATTTAAATTTTTCATACAAAATGTATGCAAATGACGACCAAGAAGAATTTGAAGTTTGAGGCGTATAAAAGTTGAGATGCGTATGGGGGGCATGCTGCCCCCCTGCAACCCCCCTGCTTGGGCTCACTATAGGATTTGAGGTGGGGACAAGTTTGGGTATGTAAAAAGAACTTCAAACAAAATTTTTTTTTCTTCGCGGTCGTCATTTGCATGCATTTGTATGAAAAAATGAACTTTAAAAAATTAATTAAAAATATATAAATACACGTTTCCTAACTTTAAAATTGTTATTTTTATTACTTTTAGTCATTAATCTTTCACATAAAATTATTCGCGTATTAAAATTCGTGCGACCCTAAAGGAAAGTTGAGCCGAATTGAATACCTCTTCCTTGTTGGAAGTCGGTAAAAACGGCTAATATTACTAATTTTCGTTGCAATGGGTCGTGAATACCCCTTTTTTTGAAATATTTTTTACAATTCATTTTCCTTCCATCTATCATCATGGTGATTAAAATAAATTCCAATCTTACCCATCATTCACGAACACATCCCTCACAAATGTTTACCCCTTTTTTTTCAAAAACAACCAACATCCCTGTTCCTAACAGCAGTTCTCCAACGGTTGTCATCGATGACACTTCGCTCTTCAAAACGAAAACGAAAGTAAAATAAAAAAAAATATAAAAAGGAACTTCAAAAAAGTGTGCGCAAGTTTATCCTCAATCAATCTTAAAAAAATGGCAAATCTAAGCGCATTTAATCGAATAACAAAATTACAAAAAATTCTTCTACTATCAAGTAAGTTTTTTTTTATAAAAAATCATATAAAACCATCACCGCGCAAAATAAATCCCTTTGACAAAAAAAAAACGAATGACGAAGGAAAAAAAAACACCTATTACACCACTTTTGGAAAATGCAAAAAAAAGTAGTGGTCTCCTATTTTTTTTTTACTCTTTCCTTTTTGTTTCTCTTCTCTTCTTCTCCTCAAGTAGGTTCTCCTTTTTTGACTGTCAAAAACTGTCAAAAATACAAAAAAAATCTGACAGCTGCTGCGCCGGTGTGTGTCATTTCTCTTTTTCTCTTTTTTGTTGTTTTTTTTCCTTCCTTTCTTTTTTATTAATTTTAGAAATCTCAAGGAGAAAAGTCGATTCAAATTCTGCTTTTTTATCCAAATCCACAATTCACAAAAAAATTCCACTCCATCAATCCAAATCGTCTCGAGTGTGTGATATAATCATTATCGTGATTCATTTCAAAAATGGCCGCAAAAGGAGTTAAACTTTTAGAAACTATTAAAAAATGTTTACAAAACAAAGAATACGACCAAGTTCTCGGTCTCTTCAATACCGAACAAATTGACAATATCGATCTGCTCAAACTAATCACTGCTGATTTATTGGAAATCCTTTTAGTCCATCTAAATGATGACAACTATAAAAATAACCTTGATTTATATACTTGTTGTGAAGAGATTATGAAATTGGCGGCAACTCACTCGCAAGCCGAAGAAATACTCTTTGAATTGCTTCAAATTGTCGAAGAATCTCCATCGGAGAATGTCTTTACCACGGCTCTGAAATGTCTCCAAATTTGTCTACTTCGTTTGAAGTCAGACAAATCAAGAGCTCTGGAATGGACATTAAATTCGATTGTCAATCGAATTACAGAGTTAAAATTGCCCAGTTATGTGGTAAGTGGATGTAGTCCACGTCAGGAGAAGCTCCTGGAACAAGATGATGATGTCTTGAAGGTTTTAGCCAATTATATTACTTTGGCTTTGTTTTATGAACCTCTTTTGGAAGATGTTCTTAAAGATTCCGATGATGATTCGAAGAAAACGAATCGAAGGAATGTTTTGTGTTGCTTCTTCCTTCAGCTTTTAGGGAAACCTTTGTGTTACCTTGATTTGACAAAAAATGAGAAGTTGACAAACACTTATACAATGCAATGTGCAGCTTCTTTGGTCAAAGCTGCCACAAAAATCCTTGACGATCCGTTTTACCTTCTCAGTTTGGTCGAGGAGAAGGCCAAAAATAAGTCACATCCATCGGAAGATGTCGATGAATCAGTTGACTTGTCTTCCCCAGAGAACATTTTTAAGATGGAAGAGAAGTTGCCAATTGAATCGATGGGAATCTTCTATTACCTGCTGATTGTTGAGGAGATTGGATTCGAATCGGCTCCTAAGATCTACTGTCCGGTTTATATCTTTGAATCTTGTCTCTATTTGGTTACTGATTTCCTATCCAGGAAGGCTCCAACTCTCCAAAAACGTGGTCTCCTTCTCTGTCATAAAATCATTGATAACATGGGAGATCTTCAAATCCCTGATAAAAGTCTCTTTGAGCCAATTCATCAGAATTTTACGAAAGTTCTAGCTCAGATTATTGGATTTTCGGCGATGAAGAGTTTTCGTCAGTCGGCAGTTCAGCTACTTAAAAAGTATATCCTTCGATTTGGTGATGAGTCGAAGTGTGTTACTATTAAATCTCTAATTTTGAGTGTAAAACATGCAGGATTGCAAGGTTATCTTGGGACAATTTACAAAGACCTTGTTGCGGAAAAATTGGCAACTATTAAAGATGATTCGGATACTAAGCTCCCAGGATGTTATTCTGGTGAGGAATTCTCTGATTTCCTTCTGAAGCATATATGTGTCCTTCAAAAAGGTGTTGAAACGGATCTGATTGAGAATTCGGACCGAATTATTCCAGCTTTAAACTCAATTCGATTTTTTGCAATTACTGATGATAAGAATTTAACTGGATTTTGGGATTTAAGTAAAAAAATTGAAAAAGATTTTCTTGATCCTCTGCGGATGGCCATTAATATGTCAGTGGCTCACTACGAATTAGAGAAGAACTCTGTAAAGACGAATAAAGGAGGAAGAAATGAAGATTATGAAAAAATGGCCGAAATGTTTAGTATATCTGCTTTAAATGGATCAGATGCTTCTTTGGCTATTGAACCTGGCAAACAAATGGAAATATTAGATCAAGGATTGACGTCATTGGATTTATTGAAATGTCTTTTGGCACGTGCCACCGAATGTATTGAAAAGAGACATAAAAAGAAATGAAGAAAATTTGAAAACAAATAAAAATAAATATTATATTTTTTGTAAAATGCTAAAATTTTTGTTGTTGTTTTTTGTTTATTTAGTTTTGGATGGCGTTAATTTGTTTTTATTTTGCTATTTATTTCAGGGACATGTCGAGAGTGTAGGTGTGATATAAATATAATGAGAATTTTTGTCTTCATTTTCAACAATTGATGTTTTAGATTGAGTTTGAGAGGTGTTTATTGAATCATTTTGTAGTTTTTTTGTTTGTTGTGATGATGTCCAGTTCATTGCAGTTGTCTATTAGAATTTGCACATTTTTAAATAGATGAATGGGGAATCACCTTGTTTTTCTTGTTTGAAGTTGTCTTTTTTAATTATTATGAATATTGTTAAAGTTGATGGGTGGAAAAACCACAGAGAACACGTCCGTCTTGATTAGTTTTATTTACTAATCTTGTTATAATGCTTGACGGACTTCAATTTCAAAAGAATTGAAATGTATGAAAATTGTCAAGCAAATATTTATAACGTTTTTGTTAGTAGATTTAAATCTCTGCATTAAATTTTCTTAAAAGCTTCCAAAGAAAACGATATTTGTTAAATTGCATTTATCTGTTTTAATTTATTATATAAACAAATTCACAATTGCATAAAAACATTTGATTAAACATTGAGTGCAACTTGTTTTTGATATGTAATTTGTATTGTCAAATGAATCACTACTCAATTGAAATTTCATTTGATTTTTCTTATCGCAACATATCTTAAATAATATTGAGTCATTTTTATTTGAAAATTGGATAACCATGTGAATTAGAGTAGGGTGTGTCAGTTCTGCGATAAGAAAACTTTAAAAATTTTAATCGGATGTTATCGTATGCAGCCAATGAAATCCTTTCTAAACAATTTAAGCATTTGGAGTCGTTTTTGTATTTACGAAGATTTTCTGCGCAATGTTTCATCCAAATGGGACTACGAGAAGAAGCAATGGAAGTAAATTTGCAGTACAGTTGATTTATTTCTTATTGTTGTCATTATTAAACCAAAATTAAGGCAATTTGAATTGGATTCGTAATTCCTAGGTTTTTACGATATTTTCTGGAACAAATTAACTAGTTTTTGATTTGTCATATCATAATAATATTCAGCAATTTTTCTTTACTTTTAAGAAAATACCACTTTACAAAGTATTTCCGACTTTGTCTATATCGATTTATTGACAATGGGCACTTTCTCGGCATGCTTTAGAATAGTTTATGTTCCAGGAACCTATTTTGTATTGTTGAATTAAATTCGTTAACAGTTTTTCTTGGTCTACCTCTGGTTTCTCTGGAGCCTGCCTAATTTAATGCATTTGTAACCATGTTTTGAGAACAACCAGTTCAATTTCAGTTTTGGTTTATTGAGCTTGCTATTTACAATAATTGATTTAAAATTAACTTATTGCTAAGATATTCGTACAATGATTCATACAAAATTTTACGGGCACATAGAATAGCTGCGTTCCTTTGGGAATATTTATCTACTGCTTAGTACTTAAAGCTGCTTTGAACTACTTTTGCTATACTGAAAGCTGATTTGAACAACTTTTTCAATATAGCAAAAGTAGTTTAAAGTACTAAGCAGTAGATAAATGTTTCCAAAGGAACGCAACTAATTTGTAGTTTTGAGATAAATGCATTTTACTGAAAAGGGACAAAGTTGCAAATTGTAGATGTTTCAAGAAATACACTAGCCCAAAAAATTAAGGGAACAAAAAAAAATCGTGATTTTTTTAGTGATTTTCGATAGGCTGTATCTCAGTGAAAAATGACCCCATCATGACAAAATAAAAAGCAGTTGAAAGCTCTATTCTTCTAGTTTTAGGATTAAATGTTAAAATATTTTCTTTCTAACGGTAAAATAGCTAAATCGTTGGAACTGTTAAAAAGCAAAAATTTTTCAATTTTTGTTTTTTCTTTTCTCTTAAGAAAGTGGGAAAATTTTTTCTGATAAAATAATTATTATTATTAGAAAGGCTATTTATTAGGCTTTAAGATTCATTTTGTTTCAAACTTCTACGATTTTTTTTGAACTGCAATATCAGTCATCAAACCAAAACCATACTTTTGACTTTGTTTATCAATATCTTAACAACGGATCACTGTACAGAATATTCGAGGACACATTTGAAAACTTCATTCTCTACTCTCTACAAAGAAATTAAGTTTGCTTTGTTAAACAAATTGTTTTCTTATTTTTTAGATTAATTTAGAAAAGCTATCAAAATAGGCATTTTTACGTTTTTTTTTTAGAAAATTTACCGCTATTCAATTTCCATGGGTGATAAGATTAAACTGAGGCTTAATTATTGAAGCTTAATAATACCTGAAATTAATATGCAAATTTTCAGACTTATTCATCAAGCAGTTTTTCTGTTGTGAGGGTTTGAATTTTTGAGATGAAATAAAACACCATATTTCTGCATGTCTAAATGACTTACTTCTTTGAACTTTTTTATGAGCAAAATCAAATTATTTTGAGTTTATTTGAACATTTTATTGATAAATATCGTTTAAGTTTTAGATAAACCTAGGAAAAATTAAAAGTTTTCAAAAAAAGTTAAATTTTGAAAAAAAGCTTTTTATACCATTTTTGGATATTTTTCCTAATTTTGAATTTTTTTTTGTTTTTTCTTGGTTTATCTAAAACTTAAACGATATTTATCAGCACTATAAGTGTCCTTCTTATAAGTGTTGACAAATTTAAGAACAACTTAAAATACTAAAGATTACAATTCTTGATTTGCTAAACAGCTAAGACTTATGGCTTAAAATAGGGAATAAATTTAATAGAAATCAGCAAACGTACAGTTTTTTTCAACAAACTTTCGAGTGAAAGCCATTATGCGTACAAAAAAAGTATTAAGCAATAGTTATTTTTGTTTCTTAGTTTGGAAGCATGTACCTATGTAATAAGTCAATAACCAGAAAATTCTTCAAATTCTATTTTCTCCCGTTTTCAAATCTTAGCTGTTCCGAATTCCGTATTCGAACACATTTTGCGAATTCATAGGTAGGTGTTTCGAAAAACGAACGGATCTAATATCTGACAATTTTTTGCCGTTTTCAATACGGGTAGCAATTTACTACCGGAAAACAAAATTCTCCAATAAAAAGCCGAATGGAAATCAGAAAAAATGTTTTTAATCCGTACGGATTCGTGTTCAGTCTCAAACTTGATATAGTTTTGGGTGAACCCTTTGAGGGTTCAGGTACGATACGTATCTGAAGACCACTGTGGAAAACTTTATAACGAATTTAGAAACAACCAAAAATTCAAATACATTATGTACTATTTCGTTTTTTTTTTATTAATATCGTTAGAATCGTTTTCTGGTAGATTGAAATATGTATGCATGTACCTCGAAAATCTTGTATTGGAGGAAAACTGGAAAATCTTATCAGATGGTAGATGGAACCAAAGACGTATGGATGATGAATTTTTACATTATCGTAATGTTAGTTTGGATTGAAACCTGCAATTTTTTTTGTTGACAAGAAACCAATACTTGGCCTATAGACCAAGTAATATGAAGTCATTCTCATTATTAACCAAAATATTGTTCACAGATGATTTTACAAAATTGAAAATTTTCTTAAAAATTAAAGCGCTTCCAAAAATTAAAAAAAAAATATATATATATAAAGTCATGTCATAAATTTTCGCATCTAGGTTTTTGATCAGAATTGGGAACGAAACAAAAGTGTGTTTAAATTTTTTGTTATATTTCATGTTTTTAAAAATCAAAATGTAGAATACACAAAATAAAACCAATCTCTCAATAGCAATACAATGCAATACTGTAAAAGAAAAAAATAAGAAAAATATTTCTTACGCAAATCAGTATGTTTAATCATTTTGATCTCAAAATCAAAACATCGTCTACTTTATAAACTCAACGAGCACCTGTTTATGACACCAAGTCGTGATTAGCCTAATTTTACATATTTAACCTACTACCGATGTATTTATTAACATGCCGCTTAGTCAATCAAGTGCTTGAGTCTTGATTAGCATGCTAAACATCGTAACTTACTTATAAATAATAATTTAATTACAGCAAAGTATCATTATGATCGGTAATGATTTTGTTTAAAGCATCGATGTCAATGAGTTGCATTTAATCTTAGCAAAATTTAATAGGGCGGTAACTATGTTATCTAATTATTATGAAAAAAAGTTGTGACGAAAATGGTTTGCATGTAAGTTCTAATTGATATGCTTGACGAGAGACGATGACTATACCAAATAAACATGTAAACTGACTTATATAGTTTACTTATGCTAAGTAGCACCTTAATAGTGCTTAAGATCTTATGAATTGCAGCCTTTTTTAACATTTGTTTTTTTTTTTTTTTTTGCAGATTTAAATTGTTTACAACCAACATCAGCAATTGCTATTAACACCGCATTGAAAGCTTTTCTACACACACAACAGCAGCAACAACAACAACAACAGCCGTCTAGTCACAAGTTAACAAAGCCATATTGCACTCAATTGAACTCTTTAAGTAGACAATTCACAACTGGCCTTCAGAACACATCGAAATCGACGACAAATCTCGACGAGTTTCGTGCTCAAGAAGAGAAACGCGAAAAAGAATTTAACAAACAACAAAATGAAACTCCACCCGACGAGAAGGAGCAAGAGGATGCTCGAAAAGCCAAAACCGATGGAGTTCGTATTAAAATACTCGATGCCGCCTTGAAGCATGTTCCTATAGAAGGTTGGTCCCGACAGGCGATAGTTTTAGGCGCCCAAGAGGCTGGCTATCCAAGTGAGGTGCATGGAATGTTCCCAAGTGGTGGCTATGAGCTGGTCTCACATTTTGTGGCAAAGTGTAATAATGCTCTATTAAAGCATATGCAGGCTGAAACTAATAATGGTCAAAAAGAAGTGGCCGATCCTTTGGATTTCCTTATTCGATCGGTGAAATTCCGTCTACAAATGATAGAACCTTATAAAAGTCATTGGCCACAGGCGATGGCTTTGATAGCTCTTCCTCCTAACGTGCCAACATCATTGGCACAAGTTCTGACAATGGTCGATGATATGTGCTATTATTCTGGTGATCGATCAGTTGATGTGAGTTAATATTGGACCTCAAATCAAAGTCTTATTCCTCATAGTCTCTTTTAATTTTCAGTTTGGTTGGTATACAAGACGTGTTGGATTAGCGACAATATTCAAAATGGTTGAAGTATTTATGTTGCAAGACAAATCCCCTGAACATCAAGAGACGTGGACATTTTTGAAAAATCGAATGGAAGAAGCTGCTCAAATTCAAATGGTGCTCTCACAAACTGGTGATATGACTCATAATTTCCAAAGATCTTTTAATTCTGCTTTTGTCACAGTGAGTTGATTTTATTTTTAAGACATTCATTGGTTATTTAATAAGGAATATCTATTTTACAGGCACGAAATATCTTAGGACTTAATTATAATCGCCGATAAGAGTTGAGAATGTCACAAAAAACAAAACAACAACACTGTCTTAAGCTATGCAACGGACAACAAACAAAATTATACAACCAAAAGAAACTAAAAGTCACTACACTTAGCCCAGTATATTAAAAAAAAAAAATGAAGATAAAATAATAAAAAAAACAAAAAATACTTACCCACCCCTCTTAAAAGGAGGAACTATTTTTATTATTATGTTAATGTTAGATAATACTTAAAAAAACACACAAAAAAAAAACCAAAATGCTTAAATTATTATTGGGAATGTTTATTGAAAAAAACTTCTTTACAAAATGTGTACCTATACCGAAAATGAAAATTGAAAATAATAAAAAAAAAATAACGAATTATGCTATTTTTGCATATTTCGTTGTAAACAAAATTTATAATTGAAACTATTAACGTTTTTGGTGATCTCAAGTTATCAAGAAGACATGATTTACGATGATTGAGAATACGAAAATAGTGGTTTTCTACAATTCTATCACAGTCAGTCTGTTCGATTGGCTTCGAACTTAGTAGTTGTGATTTCGGTAATACTTTATATAGTAAATTTTTTTTAGGATGAAAATTAACAGTACTTGCCAATTAAACAAAATGGAAAAGAAGTTTGTTTTATTTTAAAAAGGGCTCTAATAATTTTGATTATCCTTCAGTAAAGAAGGTCCTACTTTAAAATTTTTTTTTTGGAGCGTTATTTACGGTAGGTACCTGCCATAGAATGATTTCACCGAAAATATTTATAGGAAAACGTTTTTTATTTAAAAAAAAAAACAAAAAAAGTAAGCATTTTTTAAAGCCAGCCATGTCGAAATTTCAAACTGAGAATACGGTACTTCCCACACTGGTACCTGGTCATGCGCAACAGATCTCCACAGGTATTTTTTTTTAAGTTTTTCAATTTAAGATTGTCTAACTTGTAGAGCACGTACTGTTATGTGTGATATATCAAACGAAAGGTAATATTATCAGCAGGCGTATTAAAGTTAAATAAATTTGTATGTGCTCTAGGTCAAAAGATATAACGTGTTTAGAAAAAAAACATATTTTTACCGTTATCTCACGATATTGGTAAAGAAATTAATTGAAACAATAATAGCTTATATAATTACCTATCTGCAGTTTAAATTTCATTTATATATCTATTAAAACAAAAAAGTTATAATCAATTGTTTTTTACTGTTGCTTTTTCGTTTCATCGTGTTTCAAATAACTACGATACTAAGTTTTCACTTCAAAAATTAAGAGCAAATTTCAGAAATTTCAATTTTTGAAGAGGCTTTTATATGTCTTTTTCATACTTGCATTGATGTTGCCTGTGTAATCAATTTACATTGAAGGTTTTGGGATATTTCAAGGGAAACAACCTGATCATCAGACTCCTTGACTCTGACTTCCGAATCTGTTCCAAAATTCAGCCTTATATTGCACTTCACGAAAGTGAAATTTAGCTTTTTGAATAGAATTTGGATGTTCGGTTTTATTTTAGCATGAACAAGTGAAATAAAGCCGATTCTCATTAGGATGAGAACTTTGTTCTATTATATTAAGGTTATTTCGCCCGGTGTTGTTTCATGGCAATAATACATAAATTGTTTCATTTTCATTTAATTAATAAGTAAAATGAAAATAAGTAATAAATTGGATTTATTGTAAAATGCTATAATTTTGATGGAGCCTAAGGTCGCAATATTCAAATTTCAAATTTTTAAAAATTTGAAAATGGCTTAATTTTCGTCTAAAAAATTGGTTTTGAAGGGAGATGTAAGAAAAGCAATTTTAATCTTCTTATGTCGTTTTCTTTCACTCCAATGAGAGTACCCTTTTAGTACTTATTTTTGCACTTTTGAAGGTTTTGTGTTCTTTGACGCCACAAAAGTGTAAAAAAAAAATTACTCCGGAGTAAATTTAGTACTACGGAGTACCCCGGATTTACTCCACATTTTTAGTCAGATTTACACCGATTTGCACACACACTTATGAATTTGAAGTTTGACATTTTAAAAATTTGTTTGAAAAGAGAAAAATGCGAAAAGTTTTTCTTTAAAATTCTTTTGTTATAAACAAGAACAACCATTATGAATATATTTTCTATTATATTATATTCCGCCATATATATTTCTTCCATCATTTCGTTAATTCTTCACTTTTTCCAAATGAAATTGAAAACCTAATAAAACAGCCAGTGTTCTTTATCAATAAAAAAAAATCCTGTGTCAGATAAAAAAAAAATCCCATTTTTTTTCTGCGATGATGGGATATTTTTATTTTACAATGATCAAACTATGGGTGTATATCAATTAGGCTGAAAAAAAAACCGATCAGAAATATAATGAAAAATATACTAAAAGTAAAACTAAGTCCGCTTCTACACGAAGACGCAAAGTGTGAGACGCACATAAGAGCAAGGGAGAAATAAAGTTCGAAAAAAGGGAAGGAAGATTTTCTACCGTGATCCGTGAGTCTCCGGAAAAAAATTTTGTGACTCTTTTTGACGTTTCTCTTTGATCTTGTTCTTTTTTTTTTGCTGTTCTGCTTTATTTTATTTCGTCGGTCGTGGAGTCTGCTTCGTCGGTTGTGTATTATTTGCGTGTATAGTAACGTTTTTAATTTATTCAAAAGTTTTCGTTGCACATAGACCCTACTGGAGTTGTTTTTTTTTTTGTATATTTTGGTGTTTTTTTTTTTAATTAAAATACATAGTCTGCTTCCACACGAAAACGTAGACGCACAAGATACACAGAATACGACGTGAAGAAGCGCGCGATGCACCGAAGCGAAAATCAAAAGGAAATTTGAAGATAATTTCTGCGCCTTGAGTCTTCGTGTAGAAGCAGACAACGAACGCTTTTTATGCTTATATGTTATTAATATTAATTTTTTTTTTCAATTCATAAAATTTTTCCCTAGGGCTATTATCACTATTTTTTTCAAGGAAATTATCAATTTTTGCCTTGTCACACACACAATTACAAAAAAATAAATTACTCTAATTATGTTCTTTCACTCCAGAAAAAGGAGTAAAAATTTAGAGTACTCCTTAATAGAGTGAAAGAAAACGACATTAGATAATGCATCACGCAGTTCTAACAAATACCGTGAAAAAATTTTGTTGGCTTTTTTCATTCATTGATATTGAGGAAACCGTTACTTTTATGAAAACAGAATCGAATTTCAAAAAAAAAAAAAAAATTTACAAAAATCTAATAACTACTTTAATATTTTTAAATTTAATAGGGAACCGAAACGAACATCTGGTTGGTTTTTTACTGTTGAATAGTCTCCTTATATCCATTTCATTATTGGTCACCTTTAGTGAATCTCCAGGGGAATTTCGTTTCCCTTGGAGTATTTCTTTCCCTCGAAATGTATTTTGTGATCGTGATTTCCCTCGGAATTTATTTCCAGAAAAGAAAAAAATCAAAGAAAATTACTGTTAAATTCCCCTGGAAATTTTTTGCCGAATGTTGATACCAATAGATTTCATGACCATTTTCGTCCCCATTTTCGAAGCAAGGGAAATATTCCCAGAGTAATTTTTATTGATTTCGTCAATATTTTTGAGTTATCGATTTTCATTACAAAATTGACTTTTTCGATGTTGTTTTGTCTTTCTTTTCTTCTTTAGCAAACGAAACAATAAAATAGATTTTTATAAAATTTTTAATGTCACATATTTTTTGTTTAACATACTTACATTTTTTATATAATCTACTTTTAGTATAGATCTGCAAAACTTTATATAATCTTATTATGTTAAAAATAACATTAAAATATTACAAAAAAAAAAAACAGGAAAAAATAAAACCTTAAAAACGAATAAAAAAATTCTTATTTAGCTAAATCCAATTTTTGTTTGGTCACAGTTGCTTATTTATTTTTTTCGTTATAGTTACTGAATTGATGCATGTTTTTTTTTTTAAAGAGGTTTTAAATATGATTCATCTGATGATGGTGTTTCAGGGCTAATAAATAAAAAATAATAATTTTATATTAAAAATTTAAGATTTTTTAAGAAAAAAAAAATTCCAAACCTATGTTTTTCTCTTTGTGTTGTTGGTGTTGTTGAATGTAGATTTTCAATCGGCATCGGTGGCGGTGATTCACTTGACATGCAGTCAAGGATGTTTATTATTTCTGTGAAATTAGGTCTTTCCGCTGGATTGAAATTCCAACATGCCATCATAAGATTATACCTTGAATAAAAACACAAAGACAATTAAATACAAAAACTGGATGTTAAGTCTTTTATACTTACAGTCCTTGACTGCAGTTTTTCGGCTTCTCCATGCGGTAGCCAGTCTTAAGAAGATGTATTAATCGATTCGTTGGTATTGAAGGATAGGGAATTCCACCCAGAGTTATTATTTCATACAGCAATATTCCAAAGGACCATCTGTGAAAGAAAATTTCTTAATTAATTAGTTTAAATATTTGATTTGTTGTTAAACCTACACATCACTCTGAGAAGTGTAAACCTGATGAGTCATCGATTCCAGTGCTAACCATTTAATAGGTAACTTGCCATTGCCAGTTTTCTTATAAACATTCTCCTGATATACATCGCGACTCAAACTGTAGAATAGAATGTTATTTTGTTTAATATTCAGTTTAATTTTGAATGATTTCCTATCAAAACGAACCCGAAATCAGCTATTTTAACAGTACGATCTGCTGAAACTAACACATTGCGAGCAGCCAAATCCCGATGAACAACCTTATTTTTACAAAGAAATTCCTGCAAAAAATATAAAGAAAAATGTTATATTTTGCCTCCTTGAATCTTATAGGAATTTTACACTAGTTATAGGAATTAATAACGGCGAGAAGCATTTCTGCACTCAGAGAACAAAATATTTATTATCGGGATACGAATTAAAATAGTTAAAAAAATAATTATTTTTGACTATTTTAATAGTCAATCGAAGTAGTCGTATTATCCAAATTAACTATTAAATAATCAATTTTAACTATTAAAATAGTTGTATGTGACTATTTAAATAGTCAATAATGACTATTTAAGATAGTTAGCCCGGTTTAAGCTATTAAAATAGTTATTTTTTTTTCTCTGTGTGGCTTATTATAGAAGCCAAGTAAATTATTTCTGTTTACTATCACCACATGCTTTTTTATTTATATATTTTTATATTTCGGGTTGTTAGAAAAATACGATAGAATATTGCACCTTATTTATTTTTCGGGGCCTCTGTTTGAAAATCTTCAAAAGTTCTTTTTTGGTGTGCGATTTTATAATTAAAATAATGATAAAATTTAAATAATGCTAATTTAAATTTCGCATTAAAAAAATCCATTTAATTTATCTGGGGCCTAATATACATTTCATTTTTCTGGGCCCCGAAAATATTACAGGCCCCAACAATTTGCTGCTAGCCAATTAGATATGCAGTAGGCGAAAAGGCCCATAATTGAGTATCTTCACTTAGAAAAAGACCATACTCAGGGAAAAAAATAGTTATTTTGTAACTACAGTCGACTCCCTCTAAGTCGAACTTTTTCACCATATTTAATGAACAATTTTGAAGAAAAAATATTAAATTAATCCCTCTAACTCGAATTTCCCTCTAACTCGAACCAATTTTCGAGTCCTTTTCGAGACTTAGAGGGAGTCGACTGTATTTGCATAGTCACTTTATAGAATTCAATGAAATTTGGCGAATAACTATTTTTTGACAGAAAATAGTTACAAAATAGTTAAAAATGGACAGGTTCAGAAACGTTAGGCACTAAATATTTAGGTAATTTCTCGGGCTCTGATTGGTCAACTGTCAAAAAATATCCTTCCAATTTAGGTAATTTTATTGGAAAGCTGACTGGAAAGTTAGGCAAGAAAATTTTCCCTAAATATTTAGGAAAGTTTTTTTTTTAATTATAACAGAATTAAATTTATTTGTGCGAAAAAAACGAGTAAAAAATGCATTATAGGTAATAATTAATAATATTATTTTTAAAGTAAAGTAAAATATGTAAAATTCTTAAGTAAATTTCGAAATTTGACAAAAATGTTGTATCCAAACTAATTTAGTCAATTTACTCAAATTTCCGTTCAGAAATCGATGTTGCCTAAATATTTAGTACCTAATACTTCCTGAACGTGCCCAATGACTATTCTAATAGTCACATGCCAAAGCAAAATAGTTAAAAGTAACTATTTTGTATAGTTACAGAAAACAAGATGTCGTATGGTTGCAGATGAAAAGATGTCGAAGCGTGCCAGTGTTTAAAAAGAATTTGACCTGAATTTGAATGTGTTCACCTAAGAACAAGCGGATTCTACATTAAATTAACTGGATTTCCGCATGTTTTTTTTTTGCCAAGATGACTTCCGTCTTAAATTTAGCGAACAGATCATATTAATTTCTTTAAAAGAAATCCACTTAATTTTAGCGGAAAATCATCTTATTTTTATCTTATCTTATTTTATCAAGCTATGTCGCTGTTGGAAATGAAAGTATAAATATCTCCAACTAAGGCTGAAGTTTTTAAAATTTTTATTTTTTGACGGTTTTAGAAGAAGAAAGTTCACATTAATATGAAATGAAGTTAAACTTAAATTTAATAGGATTAAAGTGGATTCCACTTATTTTAAGCGGAGATTCTATTCCTTTAAGTTATGATGAGATATAAAGTGGCCATCATCTTATATTTTGTGGTGCCTTTTTTTCTCCGTGCCCTTACTAAAAATTAGGAAGCTGAATAAACATGACATCTGTTTGCCTTGTTATTAGGGCTGTAAAAGTAACGACAAAATGAGTACCCGCATGTATATGTTACTTTTGATACTAGTACCCGCATCAGGGTTCGGACTTTACTTCGATCGAAGTAGATTTACTTCGATTTTGGGAAAAAAAATAAAATCTACTTCCCTACTTCTCTTTTTCAGGATCTACTTCTAAAGTCTTGATTGAAAAATATTTTTCAAATAATAAATTTAAAGAAAGGGATTTAACTTCAATTTTAAATCTGGTCGAGGCATTGAGAAATAAAGCTCAACTGAAATCTGAAAAGATGAATGGAGGTCAATTATTCTTCGAATTCAAGATATAAAAAAGTTTATCAAAGTAATTTTGACTGATTTTGAAGAATTCCTGATCAAAAATTTGTTAGATGATTCTGAATTCACCATTTTACCCCAAAGCACCGTTACAACAACTAGATGATAAAGGTTTTTTGGAAAAGATCATAATAAAAAAAAGTAAAGAAAAATAATTTTGTTGAAAAATAATTTTTTTAGAATAAATTTTTGCAAATTTTGGATCTACTTCACTTTTTTTTCAAATTTACTTCAAAATTTTGAAACTGAAGTCCGAACCCTGACCCGCATCAATAATATCGTTACTCGTTACTTTCGTATGTTTCGCATTTTTCGCATATTTCGTATGTTTCGCGTGTTTCGCATGTTTCGTTACTTTCGTTACTTTCGCATGCTTGGTGTGTTTCGTACATTTCGTATATTTCATGTATTTGATACGTTTCGTATGTTTGGTATTTTAAGTATGTTTCGTATATTGGTATAAGGGTGTACAAATTTTTTTTTTTTGAAAAAAAAAACCAAAAACAATTTCTATAATCTAAGCTACATTTTAAGGTCATAAACATTAAAATTAGTTGCGGCATTCTCATATTATAATAGTTTAAAGGTAGCTATATTGAATTTTTTTCGTTTTTTTTTTAATCAAACGTGGAAACTTTTTTGATTTTTTTCCAAATTTTTCGACAAAACTTTGGCAATTTTTTGTTTATATTCGTTCAGTAATCTTATTACAATTCTTTAGAGACCTTTATTTCAAAAGTACAACGCGCAGATCTCGAAATATTAACACTTCAATACAACCATGTCGAACAATTATTTTTCATTTATTTTTTCTATTGACAGTGATTTTCAAACCTAGTTTTCTCTGCTTTTTTTTGTGTTGAAAATTTTGCACCGAAAATAAACTAATTTTTTGAAAAACCAAAAAACTTTTGTACATTCTTAAACTATATATCAATACCATTAACACCAAGGCCATAAACAGATTGGTTGCGTCGTGGATATACATATTTCGGCCAAATAGAGAAAATACAAAAACGTCTCTTTTGATATTTCTGTATAAATTTTATCGACAACAAAATGATTATTGAACCTTGGTACTACTGTTTTAATCAAGGCAAAAGTAAACTCCAGATAATTATCTGCAGTTAGCATTCTCACTATAGTTACGATACCGACACGAGATGCGAAATGCGACAAATTGAGTGTATCACTTCATTTCGTATCTCTTACATCGGATTTAGTATTGAAACTGGAATCTACTCGTATGTTTCGTATCTCGTACGTTTCGTATGTTTCGTTACTTCAATACCCAGTAACGAAACATACGAGTAACGATACTGTTGAGAAAGTAACGTTTCGTTACTGAAGTGAATACCCGCATTTTAGTAACGAATACATACGATTTGCTACAGCTCTACTTGTTATTTATTTAATATAACAGGATTCTTCCTTATGTGGGACCATAGCATCCGTATATACGCCCCAGATTTTGAATAGAAGTTTGAATTCATAGTGAACATGTCAATGCATTTAGGTACACAAATTATAAATCTATTTTTTTTTTTTTAATTTTCGACAAAAATCCTTGCTGAAAAAACTGCAGGCTAAAAAAAATTCTATACAAATTTTTTGAGTGAGAAATCAAATGAAAGACTCTTTAAGCTATTTTAATCAATAAAACGCAAGGGTTCTCTTGAGATCTGGTTGGTAAATAATTATGGCCTACACACATTCACGTTGAACTAAGTCACGTAGTAAGTGTCGTAACTCCACTTGAATACACCGAAAAAAAAAATTTGATAATAACAGCTATCAAATTAACATTTTTCAGTGACAAAAGTCGTCCAACAATTAAAATATCAATTTTGATATTTTATCATATCATTTTGACATTTTTTAATTTCAGGTGGGACAGTGAAAATTTCACTTTGACAACTAAAATATCATTTTGACATTTTTTTAAGTTAAAGTGGATAGTGAAAATTTCACTTTGACAATTAAAATATCAATGTTGACTAGATTTTACGTTTTAGTTTATTATAATGAAACCTATTTCTTTCCTTTTCATTTTTATTATTTTTATTATTTTAAGAATTTTCTTTCTTTTTTCGAAACATTACTGAAAGGGAATATTCTTTACAAATTAATGGTGATATTATTATTTCTATTATAGGTGATATAATTGTTTTGTTATTTTCTCCCAAACTATGTGAAGTAAAATTTTAGTGCCGATCAAATTTTCTCAGTAAATCATACATTTTACTTCGAAAAAACACAAAGCGCCTTTAAATTAGTACACATTAAGAATTTTTTTATTTAATATTTTTCAATAATTTGGAATGAGAAATTGATATGAAAAAATGATAATAAAATATCAAAAAAAATTTAAAAAATGTGACATTTAAATATCATCCTGATAATAAAAATGTTGTTTTAACATTTTAAATATCATAAAACACATTTTATAGAGCATTTTTGGCTGATATTTAAAAAATGTTAATTTGATATTTAAAAAATGTTAAATTGATATTGGTTTTTTTTTTCGGTGTAGAATGAAGTCCCAGTTCAATCCATCCAAATGATTAATTCGTCACTTCAGAGCATTCATGTGTAATATACACAAATAAACAAAATCAAATATTAATTTCCAGTCATTACATACACACATGAAAATTCACACAAACATATGATGATTGACTATTCACTTATGTATTTTACGATGTATCATTTCGTAGGAGTGCTGTTCTTGGAATGTATATTATTGTGTTCACTACGGTGTATGAGTACTTATTTAAGTTGTTTGTTTATTTTTGGGGAATTTTCTGTTATAATTTCTCAAAAAAAAATGTACATAAAAGCTACATACTTTTCATAGTTTAAGGCACAACTACTACAACTTTATTTATTATTTTACTGGTTCCATACAAAGCTAGTAGGTAACATTTATTAACGAACTTTGAATTTCAATAAAATCATGTTTTGGAAATTTAATGCAAACTTATAAGAAGGAGTTTATGTATGACTTTTTCATACTTGCAAAGAAAAAGAAGCTACCTATTATCATTGTACCCTGGAAGAGTTGTTTTTGTGTGTTTCCCAAAATCTTCTTTCCATAAAAAATGGTCTTCACTGCACTGAATGAAAATAAAGTAACATTTTTTTCGAAAAAAAAAAAAAATAATTCCTGCTTTTTCATTTAATTACAAAAACACGTATAAATTCGTTAAGAAAACAAAACCAATGTGTTTCCTATAAATGCAAACTATTTTTCATCCTTACAAAAAAAAAAAAAAAAAAAAAAAAATATTTTTCACATTTTTTTTCCGAATGAATTCCATTAACTGCTTTTTGTGAACATTGTTTCAACGAAAGCACATACATATTTTTGATAAGTTTTACTTCCACCTACTTTGTTTGTACAGGAAAAATAATATGAATTTTATATGGTTCACTGAATATTTTTAGGAATACTGAATTTTGTGTATTAACTTCCTGTCTGTGATTTTATGGAATGGTTTAAATACGAATATTTAATGAAGTAAGAGCTCGTGTTTTGAAAAGTCTTTTATTTTGTTGTATCTTGAAATGAACAAGGTTTAAACAGAAATAGAATTTGAAGTATGTTATTCAAAAGTAATAGAGAAGACCTTAGCAAAAATAAAAACATAATTTAGGGAACAAGTACCTACTTTAATATTCGATATTCATAATAATAATATGTGCAGTTTTATGAGTGTGTTACGCAATAATGGATTTACAATAATGGATTTTTATCTTCAATAAATATTCTTGTAAAAGGAATATAATCTATTCAATTTTATCAAGTTAAGAATAAATGAATCCTTAATTTGAAATTTGTTACTCAGAGAAAAGCTTTGCTTATAATTTAGGTAATAAATTATAACACAAAATATTCTCCAAGATAATAAATTGTGTTTAAGCAGATTTAGATATGTTTATCATACTTACGCGTAGACTCGGAGAGAAAAAATTAACGTATGGATGAAATTAATTTTCTAGATTAAGTTCTTGATTAGGCAAGGACAAATGTCGAAGATTGCTTTGAAGGGCTTTATTAATTACAACAAGTTTTTGGGATACGGAGTGGATTTTGAAAAATTCAGTATAAAATTTTGGTATAAAAAGTTTTTTTGGGGCCAATCCTCAATTTTGTCCCAGTCCTTTAAAAAAAAAAATTGATTTTTCAAAAATAAAAAAAAAAAAAAATAAAATTTGAAGATTGCGGTTTATAAAAGGTTTTTGTAGAAAAAGTCCTTTCTGAGATAGTCAAAAATCAAGAAAACGGTTATATGGTTGATAGCCTTAATAATGGTTCCGGCTGCAGTTCCAGGTATAACCATAGACAGACAAAATTGCAATTTACCCTTTCAACAGAAAAAAAATGGTATTTTGAAATCTTATTGTAAACAGATTTCAGTAGTTTTTTTTATTCTTATGTGACTAATAATTCCCCATTTTCGCTGCACTTTTGGTAGTGTTGAAGCTTTATAGGTTTATTTATAATTAGATTTTTTTTTTTAATTCATAAGGAATGTAAAAACACTTAATTTGTTTTTATAAAACGAAGTATGACTTTGATTTTTTGAAAAAATCGAAAACCCTTACAACCGTTTTTTTTAAAATACCCAAAATCTTCTTTAAAAAAATGGTATTTAACGGGGTGTCCCGCAAGTTATCCAAAACGCGTCCGAAACGCGTCTGAAACGCCTCCTGAACGCGTCCTAAACGCGTCCAAAACGGGGTATCATTTTCATCATATTTCTTTCGGTTTTAGTCATGCATTTCACCTTTACTAATAAAAAAAAAAACAACCTCTAACTCAATACTCAAGATAATTTTGTTTAATTTAATTTTCTGGTTCTCATAAAAATACAAATGAAATGTTTCTGACTACCGACTTTATAGATACGAAACTTTTAAGCCAAAATTAATAAAAATCCAAGAACTATAAAAAAATATATAATCAATAATACAGTCAAATAAGGAGAAAAAAGGGGTAAATCTCGGAATGAATGTTAATAGAAATTTTTTTTGCTCAATATCTTCCTTTTGCCATTCTATAACATATCTCAAAAGTTTAGAAAAATCTCATGTCCGCTTGTCGCGATTTCAAGGTCAAATTGCGAAATGGAGATTTTCAAAATTAGCAAAAATAGGCTATGGTATTATATACACATATGATACAGTGCTGCTAAAAACATTCCGGATTTTTTTGTCATTTTCATCAATTGAAATTTTATAACACAAAACTGTAACAAAATATTATTTTAATATTTTTTCTAGGCCGTTTATATATCAGTTAAGCAATTTTAACAGAAAATAGTGATCTTTAATGCATACAAAAATTTTAAAAATTGAAAAATGAAGTAGAGTCAGAAGTTCAGGTGTGATAAACTAACCGGATTTTTCAAGGATTTTGATTTTCGTTGTTGAGGTAAGGGTTTTAAGCGTAACTTTAATACAATTTTTGTTTGCAGTTCCAAAAAAAGTTGTTAGCTTTGTGAATTGTAAAAATTATTTTATGGCATAACGGAAAAAACGCGTTATAGTCCTCAAATTCGTTATTGAGTTGTAGAACGTTTTCAAGCCGAAATAAAACAAAATATTGTCCCTTTGGGATGTTGAAAATTGCAACGTCAAGTGAGTTTGATATCGTCAAAAAATAAAAAAGCGAAAAATTTGTTGAAGTAGATCAATTGGGTGGATGCCATCACAAAATATCCATAAAAACTGATAGGCGAATACAGAGTTTTTTGATAAAAGATCCTTTTGCGACTTCTTAAACGATTTGTGAGGAGCTTAATCTGCCTTCAACATCAAGTTCAGTAAGAAAGGGTTTGAGAGGTTTGGTCGTTATGTCTTTCGGCTCGGAAAAAGGCCATTTCATTATACTAAGCATTGTCTAAAAAGGTAGGCAATGAAAGGATCTTAAGAAACACTTTAAATTTGAAAATAAAAATACTTTATCACGGTTGTATTTACAAAAAAACATCTTAGTTGCTCGATAACAAAACGGAAAAATATTCTTTTCAGTTATAAAAGCAATTTTAGCTTGTTTTATTCCCATTGTGAAATGGCGCAAACATGGTCATGTTTGAAACCAAAAAAATATGCTCCCTATTGTGAAGCACAGCAGAGGATCAGTGATGGTTTTGGTTTTTTCAGCTGCAGGCTCTAGCAGGTTACAACAAATCAACGAAATTATGGATCATTTCCAGGATAGAGAGATGTTGGAGTCGATAATGACTCTATTAAAGGAGAAAGAAATGCCTTTACGTCGCCTCTTTCTGCAAGTTATGATGCCAAAAATTCTTAAAAGCTCATTAAACAGTAGTTTGGGGCAGACAATACTCCTGGCTTAGAATAGCCGTAACAATTAGTCGACTTGAACCTGATTAAAAATTTGTGGGCCGTCTTTAAGTGACGGGTAGAAAAGAAAAAGCACACCTCAGCAACTACCGTACTTGTAGCTTTGAAAAATAACTGGGAGCATATTTATAGTCTTATTTTATTTAATTTGGATTAGTCGAAGTGTCGTTGGTACCAAGTAGTCTTTAAAAAGAAAGGTTACTGAACAAAATATTAACTTTGAAAATTAACATTAAAAAATCCGGTTAGTTTTTCACAGCTGAAATTCTGACTTTACTTAATTTTTCAATTTTTAAAATTTTTGAGTGTATTAAAGATCGTTTTTTAGAAAAAATATTAAAACAATGTTTTGTACCAGTTTTGTGTTGTAAAATTTCAATTGATGAAAATGACAAAAAAATCCGGAATGTTTTTAGCAGCACTGTACATGTTTTCGAGGTATTTTTTAATGCTGATGCCAAAAAATCTAAAATCAAGACAATCTGACGCCTCTGAAAAAAGTTATACCAGTTTTTCATTTGTCAACCTATATTATTATAACAGTTGCAAACTTACTACCGAAAAACCCTTAAAAGTTATGGTAGAGGAACCAAATTTTGCATGAAGGTTTTCATATCCATTATTATTAGGAATCAAAAAAATGCAATGAAAAAAAAACATTTATATCTATGAAAAATTGGTATTTAAAAAAAAAAAGGGAAATTTTGGGATATGCACTAAAAAACATCCTGCTACAATCTTAGAATTAGTGCTAATAGGCTATTTTTTTTGTTTCTATCTTTGTTTGGATATTCTATATCTTATGTCAAAAATCTAAAAAAATCTCATGTCCGCAAGTCCTAATTTTGGAGGTTAAACTAAGTTAGGTGCAGACTTAAAAAAATTAGCAAGAAAAGTTTAAATTTGTATATGTAATGTATTTCAGAGAAGATTTATGCGATTTTCTCTCCGTTTTCTACCATGGTCCCCCGAAATCTCACTACCTCCCTACAATCAAAGAGTTATGCTACTAAATCTCCCTCTACTCTCAAAGCATAGAGAATATTTACAGCTTTGTTACATCATTAAAATAATAAACGGTTCTATAACATCGCCATCAACTTTGGATCGTTTACATTTCAGTTTTAGCCAAGCTAACATAAGAAGACAAATACCTTTATGTCCATCTTTCAGTAGAGTAAATTATGGATTATATAGTCCTCTTAATCAGTTGATTTCAGTATTCAATAAATATTACTTTATGATCTCTTCTGTTAATGATAATTTTAAAAGTATAAAATTCAAACAAATCGTTTTTAATACGAGAATGTAATGTAAATTTAAAATGTACTAGTTTTAAGATATATAATAAGTGTTTAACGTTAGTCCTTAACGCATTAAATAAATAAAATAAAAATATACCAACATAAGCGACATGATTTAAGGTTATTTTTAACACTTATTCCAAAAAAACTCACAATAAGTCAACCTGACCATCCCTGAAAAGTAATGCACCTTATTCATGTTGATCTGACACAAATATCTGAAGTGTTGTTTTTCAATTTTTTAAAATCTGCACCTTATCTTCAAACCAGGAAAATTAGGACTTGCGGACATGAGATTTTTTTAGATTTTTGACATAAGATATAGAATATCCAAACAAAGATAGAAACAAAAAAATTATCCTATTAGCACTAATTCCAAGATTGTAGCAGGATGTTTTTTAGTGCATATCCCAAAATTTCCCTTTTTACTTGCGATATAGGTACTATATATCAAGTTATGCATTCGTACAAAAAAAAAAAGTTGAGATAACATTTTTCCATGACATTACGATGATAGACAATGCCAAAAAAGTGGGTCCCGGAAGTCCGTCTGTCCGTCTGTCTGTCAGTCTGTCAGTCTGTCAGTCTGTCAGTCTGTCAGTCTGTCAGTCTGTCAGTCTGTCAGTCTGTCAGTCTGTCAGTCTGTCAGTCTGTCAGTCTGTCAGTCTGTCAGTCTGTCAGTCTGTCAGTCTGTCAGTCTGTCAGTCTGTCAGTCTGTCAGTCTGTCAGTCTGTCAGTCTGTCAGTCTGTCAGTCTGTCAGTCTGTCAGTCTGTCAGTCTGTCAGTCTGTCAGTCTGTCAGTCTGTCAGTCTGTCAGTCTGTCAGTCTGTCAGTCTGTCAGTCTGTCAGTCTGTCAGTCTGTCAGTCTGTCAGTCTGTCAGTCTGTCTGTCTGTATAAGGAGCTAGAGCCTAAACGGATGGACCGATTGCCTTCAAACTTGCTATGTAGAAGTTTTTGGTGACTCTCCAGAGGGGCTTTTGGAATTAATTTTTTTGGACCAAAAATAACGGTACCTGCCATATAAAAATTTCGGAAAAGTTTAATTTTTCGAAAACGGCTCCAACGATTTTGTTAAAAAAATTCAAATGTTAGTTTTTAAATAAGGTCTATCTTTTGATGAAGAAAATTTTTTTGGAAAATCATTATTAACGGTACCTGCCATAGGACCACTTTTTTCAAATCTGATTTTCTGCCAAACTGCTTATTGTATTTCAACGAAATTTTTTATACAAAAGCATTTATATAATTTAAATATAAGCCAAAAATTTTTGAAAAATCAAATTTTCGAAAACGGGACATTTAATTTTTTTGAAATTTTGTTTTTAGATGTTGATTAGTTATTTCTAAAAAATGGCATACCAATTTTATTTTTAAACTTTTTTTTCAAAAAATTATTTAAGAAAAATTAGTTTTTTTTAAAAAACGGCTCTAACGATTTTGAACATTTTTTTTCTAAAAATACACCTTAATATATCAAATAAAACTGCATACCTGTTTTGTGGGGCGATTTGATTTTAGATATTGTTTTATTTTTTTGAAAAATTAATTTTTTTTTGTTTTTATATACCTACATTTCCCAAGTTTCTATATAAAAAGTCTTAAAAATTTAAGCAACTTGAACTGTAAGAGCAAGTTCGTGCGACCCAGTCGTGCATTTTATTTTTTTAAAAATACCAATTTTTCATAGATATGAATGTTTTTTTAATTGCATTTTTTTGATTCCTAATAATAATGGATATGAAAACCTTCATGCAAAATTTGGTTCCTCTACCATAACTTTTAAGGGTTTTTCGGTAGTAAGTTTGCAACTGTTATAATAATATAGATTGACAAATGAAAAACTGGTATAACTTTTTTCAGAGACGTCAGATTGTCTTGATTTTAGATTTTTGGGTATCAGCATTAAAAAATACCTCGAAAACATGTATCATATGTGTATATAATACCATAGTCTATTTTTGCTAATTTTGAAAATCTCCATTTCGCGATTTGACCTTGAAATCTTGACAAGCGGACATGAGATTTTTCTAGACTTTTGAGATATGTTATAGAATGGCAAAAGGAAGATATTGAGCAAAAAAATGTCTACCAACATTCATTCCGAGGTTAAACCCTTATTTGACTGGATTACAAATGATTTATTAAAAAAGAAATGAATTTGAATTTTTTGTAATACAAAAAAGAAACACACACAAAACTAACCTTCGGAAAAAAAACATTTTGTGTGGAAGGGTGTTTTTTTTTTTTTGGAATTATATAGACCTATAGTACTTGTTTGTTAATAAATTTCTTTTAATCACTTGGAAGATAAAAACATCTTGTACAACAATTTAATATCAATTTTTTTTTCGGTCCTCAGTCACTTTGGTGTATACGTAACTTATTTAGTTAAATAACATTTCTAATCAAAATATTTTATCTTTAATTTTTAAAATCAATAATAAATTGTCTAATGAGAAAATAAATTAAAACATACCCAAATATTTTTATTAGAAAAAAACATTCATAATCTTAACATAATTTCTAAGAACGCGGAAAACAAAATTTGGAAATATGTTGTAAGGAACCTAATGTTTTTTTTATCGAATTAATATCAAAGTTTCCCTCTTGAATTCCTTTTTTTTTGCATTTCAAAAGTTTAAACCGGAACTCTTGAATGTTTTGTTTTTTTTTTTCTCTGAAAGATTTAATAAATAAAAAATAAGGAAAGAGGATAAAAATATTTGTTAATGCAATATTCATGGAAAACCGTAATTTTTTTTTTGTGTTTTTCCTTTATGTATTTCTGATAAATGTTAACAAAAAAAAAAAAAAAAAATGAAATAAGATCAAGTTGCTTTAACAGAGAATGAGGAGTGAAAGCAATATTACCTTTCCTCAGGAAGTTAACTCTTCTGAGTGAACTGTTCTGTCAACCCATTAGTGTTCTTGGAAATGTTTTTTTAAATGTCATTTCATTTTCGTTTATATTAAATTCTATTTATTTAGTATTAAATGTTCAAGCATTTATTTTAAATAATTGGAATAAAATAACACAAGAAATTCTAACATAAAAAAATACCTAAATAAAATAGAATGGGGGAAATAATAAACAAAAGGTTAAAGAAGTCAGAAAAGTGTTTATAAAATATAATTTTTTTCCCAGAAGTTTCCGTTAATGTTACACTAGTAACTTTTAAATGCATTGAAATGCTTGTCAATGCGTAAAATATTTGGTATATTTTTACTTTATTTTAGGTTGTCAATTAAAGAAAAAAAAATGTTCAACTTAAAAGTTAAAATTAACAAGAAATTTTGGGAAGTTTCCTCAAAATGTTATTTTTGAAAACCTTTCCTTTCAAAATTATTCATTTGGAAGGTTAATTTGAAAAGAGAATTAAGTGATAAAAAACTTTAACATAATGTACATATATCCTTTGAACTGTAATAATTGTTGTAAAACTGTCAAAATCAGATGAAAAAAGCTTAATGGGTTGCTTTAAAATAAATTTATTCTTTGAATTGATGTTCTGTTAACAAAGAAGAATGCGAAGATAAAATACAATGCTGAACCCTTTGAGCCTCACAATTATATATGTATCGATGTTGTCAGAAAAATGAAAATGGCATTGCATTGAAATGATAAAGATTCGTGGAATGTATTGACATGTTAAACGATGTACATTTGGGCAGATGTAAGTGGAGAACAATTTCAACCAAATTGATGGGCGAACTTATTTTTAAATCGAATAGTAATTTATTTTTAAAAGCTGGGTGAAGGCATTTAAATTTTTGAACAATTGCACAAAATCAACACTACGAAAATTGGGAACATAAAATCCTGCCACATGAAATGCAGCCGACTCAAAAGCAAAGCGACATAGTTGTATCGATTATCATTTTCAAATGTTTGTTGACACCAAATAATTAGTGTTTTTTTTTTTTTGAGTTTGTAATTTTAAGGTATATAATTATACATAATTTGATTATATCAACCCATTTTCAAAAACTTGATTTAAAAAAAAATTAAAAAAAAATTGCAAAGAGAATTCAAGCGTTTTCAAAATTTTTGTTTTTAATATAATAATACCGAAATTTTTGATGAAATATGCTTTTATGCATCTTTGATTTAAAATGGTTGATCGAGCTCTTCCTCAGAGTCGAAAAATTGTAGTTTTATAATAGTCTAAAAAAAATTGACGATGTTTAAAAATTTATATCTTGGACAACATAAGTCCCACAGAAATGTTTTTATCCTACAATGATTGAAATTTTATTAACTTCAAAGTCAATTCTTTTTAGTAAATGACGTTGAGTACCAGAAGAGACTCCAAGAAAAAGACGAATTTCTTTAATTTATGTTGCTTTAAGATACGAAACCACCAAAAATTAACCTTTTTTCGAAGTTGATTTTAAAAACTCATCTTCAGTCAATCCGAATATTATTTTAATCAATGTGGTTTTCATTGATTTTACGTTATAGTATGGTAGCTTATCCCTCAGTATAACAGCTTATCGGAAAAAGGCCTTCTCCAACAACCATCACAAAGATTAACAACGAGGTTACATTCAACGAGGACAAGACCAAAGCCTTAGCAGTCTATCAATTTCGAAAACCATTTTCAATTAAACCCTCATGTGGACCAGAAATTCTTTGATGAAATGGACTTCAAGATAATGCTTGTGCTTGTTTTAGCGACAACCATCCCGCCAGTGATCCGGTAAACAACACAGAGTTTATCACTTCTGAAGAAATCGAAGACATACATCATTCCAGCCACACGAAGATATCAGCTCTACCTGAGAAAATCTCTTGCTTTATTAAAAAAAAAAAACTACTACGTACTACTCCGAACGTTGAAAACTTTCTCCAGAGAAAACACGATAGTTCTTGATAAGTAGTTTGGATTCTGCGAAAAGCACTCACTCTCTACCCTCTTACAAATTTCCCTCATTGAACTCTCAACAGAAAAATGATTCACAAGTTCGACGATGTTAAACTAATTAAAATAAATCAACAGCTTCCTTCTTTACAGGTCTTTTCACCGACTTCCAAAAAGGAAAACGTATTCAATTCGTCTGTATTTTTTTTTCTTTTTTTAATTTTTGTTACGTCATAACTTTGGACTGAATAAACCAATTTTAATAATTGTAAGTTTAATCAATAACAGGGATCACAAAAGCAGGAGTTTCAACTTCTTCATGGGAGGAAAGCATATGCGAGGCAAATTAGGAAGATATTAATACAAAAACTCACAGAACTGAAAGTTACCAAATTTTTTAAAAAATAAGTAAAATAGAGGGAGAAACTTAACAGATGTCTCGACAGCGCCGTTCATGAAACTTTTTCGTTCTATAAATAAATAAATGATAACATTTTGAACTGTGGTAAAGCCACAATTAGTTAATTTATTATTACGAGGGAAAACATAGTTTAATTTTAAACGTCATAGCGGAAAATTCCGCGAAAATTATCAACAAAATTTATGATCAATCAGTTACTTGTCGGAGTCATCAACGAAATGCGATATACAGCAAAGCCAAGGAAACACCAATTAGTAATTAAATTTTAACATTATCAACTTTAGGTAGACAGACAGAAGCGACAAATCAGGTACTGGTTCAAACTAGGTGAAAATTTTCCTAAACAATTTTTTTTTACCTTCTCACTTTAATTTATTTTTAAAAGCTTTGAAAAAGATACTTGTTCGGATTTTAATTCCACCCAAGATGTGCAATGGAACTCAACTTGGCGTCTTTTCAATGTCTTATAATAATTATATACAACAAATCGCTAAAAATATATTGTTTTCAATTTTCATTTTCGCTCATGTTCTAAAACTTCAACATTTTGAAAATCATGTCACTTAAAGGAATTTAGTATAACATTACAATTTCTTGTTTAAGTTTTGAGTTCTTGGAGGGTCATGAGTCATGACATCGGACATCCCTTTCATTCCATTACAATTGTAATTGTTCTTCAACTTTCCTCTTACTGTTGCCAGATCAAATATAATACAAACAAATCCTCTTAACCAAATGCGTAACATTTGTTTGCATAACATCGTTACATTCATATCATCGTCACTCCAATCATACATAGTTTCTTTTACACAGAGAAAAAAGACCACTTAAAAACAAACGGATTCCACATTAAATTAAGCGTTTTTTTGCATGGGTTTTTGCCAAACTGACTTTCGTCTTAAATTAAGCGAGAAAATCTTCTTAATTTCTTGAATGCGCAAATTAAAAAAAAAATCCACTTAATTTAAGCGGAAATCGTATTGTTTTAAGAGGGTGGAATTTAAAGTGGCTTCCATGTTATTTTAAGGTGAAATTTTGTTCTCCTTGTAACATTTGTTTGAGTATCATAGGCGCTTTTCCAAATACATATTACATAAATGTATGATGCTTACCATTCCCATTGCAACTTGTTTTGCAATTTCCAATAAGTCTGCAGTTCGTAAAGGCTCTCGTTTGCCTGATATTTGATTCTCCAAATCATCATTCTCCAAAGCTGTTTGTTGTTGTTGCTGTTGGTCTTTGTCTCTTTCTATTTTCGAAGTTAGATTTTGTGAGGTAAAATTTTTGTAATAACCCTCATTGTCCACTGAAAACAATTTGTTCCTTTTAAGTTTGCATTCACATTTTCTGCTTATTTTTATTTGTCCCCGTTGATTTGGTTCATCACCACATGATGACGCTAGTGGCGATGACGGAAGGATATCAACGCGACATTTGCATGCACTTGTGCATATTTCTTCATAGCCATAGGACTTATTGAACTTTGCCAAACCTTTTACTGGTTTTTGGTTATTTATATTTACACCATCAGGAGGTATTGTTGGTGGTAAAGGTGGTAGAGGAGGTGATTCCGTAGGAGGCGGTGGTGGCGGTGGCGGAGGAGCAGTGTTTTCAGGTGTAGCTGTAATAGTTGGCGATTCAACGTATGCAGTCGATGCAGTGCTAGATATTGAATTGACATTTGTACATTTTAATTTTATTGGTTGCATGGCTATCGGATCAAAATTGAATTCAGTTTTTGTGAGTTGATTTGGTGTTTTTGATGATATTGATGGTGTCGTTGATAGTGGATATTGTTGTTGTTGTTGTTGTTGTTGATTTTGTTTGCCAAACCATTTGGAAGTTTTCAATGAATGATTTTTGTTGCGAAATGATAGTTCATGAAGAAATTTCCATTCATTTCTATAAAAAAAAAAGAAGAGAGAAGTGAATTGTTAATTTTATTTGGTTGAATATGGTTGAAATAATAATTTAAATCGAAACAAGGTTTGTTATTTCAAAGACTTGCTTTTATTTAGAATGGTGAATAATTTTATCTTTGAAATAATTGTTTTGAGTAAATATTGACTGATAACATTATTTGTTATTCTTACTTTGGGAAAAGTTTTGATTTCATGAAATAATTGGGTCTGTTTTAATAGTCCATTTGTCAAGAACAGAATCTATTATTCCGGTGTGATTATGGACTTTTTATAACTAATCATGTAATTCTGCAGTAAAAAACTTTTTGAATTTTATGACGGAATTTTGATTACAGTCATATCAATGCTGAATGGTATGGAAATTGAACATGTTGGACCCAAATTAAGTGTCCATTGACTGTGGGATACCCTGTTTCAAGCGATATTTAGAAAAAAGTATTAACTTATTTTAAGTCCCTGTCTTTTTATCTTATTCGAAAGTGAAACAAAAAGTAATAATCATAAAAAAATCATCGATAGAATTTTTATACTAAAAAAAATACATAATTTTCTATAGAACAAAATGTTACGTATACGCCACATCGACCCATGTGTTGGTATGAGTAAATACTTTTTACAAGGGATTTATGAAGTTATACTTTTTTTGCGGCGTATGGAAATTTTCTTTTTTGATAGATCACAAATGTCAAAGGCATTAGCAAGAAGCCCAATCTAGTGCTCATAATTATTGTAAAACTGGTTTGTTTTTTATGGTGTCATGGTGTGAACCAAGTCAATTTCTTTGAAAGAAGAATGGTTTAGTTTAACATAAAAATTCAGGCCAGTCAATCTAGTCATAATAAAATTTTTTTTCATAGAATATGTTTGGGTACATATTCTCATTATAAAAAAAAAACATTCGGTGTTTGAGAAAAACCGCCAAAATCACATATCTATTAACCCTCTGTCGGCACACGGGTGCGAATTTGGCTTGACAAAAATAAAAAAAAATAACATTTTTTTAAAAAAGTGGGTGCAAGAAAGTCTCTTTATAATGGTGACAATATATTTTTTTTGGAATTGTGAATACACTATTCGAATTCCTCGAAAAATTCTATATCTATTTCATCTGCGTATTCTCTATAAAATATGATACATAAAAAAGTTCTACCGACATGAAAAAGTAGAAGTAGTACACATCTCAAAGAAATAAAAATATTGACGAAACATAATAAAAAAAAAAAAAATACGTATCCGAATACGGTTGTATGCGAACAAAAAGTAAAACATAAAAATTAATGTTAAACTATAATTTTTAAAAAATGTTAATACCTAACAAATTGCATATTCCATATTTTAATAACAAAAATTTTAGATAAAAATCAAAAACGGAGGATTTATAAAAAAAGGTACCTATATTTTGTTTTGTTTGAATACGTTGAATAATTCTGCAAAAATTTAATTTTCGAAGTAGTAAAAACTTTGCTTCAAGACATTAAATTGTAAAAAAAAAAAATATATATTGTAATATAAAGAGGGTTGTAAAAATCAATTTTTCTTAATGCATTTGTTTTTCATTAAAAATTTAAAAAAAAATATTTGTTGCAAAAAAAAAACAATTGAATTAAGAAAAATATTTATTGCAACTGAAAAATATTTGCATTGAAAATAAATTTTTTATTGATCTGCATTTTAATACTTTGCATTTAAAAAATGTAATTCCCAATAAAAAATGTTCTGTTGTTGTTCAAAGGTTATAATGGAATTGACGGAAAACAGCAGGCTATAGAAAAAAAATGCAATGCAAGTGTGCATTAATTATTCGTCGAAATTTTTTATTAAATTAGAAGAAATTCGAAAATATTAAAAAAAAAAAAAATAAACATAATATAATTTTTTTTACTTGCTCAATGGGGCAAGTATTGGTTTCATGTCGAACAAAATTTTTAGGTTTTAATCAAAACCAACATTACGATGATGGAGAATTCCAAAAAAGTGGGTCTCGCAATTCCGTCCGTGCGTCTGTGCGTCTGTACGTCCATCTGTACACATTTCTACAGCCTAAACGGGTGGATGGATTTTCTTCAAATTTGGTACAGATGATTTTTATGGAATTCTGAAAGTTGTTTTTTTTTTTGTTTTTTTATATCTCGATTAGAAAGTTTACCTCCCATACAATTTTTTTAATTTTAATCAAATAGTATCTCGAAAACGGCTCTAACGATTTTGATTAAACTTTACAGACGTAATAGTCAAAGCTATTGCAATAAAACGTATTATTAATTTATTTTTTCCAAAAAAAATCAAATAAAAAAAAAATGCCCTAAATGTCGGCTCTTCCCCAACCTCAACAAAATTTCTTTAAAATTTATATAGAGGCAGCTCGTTAAATCTACAAGTACGCTAACATAAAAGTGCTTTGAACTGCAAGAGCAAGTAAGTTCGACCCCAGTCGTGCATTTTATTTTTAATGCAAAATACTTTTAGTTACAACAAATATTTTTTTTTTTAATGCAAATATTTTTCAGTTGCATTATTTTTTTTTATGCAAATTTTGTTCAGTTACTATAAATATTTTTTAATACAATTTTTTTTTATTTTCAATAAATATTTTTTTTGTTATTTCAAATTCATTTTCTTAATTGATATTTTTACAACCTATTGAAGATAATCGGATTGAATTTTTGTTATTTTTCAGGGTTTTTGTGTTTGATTTTTGAATTTCAGGATTTCCGGAAATGATTAAAACAAACATTGAAATTATAAATTTAAGTTATGAGGTTATCATACAAAAATATATTAAAATTCATTTCTTGTCAAAAGTATTTATTTAAATTTCAAAAAATTCTATATAATGTATCAAAACTCTCAAACTCATATAATGGTTATCCACAAAATACTTCAAAACTATTTGGCTTGTCGTGGTTATGGTTTTCTCTTTTGTGGTAATTTTCATTTTGAATATACAACCAATTTATAAGTTATTTAATGAAAATTCCTTAAGAGAATATGATATATAAAGATACATATAAAGTTTAGATATTTACATAATGTACATACATTGTTTCTATAGAAATCAGAATTCTAATTATGATTGTGTATGATTAAAAGACAGTTATGGAAAAACTTTGAAGTTCAGGAAATATGTGTTTATGATTTATTTTTTTTTTTAAGAACATTTATTATTGTGAAATTATGTAAAACTTTTCATTTGAGACAGGCATTATTAATTTTTTAAAAGTTTGCTTGTATATTTTGGAAAATATCTGTATGGAATTTTAAGTGATTTAGCTATTTACACAGATTTAAAATGGGGAACTTTTTCGATGTTCGTACTTCAGTCTTAAAAGTATTGATTTATTAAATTTGATATCCTTAAGTGTTTTAAAACAAATTTCTTTGAAAATAATACCTATACTACTTTAATAAACACAAAACCACAGAAAATAATTGGAGTTCATTTGCAAAATTTCTTAACAAAGAGATTAATTAATTGATGAGTGAAACCAAAATCCTTCAATTGGTGGGATTATTTGTAAATTGAAAGGATTCCAAGAACAATAAAAAGTAATTGAACAAAACAGAGTGTTGCTATTGTTAAGATTAATTGGCATAATTATTTCATGGAAATAAGAATGGAAATGGATTAAAATATGACCTGTTACGTTTGAAAAACTAAAAAAAAGGTCTAAATGGTGATTATGGCATGGTTTTTAAGAGAAAATAAACCCTTATCTACTTAATTTTTTTTTTTTTTTTTTAAGAATAGAACTAATTCGATTTTCTGACCAATAGAAGAACGTTTCATTGAAAAATCAAAGAAAGTTCACTGTGGCGTATACGTACTTTTTTTTTTTAATTTTTTATTTCGATGAAGGGTCTGCATTTTAAATCCTCAGAACAAGCTTCGACTGTGAATTAAATTAACCATCTCCTTCTCTCTCAGGCCTATAGGTGCATGGAGTATGGAGTAGAAAATACGCACCAGGTAAAACATGTAAGTCCTTCTTTTTCCCTACTCCTCCTAAACTGGTCTTCCAACTACAAGTTCCGAAGAAGCTGTCAAATCATACAACACCTGGTGCATTGGAAAACAGTCCTTGAGTGGTTTGCCTGTGTTCCTATCTTCACTTTTGGACTGGGGATATTCCTAGAGATATTAGACTTTTACCACATAAACACCTGGCGTAGAAAAGAAAATCGCACCCAAATCACAAGTGACACCTGGGTTTCGAATGCCTCAATATTTATTATCACTAAAGAGCCATATTTCCCCTTAAGCAAGCCAAAAGGTACAATACAATGGCTCCATGCAACGTCGTGTGAAAGGTTAGGATATTTCTGTCATAGGTTTATGTGTTTATTTACCTTGTGTATGCCTATAAGCAGTACACGCTACCCTACCAACTTGTTTGTTTGAAAACTTATCGTTTGCGTGTTTCCCTATTTCTCCATAACTTTCTACCCAATCCCAGGTCCTTTGAAACAAATGAACAATGCAACGCCTTATAGTTCGTTTCTTCAAGCCATTTGTTTGGGTATATACATTTTAATATGTTATTTTCTTGAAATATCAAATAATTCACCCAAGATTCGTTTTCTCAAACGAAACTTAAGAATTTAAATTAAACTTTTTATTAAACCTTTTGTGACAGTTTCCATAGAGGACAAAATACTTTATGCTTCATTTAAATATTTAAGTTTCGTTTCAACAAACAGTCCAAAAGTCAGTGGCGAAATGGTTTCCGAGATATTTGAATCTTATTAGGCATTAAGCTAGGCAATGACAAATGTATAGTGAGTGTTATTTATATGCGTGTCTCCGTTCCTGTACCCTTATCACAAGTCATCAGGGAAATTTTATTTTTTTTCTTGTGTTAACCTAATAGGTTGTGTCTAGTTATTATACTCACAAGGGAAAACAATTGTTATTTGCCAAAAAAAAGTGACCTTTTTTGTATTCTACTTGTTTTGGCCATAATTTTCTGGTTGTTAGATTATGTAGGTATAAAGGATGTGAAACTACCGACTGTTGATGCAGTTAATGTTTATAATCAATATTTATTAAATATTCGCCGTCTTTTTGATTCTTGTTGGAATCTTATGGGTTTTTTAAAAAAAATTTATAAACTGACAAAGTTCAAAAAATCGTTTTTCGTCACTTAGGTACACAATTTCGACATCAATTAACGAATATGTTTTCAAAACAACTTGCTGTTTTAAAAATATATTCTAAATGTTACGATTTCAACCCAGATACAGAAATTCGAAAGATTAGGCACCGAACAAAAATGTTATTTTGGCACGTAGTACCACTATTTTATAACTGTTTTTTGTAGAGGAGTTGAATACAATCATTTTTTACTATGGGATGGAGGTCTTTCTCCCCCCCATTTAGGCGGGAGAAACAATTTTCTAAAAAATAATTTAAAAGAAAAAAAAAAATTAATAAAAAACAACGGCAACACTTACAGTTATAAATGATACCATTTCCGAAAAGCAAAATTATATACATTTAACTTTAATTTTTAAGTCAATATATTTCAACCAATTGTTTTTGAAATAATCGCTTTCAAAGTTAAAAATAGGCAAACAAATTTTTTTTTTTTTAATCCATTGAATACTACTTTTGTCCAGGCTGCAAATTTTAATACAAAATTGACGGATTTTTAGAAAAATGCCTCAATTCATTCCTTATCGAACAATTAAAGCTATAATGTTTCTATGCCTTCTAGGGTTTGAGAAAATTGAAAATTAAGAAAACTACTTTTTTATCAGATTATTTTTTTTTTTATATATTTTCTCAAAACCTAGAAGTAATAGAAACATATAAATGTAGTTTTCATTGTTCGATAAGGAATTGATAACATTTTTGTTCGATGTCTAAACGTTCGAATTTTTGTATCTGGTTTGAAATCGTAACATTTTGTTTTCTAAGCCAATTTTAAACCGATTTATTTAGGACATGTGTTTGTGATTATGTCTGGAAATAAGGGATATAGGTCAAAAATTCCAAAATTGGAATTTTAGTCTCTTGCTAAATTCAAATATTCAAATATTGTATAAATAAAATGCACGAAACTTGCTCTTTTGCTGAAAGTAGCTCTTATCTTTTATGAAAAAAAAAAATTATGGAAAATTATAATTTGATTTGATTTGATTGATTTTTAAAGCATTTTTGATAAATGTTAACAAGTACTTAAAATCAGTTTAATGACTTCGATAAAAAAAAAAACGAATATGTCATCTGATTTTTTGTATACCTAAAAAAAATTTTTAGAAAAAAAATTGAAAATCGTTAGAGTTGTTTAAAAAAAAAATAAGTTTTTGTACCTACGTATACAGGGTGTCCCAAAAGTAATGGATCAAACGAAATATGCTGATAGGCCAACTTAAGGGCTCTCAGAATTTGGTAACTTGTTCATCCCAAATCTTTACGGTTTTCGATTTAATGCAGTTTTTGTGAAATTTCGAAAAATGCCGACTTTGCATCAGTATTTTGCTTCCTCCGCTCATAATTGATTTTTGTTTTTAACAATTCTTCCACTAAAACATTGCCTAATAATAGGAAATAATTAATTAATCAAAATATTTTTTATTTCACACGCCATTTTGCTGCAAATTAATTAACAGTTCCATGTTTTATAAAAACTCAATTTCTTACTTTTATTTCAGAGCAGCATCCCGAAAAAAATTTGCATGGTGCGATACTGGTTTATTATTTTAAAAACTTGCCCTGTTATTGCAGTTTTCAAAAATGTATACAAATTTCCAAAGTTAAAATTAGAACGAAAGATATTACCATTTAAATGTAACAAAACAGGGCTTTTCAGAGAAAAATAACAAAGAAAAATAAACCCATTTTCTCGACTGTTGTTTGTTTATTTCTTTTTGAATAAAAGTCTCGACTTTTGTTTGTTATTCTTCTCTGAAAAACCCTGTTTTGTTACATTTAAATTGTAATATCTTTCGTTCTAATTTTAACTTTGGAAATTTGTATACATTTTTGAAAACTGCAATAACAGGGCAAGTTTTTAAAATAATAAACCAGTATCGCACCATGCAAATTTTTTTCGGGATGCTGCTCTGAAATAAAAGTAAGAAATTGAGTTTTTATAAAACATGGAACTGTTAATTAATTTGCAGCAAAATGGCGTGTGAAATAAAAAATATTTTGATTAATTAATTATTTCCTATTATTAGGCAATGTTTTAGTGGAAGAATTGTTAAAAACAAAAATCAATTATGAGCGGAGGAAGCAAAATACTGATGCAAAGTCGGCATTTTTCGAAATTTCACAAAAACTGCATTAAATCGAAAACCGTAAAGATTTGGGATGAACAAGTTACCAAATTCTGAGAGCCCTTAAGTTGGCCTATCAGCATATTTTGTTTGAGCCATTACTTTTGGGACACCCTGTATAAAAATTTTCTTAATTTTTTCAAAAAAAAGTTGGTATGTCATTTGAAGAAATAATTATAATGGGTAATACTTAAAACAAAATTTGGAAATATTTCACCAAGACGTTTTCAAAAAAATATTTTTTTAAAATAAAAAAATTGTGTTTTTTGAAAGATTTCTAAAATTTAAATATTACTGAAACGGTTGAAATGGGGTAGTCATATACGAGATTTTCACAGCGAACAAAAAAATAAAAAATAAAAAAATGTTATAATGGCAGGTAACGGTGCCAAAAACATTTCTTTTATTTCAAAAGTTGAGTCTTTTTTAAAATATTACACTGAGTGAAAAAACAACTTTAAATCAACGAAAACCACGTTGATTCAACTATTTTTCGGAATGATTTTGCGTTGAAGAAGAAAATTTTAAAATCGTTAGTTTAAAGTGGTTTACAGTTATAAAACATCTTTAAATCAAAGTTGTTTCAACTTTAAAAGAAAGCATCAATTTATTAAAAAAATAGAAAAATGGGCAGCCGCTAGGGATCGAACCTACAACTCTTGGGTTACTAGGCGATTGCTTTACCAACGTGCTATCTCACTGTTGAAAATTAGAGTGATAAATTGCAACAAAAGCTGAAATCCGACAAAAATAAAAAAATTCTTACATTGTTTCAATTTTATTTTGAAGAAGTTTCATGTTAATTTTTTCAACATTAAATCAACGTTGAACATTTTACATTTAACGTTGCGTATTTTCCCTCAGTGTACACACAAAAAAATGAATCGAAATCGTTACAGCTGTTTTAAAAAAAATACTACTTTAAAATATTTCTGCTCGAACGATTTTGAATAAAATTCCAGTAGATATGTAAGTATTATTGCACACTGTGCACTTCAACGAACTTGGAACTTGGCATGGAAGCAACTAGATAACGATAGATCTGACTATATTTCATCATAAACAAATCTGATGGAGATACATTATGTTCATATTCAACTCATATTAATGTCGTTCACTTTTACTTTTTGATGTGCAACCAAACCAATCAATAAACTTCCGCATGATTCAAAAGTGCTATTAAAGAGCACTTTGCGGTTTTAACTAACAATGAGTTTCCAATTAAACTTATTTTAATAAAATGGAAAACCGCAATTATTACTCGTTACCCAAGTATACATATATTCAAAAATACAATATGCATCACAAAAAAATATACAACTCGCCACCATAAAGTATTTCTTTATGAAACTTAATAAATTGTATTATTACTTATTAATTGCTTTCACAGCATGATATTATCCTTTGAAATAGTTCACATCAATCAACTCATTTTTTTTTCATATAAAATTGAGTAATTTGAACAGATTTTTCTTTTGCCTCAAATTTATTTCAAGTTAATAATTTTCTATCAAAAATAAATCAAAGAGGCATAGTAAAGCTAAGTGGAATATTTATTTTGTTGGTTTTATCAAGCTGTCAATATATGAAAATAGCAAAAATGCAATAAAAAAAAAATAAAATATTTCATTATTTTTTTTCTGATTTATTTAATAAATAATTTCAGAAAAAAATTAATCTTTTTAATAGAATGAGTTGTAATGATTTAAAAAAAAAATGAATAATTTTACCTTAAAAATATAAGTAAATTTCCAAAACTGCAATATTCAGTTAGCAGAAGCATTTCATTACATTTTCTTGTACAATGTCCAATAATTCCAACAATATTCGGATGACGACCAACAGATTTCATTACTTCAATTTCACGCCTGAATGCTCGCACATCGTCCACCGATGGTTGATCTGAAAGGATAAAACAAATAAAAGATAAAAAAACATATTTTTTTTAAATTTGGATTATGTGTGAAAAAAAGACTATGTAGATTATAAAGGTTTACAATGCGATGTTTTTTTTCGATGTTTAATTAAATTGCTATGAATTTAATTTTATTTATTATTATTGTTGTAATTTTTAAAATTTATAACAAACTAGACAAGGTTGTACAGAACTAAAAATAAAATGCACGACTGGGTCGCACGAACTTGCTCTTAGAGTTAAAGTTGCTTAAATTTTCAAGACTTTTTATATACAAATTTGGAAAAAAAATAAAATTCGTTTTTTAAAAAAATAAAATAAAATCTGAAATCAAATTGCCATACAAAACAAGTATGCAGTTTTGATTGATATGTTAAGATGCATTTTTAGAAAAAAAAATTTCAAAATCGTTAGAGCCGGTTTTTAAAAAAACAAATTTTTTATAAATAATTTTTTGGAAAAAATGTTTTAAAATAAAATTGGTATGCCATTTTGTAGAAATCACTATTCAACATCTAAAAGCAAAATTTCAAAAAAATTCAATGTCCCGTTTTCGAAAATTTGATTTTTCAAAAAAAATTTCAAAATTTGTTTAAAAATCCAAAAATTATTTTTTTTGAAATTTGCGAATACATGAAAAAAAAGTGGCTTCATAATGTAAAAAGGCTTAAAAGAGGCATGCGAATTCATGAAGAAAATGTGTCTTCATGATGTAAGAAGGCTTAAAAGAGAGATGCGAATTCATGAAGAAAAAGTGTCTTCATAATGTAAGAAGGCTTAAAAGAGGGATGCGAATACATGAAGAAAAAGTGTCTTCATAATGTAAGAAGGCTTAAAAGAGAGATGCGAATTCATGAAGAAAAAGTGTCTTCATAATGTAAGAAGGCTTAAAAGAGAGATGCGAATTCATGAAGAAAAAGTGTCTTCATAATGAAAGAAGGCTTAAAAGAGGGATGCGAAGGCATGAAGAAAAAGTGGCTTCATAATGTAAGAAGGCTTAAAAGAGGAATGCGAATACATGAAGAAAAAGTGTCTTCATAATGTAAGAAGGCTTAAAAGAGAGATGCGAATTCATGAAGAAAAAGTGTCTTCATAATGTAAGAAGGCTTAAAAGAGGGATGCGAATTCATGAAGAAAAAGTGTCTTCATAATGTAAGAAGGCTTAAAAGAGGGATGCGAAGGCATGAAGAAAAAGTGGCTTCATAATGTAAGAAGGCTTAAAAGAGGAATGCGAATACATGAAGAAAAAGTGTCTTCATAATGTAAGAAGGCTTAAAAGAGAGATGCGAATTCATGAAGAAAAAGTGTCTTCATAATGTAAGAAGGCTTAAAAGAGGCATGCGAAGTCATGAAGAAAAAGTGTCTTCATAATGTAAGAAGGCTTAAAAGAGGGATGCGAATTCATGAAGAAAAAGTGTCTTCATAATGTAAGAAGGCTTAAAAGAGGGATGCGAAGGCATGAAGAAAAAGTGGCTTCATAATGTAAGAAGGCTTAAAAGAGGAATGCGAATACATGAAGAAAAAGTGTCTTCATAATGTAAGAAGGCTTAAAAGAGAGATGCGAATTCATGAAGAAAAAGTGTCTTCATAATGTAAGAAGGCTTAAAAGAGGGATGCGAATTCATGAAGAAAAAGTGTCTTCATAATGTAAGAAGGCTTAAAAGAGGGATGCGAATTCATGAAGAAAAAGTGTCTTCATAATGAAAGAAGGCTTAAAAGAGGGATGCGAAGTCATGAAGAAAAAGTGTCTTCATAATGAAAGACGGCTTAAAAGAGGGATGCGAATTCATGAAGAAAAAGTGTCTTCATAATGTAAGAAGGCTTAAAAGAGGGATGCGAATTCATGAAGAAAAAGTGTCTTCATAATGTAAGAAGGCTTATAAGAGAGATGCGAATTCATGAAGAAAAAGTGTCTTCATAATGTAAGAAGGCTTAAAAGAGGCATGCGAAGTCATGAAGAAAAAGTGTCTTCATAATGTAAGAAGGCTTAAAAGAGGCATGCGAAGTCATGAAGAAAAAGTGTCTTCATGATATAAGAAGGCTTAAAAGAGGGATGCGAATTCATGAAGAAAAAGTGTCTTCATAATGAAAGACGGCTTAAAAGATGGATGCGAATTCATGAAGGAAAAGTGTCTTCAAAATGTAAGAAGGCTTAAAAGGGGGATGCGAATTCATGAAGAAAAGTGTCTTCATGAGGTAAGAATGCCTCAAAGTGTGATGTGACTCCATGACAAAAAAAGTGTCTTTCTGTTCACGAAATAAATAGTCTTTAAACTTTACTACTCTTGAAACCATCATCAGTGCTTAGAAAGATGGGCACCCAATCAAATGAATTTATAAAAATTTCATTAAATTTAATGTGTTAGCTTTTTTTTTGTGGAAAATTAACCATATTTTAAAGAAAAAAAAAAAAAAACAAAAATCCATAAAGAGTAAGATTGGAAGCCTTTCTGCCAAAAAATATTTCCCCTAAAAATCTTCAATCAGAATAAAGCTGATAGCATTTTTAATTTTTTAAAAGCACGTAGAGAGTTGATATTCATTTGGTCCTTTGAATCCTTATGGAAATGACATACATCCCGTTTCCCTGAGGGACAATACATGCCACTTACTTTTACTTTTCTTAAAAAGTTTGCTTCAAAAATTTTTTTTTTCTTATAATAAGTCTCCTTCCTGTCAGAATCTTCAACTTTTATTGAGCTTATTTTGTATTCGCCCTTATGTGTGTACTTGAAAAAGTAAAATTAATAAGGAATTCTTAAAGTTTACCTCGTATGTACCTGGTAACTAAGTCAATATAAGTGTATGTGTATCCAATATAAACATACTCGTATGCAATGCATGTAAGTGTCTACTTCATCTTTTCATTGATATTTTAATATTTGAAATTTGCTTCCTTATACTGCTTACCTTTGAGCATCTTCACGGCCACTTCTCTGGTATTTTCACTCCCATCACCATCCCCATCATCATTTTCAGCATCATCCTGTTTTCGATTGTGATAAATTCCCCTTCGCACAAGTCCAAAGGCACCTTCACCCAAAATCTCATACAATTTGACATCATCCCGATTGATTTCCATGTCATCATTAAAAAATAACTTATCCTCCAGATCCAATTGAAATTGATGAATGTCATCCTGAGAATGTGGCAGAGTTAGCGTTTTTGTAAATTCAAATGTTGACTTTGGATCAATTGGTGCTTTTTTTTCTAATTCCTGGTAAAATTTTTTGTTAATAAAAAAAAAAACAACAAGAAAAATTTTTGTAATCTTTGATAAGGATTTATTTTTTGTGATCAATATTTTGTATACATACCTCGAAATACTTGCAACGTTCTTGGAAGCGTTTTAACTTTGCTCTCCGATGACACACAACAAAAACGGTCAAGGACAATATCGCAATACAAAATAAAGGAGCAAATATTGCTATGCCAAGCTTCAGGATGTAATTTCTGTCAGGTGATACTGCAAAAGAAGAAAATAGACAACAAACAAAGGAAAAAGGATATCAAAATTTAATTGTAATTTTCACAAGAAAAACAAAAAAAAAATATGTATTTTGTGTACCTGATACTAGATGAGGTTTATAGGTTGATTTAGTTACAATTGCTGTTGAATTTCCACCTGGTGTGTGGGCAGTAAGATGAATCTCAAATAACATTCCATTCAGGGTTAAATTTGGAATTATATACAAATTTTCATCCTGAAATGAGATTAATTTTTACATTCCAGATGAGAAAGATTAATTGGAATTAAAAAATTCTAATAAAAATACTCTTGTCGCCTTTGGAAATTTGATTCGTAAATTATTGTGTTTTCTAGAAAATGAGCTGGATGGAATAATGAACTGATAGAGAGAGTATTACAATTGATTTTATCTCCACGCAAATACTCTGAAAAAAATAAATAAGCCGCTTAAACTTATCTTTTTGCCTGTTTGCCTACGAGCCAAATGTTGCAAATTGGAGGATTTTTTTTTTGAGGTAAAAGTAAAAATAGATTATTGTATTTGACACATTTTTTTTTTGTTAATGGCATGTTCAGGAAATATTAGGGACTAGATATTTAGGCAACATCATTTTCTGAACGGAAATTTGAGTAAATTGACTAAATTAGTTTGGATGTGATGCTCTTGCCAAATTTCGAAATTTATCTATAAGAATTTTACCGGTCGCATAAGTAAGACACCAAATTTCACTTAACTGTAATGAATAAATAAAATTAATTATAACCCATTATGCACTTTTAAGTTGTTTTCACACAAATTAATTTAATTTTGCTAAATTAATTCTTTAATTAAAAACAATCTGCTGTCATGTTGACAAAAAAAAACTTTCCTTAATTTTTAGGGAACATTTTCTTGCCTAACTTTCCAGTCAGTTTTCCAATAAAATTACCTAAATTGGAAGGATTTTTTTTGACAGCTGACCAATCAGAGACCGAGAAATTACCTAAATATTTAGTCCCTAACGTTTCTGAACCTGCCCAATCTCAATAGAATTTATCAAAAAGTTAGCGAAAAATATAAAATAAGATATAATTCTATAAAAATTTTTAAGATCAAGCCCTGTGACAAATTTACTTAGTTTTTTAAAACAATAAAAATTTACATGTTGCACAAAAGTTTTTAAAAAAGTCATTTATTTTGACATGAATTCATTGGAAAGCTTTTTACATCATAAAATGAAGTATTTAAAGAGATAATTACATGGTAATATTATCGTTTGCATTGTAATATAGAAGAAACCGAGAAAAGACCCTGACATGCTGACAATTTGTCATTCAATTGGAAAATTAAATGCACGACTGGGTCGCACGAACTTGCTCTTAGGGTTCAAGTTGCTTAAGTTTTTAACCCTTTACCGCACAGTGGCTCATATATGAGCCAAACCATAAAAAACATTAATACTTTAAAGTTTGAAAAAAAATCTAGTTTTGTTTATACTATTCGAATTAAGTAATATAAGGCCCCTAAATATCATTATAAAACGCCATCTATAATGATTTGGGCGAGCATAATTATCCGCTAAAGTGGCCAAACTGGTGATAGGCAGGACGGAGCATATTTGAAAAATTGAAAATTGAATAAAAAATATAAAACAATGAGTAAGAACTTTTAAAAAAATATGCTAATAAAGGATATAATGTGATTATTATTGCTAATATATTTTTTTTTTACATTTATGTATCAAGTTTAAGTCATTTGAAAGAGGCATTAAGTGAATGGATCATAAATGAGCCACCGTGCAGAAATGTTCCTCCCCTGTTGGTCCATATATGAGCCATCATGCAACAAGGGAACAAATTTTCTTTTTTTCTTATTATCTATACCCGTTTTTTTTTACGTTTACGTGCGGAATGGTATAAATTTAATTTAAAATAGATTAAAAGGCCTTTTAATCTATTTTATTGAGACTCATACAGCTGCAGTGCGTAGTTTTTACGTATAATTAATTTAATTTAAATTTTTTTTTTGTTCGTTTTCTGCTCAATGTGCCAAATATGATCCAAACCGGAAAACCCAAAATTTTCCCACTTTTACTCAAAAATTTGAAAATTCCTGAAACACGTGTCTTTTTATTTAACATAATCTACCATATATATTTTTTTCACGCAAAACAAAAAAATCATGCGGTAAGGGGTTAAGACTTTTTATATAGAAACTTGGGAAATGTAGGTACCTATATAAAAAAAAAAAATAAAATTAATTTTTCAAAAAAATAAAACAATATCTGAAATCAAAACGCCCCACATAAGAAGTATGCAGTTTTATTTGATATGTTAATGTGCATTTTTAGAAAAGCCGTTTTTTAAAAAACAAATTTTTTATAAATAATTTTTTGAAAAAAAGTTTTAAAATAAAATTGGTATGCCATTTTGTAGAAAACACTAATCAACATCTAAAAACAAAATTTCAAAAAAATTCAATGCCCAGTTTTCGAAAATTTGATTTTTCAAAAAAAAATTTTCAAAATTTTTTTAAAAATCCAAAAATAATTTTTTTAAAATTTTATTTTTGGTTTATATTTAAAGTTTATAAATGTTTTATAATGTATAAAAAATTTCGTTGAAATACAATAATCCGTTTTGCTGAAAATCCGATTTGAAAAAAGCGGTCCTATGACAGGTACCGTTAATAATGATTTTCAAAAATTTTTTTTTTTTTTCAAAAGATAAACCTCGATTAAAAACTAACATTTAAATTTTTTTAACAAAATCGTTGGAGCCGTTTTCGTGAAATTAAAATTTCCGAAATTTTTGTATGACAGTTACCGTTATTTTTGGACCAAAAAAATTAATTCCAAAAATCCCTCTGGAGAGCCTCCAAAAAATGCTACATACCAAGTTTGAAGTCAATCGGTTCATCCGTTCAGGCTGTAGCTCCTTATACAGACAGACAGACAGACAGACAGACTGACAGACAGACGGACAGACGGACTTCCGGGACCCACTTTTTTGGCATTCTCTACCATCGTAATGTCATGGAAAAATGTTATCTCAACTTTTTTTTTTTTGTACGAATGCATAACTTGATATACAGGGTGTCCCAAAAGTAATGGATCAAACGAAATATGCTGATAGGCTAACTTTGGGGCTCTCAGAATTTGGTAACTTGTTTATCCCAAATCCTTACGGTTTTCGATTTAATGCAGTTTTCGTGAAATTTCGAAAAATCTCAACTTTGCAACAGTATTTTGCTTCCTCCGCTTATAATTGATTTTTGTTTTTTACAATTCTTTCACTAAAACATTGCCTAATAATAAGAAAAAAATAATTTATCAAAATATTTTTCATTTCATACGCCATTTTGCTGCAAATTAATTAACAGTTCCATGTTTTATAAAAACTCAATTTCTTTCTTTTATTTCAGAGCAACACCCTGAAAAAATTTTGTATGGTGTGGCACTGGTTTATTTTTTTAAAAACTTGTCGCGTTATTGCAGTTTTCAAAAATGTATAAATGTTTCCAAAGTTGAAATTAGAACGAAAGATATCACAATTTGAATGCGAAAAATCAGACGTTTTCAGAGCAAAATAACAAACAAAAATCGAGGCTTTTGTTCAAAAAGAAATAAACAAACAACAGTCGAGAAAATGTGTTTATTTTTCTTTGTTATTTTTCTCTCAAAAGCCCTGTTTTGTTGCTTTTCAATTGTAATATCTTCAGTTCTAACTTCAACTTTGGAAACATTTATACATTTTTGAAAACTGCAATAACGCGGCAAGTTTTTAAAATAATAAACCAGTGCCACACCATACAAATTTTTTTCAGGGTGTTGCTCTGAAATAAAAGAAAGAAATTGAGTTTTTATAAAACATGGAACTGTTAATTTATTTGCAGCGAAATGTTGTATGAAATAAAAAATATTTTGATTAATTAATTATATCTTATTATTAGGCAATGTTTTAGTGAAAGAATTGTAAAAAACAAAAATCAATTATGAGCGGAGGAAGCAAAATACTGTTGCAAAGTCGGGATTTATCGAAATTTCACAAAAACTGCATTAAATCGAAAACCGTAAAGATTTGGGATGAACAAGTTACCAAATTCTGAGAGCCCTAAAGTTGGCCTATCAGCATATTTCGTTTGAACCATTACTTTTGGGACACCCTGTATAGTACCTATATCGCAAGTAAAAATGGAAATTGTTCGGGCATTTTATAAGTTTTTAGGTAATAAAAATCAGTTTTCAATGCCATCTATGAAATAGAGGAAATTGTTAGAGCTTGTTTTCGAGAAAATAACTCAATATAATTGTATAGAAGGCACAATTAGGCAAGATACTAAAAATATGTACATACTACATACATATATAGGTACTCTGTTGAGTCGAAAAAGTTTGAATTTTTGTAATTTATTTTGACTCCGAACGATGCTTCGCATTACTAAAAAAGAAAGAGTATCCAATTTAAGATCATTAAAATTGTATTCAAAAATTAAAAAGTATAAAAAATGAATATTATTTGAAAAAAAATCGAAATGAGATTGAACATAACTACTCTAATTTAAAAAAAATAACAACCTTTGAAATTACAAAAAAAAATTATCTGTTCCAAATTTCAAGCAAATTCATGTCCTAAATTTTCAATAATTTTTATCGATATCTCGATGACGATGCACGATACGCAAAAAATGTATGTAAATATATAAATTGTAAAATAACCAATTTGTCGCCCTTTTTTCAAAAATGTCGGAAAAGGCTAATAGGAAATGTTGGTCGAAAACTTCAAGTTAAGCTTTTCCAAGCACCCCATATGTCATTTTCAATTTAGACTTTCTCGGTTCTTTTGCATTTCTAAGACGTTTTTTTTCCGACGAAATGAGTGGACTATTACTCATGTAGAATATATTTGTTAGAATCAATCAATATTTGAATATTTTACTTATTTTTACATTTCCATGTGGAACAGTATCTTCTATCTACATCCTGGCTCCACCATTTAAAGGAATTTCTTCAAAAATTCAAAATGAATCAGAAACTATAAAGTGTTTTATTTGCTTGTGCAGAGTTGTGGGAGTTGTGGGGTGTGATTGTCTGCTGCAATTTATCTGCTGGCGCTTGCAATGGCATAGATGTAGCTACAGGAAGAATTGTATGGAACCACGAAATTTTTACTTGCGATATAGTTACTATAGGGCAAGTTTAGGATTCATAAAAAAAATCGAACTCGAGATAACAATTTTACATGACATTACGATGATGGAGAATGCCAAAAAAGTGGGTCCGGCAATTCTGTCTGTCTGTCTGTCTGTCTGTCTGTCTGTCTGTGTGTACCTCGAGCTACCGCCTAAACTAATGGAAAGATTTTCTTCAAACTTGGTAGTTAACAGTTTTGGGTGATTCCCTAGAGGACAAATTGAAATTTTTTTTTTAGGACCAAAATTAACGGTACCTGTCATATAACGGAAATAGAAAAGTTAATTTTGTTCAAAAACGGCTCTAACGATTTTGATCAAAATATTTGTGTGTAGTGAAACACATAAAAGCTTCCTTTGGAAATAAAAAAAATATTTTTTGTACCGTTATTAACGGTACCTGCCATAGAACGGTTTTTTTGATTTATGAATTTCTCGTAAACGACAAAACAGATTTCGGTCAAAATTTTCATACAGAAACGTTTAAACAATTATTATTTAAAAATTTTTTTAATTTTTAAAAAAACATATTTTTGGATTTTTAAAAAATATTTCAAAATTTTTTTTTGAAAAATCAATTTTTTGGAAACGGGTTGGTGAAAAATTTTGAAATTTCGTTTTTATGTGTAAATTAATTATTTATTCAAAATTGCATATCAATTTTTTTTTTTGACAAATGTTAGGAAATTTTAATATATAAAAAATTAATTTTTTAAAAAACGGCTCTAACGATTTTCGAAATTTTTTTTCTAAAAATTCCTTTTTATACAAGAAATAAAATGGCATACTTAGTTTTTTGTAAAAGATCATATAAAACGGTATTTAATTATTTATAAAATCAGATTTTATTTTTTTTGCACCACTTATGAAATTCCGTGAAAATATCAAATTTTAAATTTTCTCTTATTTTGTTCAATGAAAAGCTTAAACATTAGAGTAACTTTTACCATAAGAGCAAGTACGTGCGACCCCAGTCGTGCAATTTATTTAAATCATCTTGGGACCTATATGGCTTAAAAGGGCATCAATAGTAGATAAGAAATATGAATTTTTTTTTTTAAGCATCCCCGGAACTTGCTATGACGATTCTTATTTTCAAGCTATAAAGTGTTTTTTCAGCCAAAACTTTTTTCATTGAAGTCCGATTGTCTTGGTTTTAGTTCCAGCATAATCGAGAAATACCCGAAGATCATGTGCCAAAAGCTAAGGTTAATTTTTAAATGACGCTGCTAGCTTGTTTTTGAGTAAAATGCACATGACAGGCAAAGGACCCACTGTAATTATGTGGTCGTGGGTGATAACATAAAATGATTGGTATCTTGGATGGTTCTTTGAATTAGATGTATAAGAGTCGTAATTCTTGCAGACCCTGGAGAGGCAATCCCAAAATAAAGTGCATCAACAATGCCGTTTTTTTAAATAAGGATGGTACCTAGAAAAAAAAACGTTACCACATCATTGATTTTTCTTCCCAGATACGACAAAGTTAAGTTCAAGATGGTTTAATTGTTCCCTATTGAACCACAAAATTTGTCGAATTGTAAGCTTGCTTCCGGTGCTTTTGTTCTTGAAATAATATTTAAATGGGAATTTGATGGCAGTAGTTGTGGTTAGGATATATATAAACAAAAGTTTGCAGACTCTGGGAAGAACCGACAGTGTTTTCCTTGTGACTTCTATCGTTCTTATTAAACTTACTAAACAAAACTATTGTAGATTCTTGGTCATAACTAACCTAGCATTCAAACGACGAATTGAAATTTGAAAAAGAAACTACTGAGATTTAAAAAGAAGCGAAAGGATAACATGCACGTTGCACGCTTAAATAACAGTTTAGTACCAACTGAAGTAGTAAATTCTAAAATAGAAAATAAGAATTCTCTAAAAATATTTTTTTAACAATTATGGTTGATGGAAAAATGTGCTCTGTTCTTAAGTTCTTTTTCTTATTTCACCTGGCAGGAAACTCCAAAAGAAATGGAAAAATTGCTTTGTGATACTTCAACACAGGAGTTTAGAAGATATAGCAAATGAAACTAACTATAGCTTTGGTCTGGAAACCTTCTAAGCTGTGTTCTGATTTTTCAAATCCTGTTTGGATATTTGCAACATGCTGCCTTTACAAAAATAGAAAATAAATAATGAGGATGAAAAACGATTAATAAACGAACGACAAAAAAAATTCAATTTAAATTTCAATACCAGTTATGTTGCCTACTGGATAAACCAGACCAGGAAGTTGAACCACTAATGACGGTAATAAGGCACGAAAGTTTTTTCAAGAGAAATCGTCAAAATCATCTGAAAAATTTTAATACCTAAGTGTTGATCTAATATTATCATTTGGAATAATTTTGTGTGAAATTTCAAGTTTTTTTAATTTACTGATAAAATTTGTTACTTATTGCAGTTTTGTTTGTGACATTTTCTAAAAACGCCTCCAACAATATTTGAATTTTGTGTTTCTAAAAATTCTTCGTTATACAGGAAAATAAATTGCATAGGTACTTGGTTCAGAGTTCAATACATTTTAAAAGATGTTTTTGCAATACGAAAAAAATTATGTAATTTTTTTAAGTTTTTGAGAAATTTCTCATTTTATTAAATTGAAAATATTCTAAGCAACTTTTTTCGTAGATGCACTCGGATGTGGGTAGCTTTACTTCGTGTTGATACTTTTATCCTAATCCATTTGCAGTTGTAAAAGTGGGTATTTGAATATCTACAAATCTAAAAGGATATCAGATTTCATTTCATTCTAGAAATGCAATGAGCATTTCTATTTCAAAAGAATTTTACAAATGTTATCATCTGGATATTATTGCAATTCCTTTTACACACTTACACAAATCACATTCACATTCACATAGCTTAAAGTCATTTTCAGAAATATTTTGATTAAAATAGAATTTATGAAGAAGATTAGTTTTTCATATAAACCAGTATAAAATATATGTTTAAGGATGTACCAACAAAGAAAACTCTCAAAGCTTCTTAACATATTATGATTATTATATAGGTATACCCGTGACCCGTCTCTCTGTTTGCTAAAGATATTTAATATTATAAAATATATTGAATTTACCTTTGATATATTATAATCATACTTCTTTACATTGTAAGTATGTAACTGATCCAAATCAAGCAATCGTAATGTATAATAGTCTGGTTTGTATCTAGGAAGTTTCCAACTTATGTTTAAAGAGAAAATATTATTTGGTAAGAGAAAATCTTCTTTCACAGATAGTTCTTCAGGTCTAAAAGGGGCTGAAAAGATAAACAAACAATTTTTAATTAATGAAATAAGATTGTTTGATTGAAAATATTAAATATCTTTTAGTGGAGTAACTAAAGCTCAAAAATTGGCAATATTAGGGAACCCGGCCGAACAGCTTAGATTTTGATGATCTTTTTTTTCAAACGTCTGTAATTAAAAATACTTTTAAGTCTATAGATTAAAAATTGCCGGTGTTACCGTTTTGATTTTTTAAATTTTATTGAAGATTTTTTCTTAAATTTCATAAATTAATTGATGCCAAAAGATTGTCTAGGAAATTCAAGGAAAAAAAATATATGGGAGTGAGGGACAATCTTTCATCGTTCAAGAGATAGATGCAATTTTCTTATTAATTGACTTCAAACACAAAAAAAATATTTGAACACAACGGCAACACCTACAATATTTAAATGTACATTTTTAAAAAGTTCTAGCTTTTCATATTTGCTAGTCATATTTGTAATATTAAAATTAAGTTAATTGAATTAAGGGCTTTTGAAGGAATGGTAACTCAACTCAGATTTTTGAAAAAAAAATTATTGAAAAATTTTAAATGTGGTTTTTAAAACTTTTTCGTAATATAAAATGCATTTTTTTCAATTTTTTTTTTTGGACACATTTATTATGATTTGAAATTATAAAAGGAAATGTCAATATGTATTACGGTTTATGAAAAAAATTAAAAAGTATTTCATTTTCGAAGAACTTTTTTGAATAGAAGTTTTGGAAAAAAATTTAACTTATTTTTGTTTTTAAAGTTCAACTTCTAAATATAAAATTATTTTTTATTAATTTAATAATCCTTACTGTTAAAAGTTAAATAGCAAACATTTAAAGTTCTTATTTACCAAAGTCTTTGAGAAAATCAATTATTTCAATGCAAAAATTCAGTTTTTATCAAAAAAAAACCCATTGAAATTGAAGTAATTTTTAATTTTTTTTTTTAAACTGTAATATATTACCTTTTCGGAATTCAACTGATAATATTTATGGCCAAAAATTTTTTTAAAATAAATTCATATTTTATTAGAAAAAGTCTGGAAATAAAAAGTCATTTTAAATTTTTTTAATAACATTTTTTTTTAAATTCTGAGTTTGAGGACCATTTTTTCAAAATCTCTTAATTAAGTTTAGTGGAAATAAATTTAAGAGATAAGAATGAGCTTCTGGCCTTTTAAAAATGTATTTTAAAATATTGTAGGTGTTGCCGTTGTTTCCAAAATATTTTTTTTTGTGTTTGAAGTTAGATTGTGAGAAAATTGCATTTATCGCTTAAACGATGAAAGATTGTCCCTTACTCCCTTATATTTTTTTCCTTAAATTATCTAGGGAATCTTTTGCTATCATTTGTTTTATGAAATTTAAGCAAAAAAAGTGGTTTTAATTTTTAATCTATAGACTTTAAAGTATTTTTAATTAACCTACGTTTGAAAAAAAAAAATCGTCAAAATCAGAGCTGTTCGGCCGGGTTCCCTAATAATTTGCTTTAGTTACTCTACTATTTGTTATAGAATTCATTTGTATTTGCTTTTTCAACAAGATAAATTAGAGAAAATCTTCAAAAACAAGAATCTTGCCTAGAAATTCACTTTCTTGGAACTTTTTGTTTTTTATAATTGGTCTCTAATAATAAATATCCACTTCTTGAAAGTAAACAAATATAATCGAGAGAGATGAAATTACACCACACCATTAATACTGCCTGAAATTTCCTATTTTATAGGAATTATATTTAACAGGAAATGAAAACAATAGTGACAATCTGACAAACAAATAATATTTGCATGTCCTAAGAACTTAAAGACTGGCAGCTTTTGTATACACTAAATACCTGCCTATACCGTTTCAAATTTCAGGAATAGCTAAATCACTTTATTTCTTTTCTTTTCCAGGAATTATTTTCCTGTGACATCATTAAATTCGAATTAGAAAAAAAAAAACATCAAAAGAATTTTGCTCCAACATAACAAAACCAAATGAGAAAAAAAAAATTGTTTTTTTTTTTCTTCAGGTATTTGTACAACTATGCAAATAAAATTTAAAAAAATGAAAATTCTACAGGTTGAAACTTTTTTTCTTCAGAATATTAAAAAAAAAGAGAGAGAGAAAAAAATTCAAACGCTTGCCATTAAAATTTATTATGAAAAGAACATAGAGCACTTAAGTTTGTGTGAAGTACAGGTACATACCTCTACATAAAACATAACAAAAAAGGAACTAACAAATTTACTTTGAAATTTTCATTCTCTGATTTAAGAGTAATTCGCAATTAATTCGTTAGAAGGTACTAGCCATGTTTGCGGTCTAGGTTAATTAGTTGAAAGGTTTTCCTTTTATTGTTCGTTGGTTTTTACTTGCATTTAAACAAGTTGTATACAGATACTATAGGGCAAAGTTTAGTGATATCCTTTTGGTCTTTCCAACTGCATAAATTACAAGACATGTTACATTGTACCTGTAATAAATAATTTAAAACATTTAGAATTTCCCTCTTAAGCTCTATCTTCATGGATAATTCTGCAAATTTTTCGCGTACCAACTTCTTTAATCCACAGCAAAAGCGACTTTTTTTTGAAAGTCCTTTTGTTCGGTACTTTTTTAACCAGAAAGATATAGTCTACCAGCAATTTTAATTTTTGATGAATAGTAAATAAGTAAGTAAGTATGTAATTCATTGTTTTATTGAAATTCATATGATTAACAATTCGCTGGCTGAGAATTATAAGGTTGTATGTATGTCTGCAGGGGTTTCCATAAAACATACAACCTTATAATTCTCAGCCAACGAATTATTGATTAACAATATTTGAATATAAACTTATCTTAATATACAGGGTGTCCCAAAAGTAATGGATCAAACGAAATATGCTGAGAGGCCTACTTAAGGGCTCTCAGAATTTGGTAACTTGTTCATCCCAAATCCTTACGGTTTTCGATTTAATGCAATTCTTGTGAAATTTCGAAAAATTTCGAAAACGTGCTCCCCCCTTTTGACCAAAACTGAGAATATCAAATTTAATACTTATAAAAAACCCCATTTTAAAACAACACTATACGAGTTTCATACCATAAAACTTAAAGTAAGATACTTTAAAAAATAAAAAAAAAATTTTATGATGTACCAAAAAAAAAAAAAAAAAAAATTCTGGCTCCAATTTTTCGAATCAATAAACTAAAACTTGTTCCAGGTTGTTCTAGGGATCATCTAAAATGTTCTAGACTTTCGCTACTTAATACTGATTTTCATTATGAAAAATTTCAAAAAAATACTCCCCCATCCCACAGTGGCGTACGATGAGTCGTCGGGGCCCCGGGGCAAGACTAAATTTTGGGGCCCCTTTGATATTTGTGGGCCCTTTGGATACAAAAAAAGTACGTATACGCCATACATTTTTGTTTTGTATGGCTTATTTATTTTAAGGTTTATTTTAATGTTTCAATATGTTCGTAATATGCACTTTGCTATATCTACTTACTTAAAATTTCAATCTTAAAAGTAGTAAATACTTGTACTTTGGGCCCCCAAAATTACATATTTAGAGACCCCTAAAATAAATTTTTTTTTAGCTTTTCTGAAGTAATATTTGATTTTCCATCATCAAACATAATTTTTTTTTCTGTGGGGCCCCTGAAAAATTAAAATTAAATATTTAGAGGTCCCTGAAATAAATTTTTTTTTAGCTTAGAATTGATAGTTTTTGGGCCCTCTGTTCTGAAGTAATGTGTACACATTTGATTTTCCATCATCAAACATAGTTTATTCCTTTTGGGGCCCCTGAAAAATTATTTTTGGGGCCTCAAATTTAAGTGCTTAGAGGCCCCTAAAATATAATATAATTTTTTTGGAGCCAAGAATTAATAGGTATTGGGGCCTCTGTTCTGATGTAATATTCGGAATGCCACTAATAACGTAATGTTTTTATTTTGGGTCCTGATGTATTTATGTTGGGGCCAATAAATTGATATTTAATTTTCCATTTGATTGTTTTGAACCACTGAAGTAATAGCTTTTGAGGATCCTAAAATAATATTTGTCATGTCATCAGAAAATTTGATGAATATTTTTGGGCTCCTTAGTAATAGATTTTGGGGCCCCCAAATTAATATTTGATTGCCTATCAACTAAAGGGGTTTCTGAAAAACTATTTTTTGGGACCCTTCATATAATATTTTTGGATCCCCGAAGTCATATTTTTTGGGGCTCCCTTAGTAATATTTAGTAATCCATCAACAAATGTAATTTAATTTAAAAAACAATTTATTTTAATTTTTTTTTTAAGTCCTGAAGTAAAGGCATTTGGGGCCCCTGCAGGGCCCTGGCTTGAAGTTGTTTTTTGCTTTTTTGTTGCCCCTAATGTATTATTTGTGGTTGCAAAGAATTTTCAATTTATATTTTTTGGGGCCCTAAGATAAAATTATAATTTTTCTTTTAAAAAAGCAGTTTATTTATTTTGGGGCCCCTGGAATAACCTTTTTATCAAATCAATATATATTGTGTGGCTACCAATGCATTATACATTACACTGAATGACATAATTTGTCTCCCCTGTATCCGAAGTGATTCAAATACATTTTAATTAACTTCGTTACTCAATTTATGCAGTTTCCTTTTCTGCATTGTCTCCAGTGGGGGGCCTGAGGTCGGTCGGGGGCCCCGGGGCGTCGCCCCGCTTGCCCCAAGGGAGTGTACGCCCCTGCCATCCCACCTTTTGACAAATCCAAAATCTAAAAGTTGTTCCAAGTGCACAATCACTCAAATCCAAATGTTCCAAAGTATCATTCAAAAATATTCAAAACTGACCATTTTAAGCCAAAATTTCATTTAATATGCGAAAATCATGTTAAACTTGTTCTAGCTCCCCTTTTTACCGACTTCCAAAAAGGAGGAAGTATTCGATTCGTCTGTATTTGTACGGTGTGAGAATGGTTTATTATTTTAAAAAGTTACCCTGTTATTGTAGTTTTCAAAAACGTATAAAAGTTTCCAAAGTTGCAGTTAGATCGCAAAATATTACAATTTGAATTCAACAAAACAGAGTTTTTCAGAACAAAAAACAACCAAAAATAAACACATTTTCTAGAACTGTTATTTGTTTATTTTTCTTTATTTTTTTGTATTTTTGCTCTGTTGAATTCAAATTGTAATATTTTGCCTTGACCACTTACAAGAGATTCGTAAAGATTAAAATCGAAATAGTGTCAATAAGAAGTTATTTTTTCACAAAAAAAAAGTTACACATACACGATAGTGACCGGTTTTTTTTTTATAAATTGGCTACAAAAAATATTTGCGTTCACTTAACAGGAAAATTATTTAGCCTTTTTTTATAATTCTATAGTAATAAGGCAAGAAACGGTAATATTTTAAAGAAATGTTTGCAAGCTTACAATTTATTTCGAATTGGGACATAATTTCATATTTGAGATGGGATATTGCCAAATTTAATTTATTTGTATGTTCAAATACAAAATTCAAAGCTGCAGCTTAAAAAAAAAATTAAACGATGGGGAAAAAAAATTTATAGAATTTCTTTAGAAAAGAATAAAAAAAAACAAGCATTTTAGCAAGAATCTTGCGTTACCTAATATTTAATTTTTGAACTGCTAGTTGTATCATTTTCATTATTAAAAAGATGGGAAAAGATTAAAAATAAGTATGGTTTTGTTTTCGCTACATCTCAAATTCATGCTACTTTATAATGTGGCCTTATTATTGTTGAATTTAACGGAATTCACTCTTATAGATAATTTGTAAGTACATTGTAAAGCATCAAGGTGAAACCCTTAAGTAAATTCATCGTTCAATTAAAAATATATACATAGATATAGTTAAATTAAAATGCCTTAATCTCAAATGTTTTTAAGTCTAGGTATACTGTGACCTAATGATTATAGAAAATCTCCAATAATTAATATCAATAGGTATTGTTATTGCCACTTTATTCTTGGAAAAGACAAAAAACAAAACAAACAATTTCCTGAAATTGAATGAATTTGCTGAAGGTTTTAGTAAAACGTTTTTTAATGAGAAAATATATAGATTTTGCTGTTGGAGGTCTTACAGTAGATAGATACTATTGGAAGCAAAATATATTTGGTATTCTTTTTGAACTAAATAGCAAGAAAAATAGGCGATAAATAACCTTGAAATGAGTTCGTCCTTCAATTAAAATTTGAGTTTGTATAAAAGAATTAAAAAAAAAAAAACAAAAAGGGCTGATTTATTTGGCATACTTAAATTTAGGGTAAACTCAAAGTCAACCTTCAACCTTATTTGGAAATTGAAAAGATCAAAGAAAAATTTTTGATAATAGAAATTTTTGAAGAACTTGGGATTTGCAATGATATTTTCTATTTCTCTTTGAACAGAAAATAGCAGTATTCACGTCTATAGGTCCAGTTTGGTTCGGTCTTTGTTTAAGTAGACATTGACGAATATAATGATTATTTCGAAATTCAACATAAACTTAAACATTGCAATAAAAGGCTTATATAGGCCTCTCCTTTTTCACTGACGTAAATATCGATAAGTAATTATAATTTTGTTAAAAGCTTTCAATGTTGTTTTGTATGACATCCACATTAGAATGGCATTTAATGTTCCTAGTTTTCCTTTGGTACTTACTTCCTTGTGAAGTTTAAAATAGAATTCATAATTCTCTTTGTATATTACAAATGTTTAAATAATGTATTATTGCCTTTTTGTTACCGTCATATCATTGCAAAACTTCAAAAGATAAAATTCACATTTCTGTTTCAAGTAAAACTAAATACTTTGGTGATATATGTATTTTCGATAGAAATATAGAAATAATCTTTTATCGTGAATATCAAAAACTTGTATTTTAAAATAAGTTTCAATTTAACTCTCTCCGGTGGTGATGCCTTTATAAAACAAAAAAATCTAAGGAAATAATAATTTGTGTATTTTAACAAGAACAACACAGATTTCGATTTTAATCAATTTCTCCACAGAGCGAATAAAGTGGTGAGGTATTTAATGAAGCTTTCCCTTTAAAAAGAAAAAAAGAAAAACAATAGCAGTTTAAGTTAAGGGATGTATGAAAAATTATACGTTATTCGATTTTTTAATTTTTTTTTTAATACGACAGCAACCTTAAATATTTGTTAAGGAAACTTATAATAAAAAAAAATGAAAAAAAAAAATAAAATTGACATTTAAGATTTGCGGTTTGGCTTGAGAGGGAAGATTTAAAATATATATTTTTAATAAATATACCAACGAGTTCACAGTATCATAGTACGTTCATGCAGAAAGTACAATTTATTAAAGGTTATGTAATGGAGAAAGACAATTTATTTGGGTTGCTCTTAGACAACATAAAAATGTTTTGCAAATTCGCTTTGAGTTAAAATGTGTTGCATAATTTATGCATTATGGTAGAAAATAAAAATAATTGGAAATATTCATTCGCCCACAAGAAAAAGTAGAAATTAACCAACAGGTAAGCTCTTTATGTGCTCATAGGTACTTTTTTTTTTAATTTTATTTGTATGTTCTTTAAAGAAACTTTGACCTTAAAGGTGAATCTCATCATTACTCATGTTTGAAGAAGACTTTTGGTCACTTAAGCTTAGAAGAACCTACTCATTGTTTTTAAGTTTATTGTGTATAAGAAAAAGATAAAGATGTATTCATTAATGTATAAGTGAAATCAATAGTCAAGTGTGGGTGTTAGCTGCCTTCATTATTTCTTTGTTACCTATATATCTTATTCTCATGCCAATTTAATTATTATTATGTCAATTATTCCTGATTTTTTGACATCTTCGCATTGAAATAGGCACTTTAAGCTTAACAATGAAACACCGGATTGTACTGCTTACGGTTTTAAAATCTTAACGTTCAACTAGAGATATTTAAAGTAGTTTCCTGTTGTTAATTATTTTTGAAAGTAATTTAAAACAACGTTGTTACCAAATTTCATTAGGGTGCCCCATCAATTTTTTTTCGATAAAAAAAAAACAACCATGATATTTTTATAGACATTTTAGATTTCTTGCTTCCAATATCTAAAGTAACATAGTTGCTGAATTTCAATTGTATACTATGAGAATTACTTAGTTTTTGCAAAACACCCTGAATTTTCGAAAAAACACCCTTTTACTCAAAATATATTTGTAGACCGTTTAAATTCTTAGTTCTTGATATAGTAAACGAAACTTTTTCACCAAGTTGAAAAAATAAACAAAATATTATGTTAGCTGTAATTTTTCACCCTCAAAACAACCCCCCAAAAAAACACCCTTTCACCAAAAAATATTTTTTAAAAACTTTATGGATTCTTTTTTTCTGCTTCATCTTAAACCTTCATCTGGCGAATTTCATCTGTGGATCATGTTTTTTACATGCGTTTTCGATTATATGTTACCTGTTGTAGAAAAAAAAAGCAATTTTACGTTAAATCGGTAATAACTTTTCATAGAGTAATCGTATTCATTTGATATTGATGTCATTAGATTCAGCATCAAAAACGAACTGGAAAACATGTGAAATAGAATTATATTTCAGAAACAATTTTTTCACTGTTTGGTTGACTTCACCCCCTCACTCTTTTCCGCAAAAAAAATACTCTTCCACCCAAAATTTTTGTATAGGCTCTTTTGATCCTTGATTTGATTTTTAAACAATTAACTGAACAATAAAACGAAAAAAAATAAATCAATAATTACATTTTCCAAAAAAAGAACAAAAAAACAAAAAAAAAAAACATGAAGTTCTCCAAAAAATCCGTCTATTTTAATATAAATTAAAATTAATCGATGTCGGTATATTTTTAAATAATTTATTTAATAAATAATTCCCCAAAATCAACGTAAAACAAAAAAATTAGGTAAGAAATACAAAAGTATTTGTGAAGAAAGACTGCGAAATTTCATAACGTTACTTTAAATCAAATTAAGCTTATTTCTGCATTCAAAATGTTTTTTGTTAAGGGCACGATCATACCGAAAAACGCAGAGTCAAATGTGCCCCGGTGTCAAAGGCACCCCAGCTTACCCTACTTTTGAATTTTTTTCCTTGATTTTAACATTAAGGTAATTAAATCATTTTCGATAAAAATCGGTTGGTTCGCTCATTTTAATTTTTTTATTTTTATAAATAAGGACCTTATTTGCCACAGTTCTTTGTTTTTTTTTTTTTTTTAATTTTGAAATCATAATCGTAATAGCCGTTTTCAAGAAAACCATCCTTTCCCATTTTGGTTTTATGGCAAGTACCTACGTCTTGGGAATCACCAAAATTGAAGTTTCAAGTAAATCGGTTCAGAGGTTAAAACTGGAGCTCGATATAGAATCAGGCAGAAAGATAGAAAACACCTACCAAAAATCATCGTCCCTTTGCTATACGTTAAGTACATATATTATTAAAACTATTTAAAACTATTTAAGCTGCACTATAAACTTTTCAATTGAAAACCTTTATTTATAGAAGAATTTTTTTTTATCTTAAAAGAACTTTGCACTCAACTCACTTTATTGACTTATTGCTTTGCTTTGACTTTCCATGTAGTACCTTCTTCGTTTGGAGCTTTTTTTCTGATATTTTTTTTTTTTCTTTTAATTTCTTTTATTTGCAATTTGTGTTAAAAAGAAAAAAATTTAATATCCTTGTTCCTTCATGTGTTATAGGTTTATAAGTTATATAAGGGCCTTTCAAGTTGTAATTTCTTTTGAAATATAGATTTACGGCAAGATACAGTGATTTATTAAATCGACTGAAAGTCACTTATAACAAAAGTATTTATCTTAAATGTTTGTTTGAAAGAACAACTTTGAAAATGTGCTGTCCTGTCAGTAACGGTCTATTGACTTATTGTATTGGATGTTTGAAGATGATTACAAGGTGTCAATGAAAGTTAAAAATGTATGTTGAGGAAATTGTTAAGATACATACAAGTATTTTAACCGCATTCCTTTAAAATTACTTAAAAAATGTGGTTTTTTATTTGATTTTATCTTCTGTAAATTTCTGTGTTTTTTTTTTTTTTTTTTTAATTGAAAGAAAGAAATATATTTCTTTGTTTTCTTTTTTGTTCAGCTTAAGTATAAGGAAATTGACAATGAATATATAGATTAAGTCCCGATTTTGACATGGATTGGTACCTAATTGGATTTGATTTGAAATTTCAAGAGAAATAGGTACATATATATACAAAATTCAACACATGTTTTAAAAATTAGAAAAAAAAAACATATTCTTGTATAAATTCTGACATTAAAACAAATTTAATTAAAATTAAATTAAACAGTCCGAGGATTTAAGCCCTATGCCGATTTACAAAATGTCCCGATTTTTATTTTGTTTCTCAATTCGTCTGCGTTTGGAAACTTTTGGGATATTTTTCCTCGAAAACAAATTATTTTGCATAAACTGAGGTGACATTTTCTTACTAGGAAACCTACATATGCTTCGTGTAGCTTGCTTTCCTTTTAATGGAATTATGGAAAGTATATAACGATTGAAACATTTTTTGTTTTCAGGAACGTACAAATTCCTGAAATGCATACAAAACATAGTTTTGAGATATCTACATGTAGGTACATATAATATGTGTAAATGGCAAAAGTTAAGGAATGCTAAAATTTCGTTTAAATTTTAGTACTTTTATTAAAAAAACATACAAAATTAGAGTTTTGTGTCTACCACAATTTCGATTTTTTTTCTACGAATGAATGATTTGTTTGTGATGTTCAAAGAAAGGAAAATTTTTCATTTTTTACATTTAGTAAAAATTGAACAATTGCTACAGAAATTCCACAAAAAAGAAGGAAATAAAACATACACGTACGAGTATACATGTACACATATGGAAAAGTACGGAGTTAACCATTTCTTTTCGATTTCATTTGTTTTTCTGCTTTCTCGATTCGTCATGATTTGAAGAATGAAGACCTAAGTAACGATATAATTAAAATTTAAGGTTTATTTGGGATAGACACTATAAAACTGAATTTCGGACTCATTTCGACCACCTTCTAATTTCTATACCAAAAAATTAGAAATTCCTATACTGGTGGTTGGTGTTTTGTAGTAATTTTGATGTTGTTCAATTTATAATTGTAGTACCTTATATTTATATACCGTATGTGATATATAAAATGAAAAGTTTCATTATCTGTAAATGCGAAATAAAGTTAAATCAAATATACATATGACGTGTTAAAAAAAAAAAACATAATTTTACCGTTATCTCAAAATTGTGAATACAAAAGTGATTGAAATTTTGTACAAATGTAGGCCTATTACACTGGTCAACAAGGTTTTTGCCACAAGAACTAAAATATACTTTTCTATAGGATTTAAAATCATGAAAATATAAAAATATGAAAACCAGCATAAAAGTGTTCATATATGCGTTTCGCCCCGATGTAATGGTTGGGCTCATCAGAAGATGACCATTACACCTTGTCTTGACGCATATTTTCCCGAATAAATCGAGACTCCATATAATCCGAGCTGCATAGAGCAACTGCGAATTATATAGTTGCTACAAGTCTTCAAAGAAGATAAATTGCAGCTATTTGTATTTCCTTGCTATGGCACTTAAGAAATATTTGACTGTTAACAGTCGAATTGTTTTTTCCCTGAACACCGTTTATTTTTAATAAATATGATTTAAAATCATGAAAATATAAAAATATGAAAACCAGCATAAAAGTGTTCATATATGCGTTTCGCCCCGATCACTATGGGACCAAACGATGTAAATCATCTCAAAATTCCATAACTTTGTTGTTTCTTAATATTTTTGTTTGAAATTTGGCACAAATATACTACAATGTATATGCTTCAACATGGAATAAAAATCAGAACTAAAAAAAATTATGTATGTATTTATTATAACATTTTCAAAAACAGAAATTATGAAAAAAGCTCCAATTCATCAATTAATGGCTTAATTCATATACAAAATTATATTTTAAGTCGTTGTAATTTGTGTTAAATATAAGTGAAGTTATCCTATATATAATATTTATTGATAAGAAAGCAAAAATTAAAAGATCATTAATTCAAAAAAAGCATACGAATGAAAGATGACATAAAATTCATTGTAGGTAGAATTTATTTTATAAGTAAGAAAAGAAAGAAAAAATGTGAAAAAAAACGTAGAGACTAAATTAACCACTTTCTTAAAAAAATCAAAATTATTGTGTATTTTGTAAAACCCAAACAAAAAAAAAAGGGATGAAGAGGAAAAAAGTATTAAAACGAAATAGAATATGAAAATAATTTATATTTTATATAAAACAAAAGCTTGAGATAAGAATTCAAATAGCGTAAAAAAATAATAGTTTGAAAATATGGGATAAAATTAAATAAAATCAAATCTGCAGATTTTGATTTGCGGCAGAAAATGGGACTTGAAATCCGTTCAGATGGTCAAGCTTGTTGGGAATTCCCTTTATAGGGGATCCCAAAAGTAATAATTTAAAATACATATCTCAAAATCTTACCATTTTCGATTAAATGCACTACTTGTGAAATTTCGAAAAATTCCTACTTTGAAACAGTATATTACTTCCCGTGTTCATAATTGATTTTTGTTTTTACAAACGTTCACTGAAACATTGGTAAATAAGAACCAATTATTTAATCAAAACATTATTTATTTTGTTCGCCATATCGCTACAAATTAGTTAGCAGTTTTAATGAAACTCAATTTCTTACTTTTATTTTAAAGCAACACCCTAAAAAATAAATTGTACATTTTGAAACTGGTTTATCATTTTTATAACTTGCCTAGTTATCAAAGTTTTCAAAAAAAAGTAAACAAAATTCGGAAATTGAAGTTAGGATGAAAGATACTTTAATTTGAATTCAACAAAACAAGGTTTTTCAGAGTAAAAAAAAAACAATAAAAAACATAGGCTTTTGTTTAAACTAATTTGTAGCGAAATAATTTTTTTTATTTGTCAATTGTTCTTAATTGTCAATTATTGTTTTAGGGACATATTTGTAAAAAAACAAAAATAAATTATGAACAGCGGAAGCAAAATACTGTTTTAAAGTAGGAATTTTTCGAAATTTCACAAGAAGTGCATTTAATCGAAAAACGTAAATATTTGGGATAAACAAGTTACCAAATTTTAAGAGCCCTTTAAATAGCCTATCAGAATATTTCATTTGAATCATTAATTTTGAGACACCCTGTAGATGACAGTAAAAAAAAGATTTGCAACAATTTTTGGAAAATTTTTATTTTATACATTTTTGACCGTAAATCAAAATGGCGCAAATATGCGCAAAATTTTATTTTTATTCCTTAATTTTGAGTAAAATGAGATTCTAAATTGATTCATAACTCGACATCGGCAGTCGTCGGCAAAGGAGAAATCTACAATTGAAAATTAAAGTTGTCCAAATTACTTCCCATTAATTGTTATTTTTTTAAGCAATCAATTTAAAGTACATTCAAAAACAAATAACGGATTTAGAAAGTAGAGATTCTAACCTTTTTATTGATATACAACACTTATAAGGTTTCTTCACAAACTTCTGAGAAAACTAAGTTTAAACTGTTATATAAAATAGGACGAAAAACAATAAAAATTGAAATGTAAGGTTCGAGACTCATTTTAAGTACTTTTATCCAAAATATATTAAAAACGATGTATGCTATCATAATGGCGCACATTTCTATTATGTTAAACAATCATTACTTTTTTGAAATGATCACATTTGTTAAAACCAATTTTGAGATGGTTTTGGTCGTTTGGTCCCATTGTGATGTAATGGTTGGGCTCATCAGAATATATATGGAGTCTCGATTTATTCGGGAAAATATGCGTCAAGACAAGGTGTAATGGTCATCTTCTGATGAGCCCAACCATTACATCGGGGCGAAACGCATATATGAACACTTTTATGCTGGTTTTCATATTTTTATATTTTCATGATTTTAAATCATATTTATTAAAAATAAACGGTGTTCAGGGAAAAAACAATTCGACTGTTAACAGTCAAATATTTCTTTCTATAGGAACTCAAATCCGAAGTCAGAAAATTTTTATTGGCCTCCGTTTTTGAAATATTACCGTTAGAAAATGCCAAAAAACGTCATTTTGGCTGTTTTCGAGGCTATGTTTTTATGTGGGGTTATTTACTATGAATAAATTTGTAATAATGTGTATAAGAATTAGTTATATTCTTCCAAAAACTGTTTAAATCTTTCCGATATCTCTTTTACTGCCCGAGATATTAAAAAATTAAGTACCGTTCCTTGACTCAGAAAAAGCACTGGCCAACCAAATTAATTTTTTTTGCCACAAGAACCAAAATATACTTTTCTAGTGGTTTTTAGGCTGCTGAAATATTACCGCTATAAAGTGCAAAAAAAGTTTTTTTTATAACGTTTATATTTCAAGAACGAAGGCTAATAGAATTTTTCTGATTGCGGATTCGAGTTCAGCAACCCAAAAACTTTTAGAAAAGTATATTTTGGTTCTTGTGGCAAACATTTTATGACATGTGACAGTTAAACAATATTGGAAAGAAGAATATCTGTTCTTATAATCACCGTTACAAATTTGTTTATAATGAATTACCCCACATAAAAACAGAAGCTCGAAAACAGCCAAAATGACGCTATTTAGCATTTTATAACGGTAATATCGCAAAAACGAAGGCCAATCAAATTTTTCTGACTTCAGATTCGAGTTCAGCACTCAAAAACCCCTAGAAAACTATATCTTGGTTCTTGTGACAGAAAAAAGTTCAATTTTGTTGACTAGTGTTATCTTTAGTATAAATCTGTTTAAGAAAAAAAAAAATACAAATAAAAAACTGTTTAAAACGGTCAAAAAATTTGGGACAAAAGAACTTGTTTTTGCCCGTTATTCAGTAAAAAAATATTTTTATTTCAATTTTTGCACATAAATGTGCAATGTGCATGTTTGAACGTTTAGAAAAGCTCCTGAAAATAAAAATCTAGGGTAAATTAGGGCATTATGGCATACCTAAGCACAAACTCAAATAACTTTACTACGCACAACATATTTTACTCGAATCATTGTTTTTTTTTTTTATTAAATTTAATAAAAACGTAACATAAATTAATTATTTAAGAATAAAAATTCAAGATTTTTAACAAAAAATAAATTATATTAAGGGCCAATTTTTCAATAGTCAGTTAAACAGTCATTTAGTACTTATTCCTAATAATAGAGAAAAAATAAATTTTTCAACAAACAGATATAGCTTATTCCTTAGAATAAAACTATCTGCTTCTTTCAGAGACGAATAAAAATTATTCTAAGGAATAATCTCAACAAAAATATTGTGTCAGTTGTCAAAGCTGTTTTGAAAGAATTTTGAAAAAAATACAGTGGAACACAAGAAAACAAAAACAATCATGTATAAAAATGACGTTTAATTTTAAATATTTTTGAATTTGACAATTTTTTTTTTGTTATTCTGTAGAATAAATTATTCTTGATTGAAAAATTCAATGTTTTTATCTGATTGCTTATGAGTCTAATAACTTTATTCGTCGAACAGTTAACTGACTGTTTATTAGAAGATTGAAAAATTGGCTCTAAAAATAGTAAAAAAAACCATATTGTCCTATGTACGGGTAATATGGCGAACCCCATTTACATCGGAGCCCTTTGCTTTTTTTTACGTTTATTCGTCATTTCTGATATATAATTATATATAAGTTTCATAAAATTAACGTTAAATTAAGGTTATTTTCAAATACAAAATAAAAATGCAGAGACTTTATGTAAGTTACCTTTGTAATTAGTTTTACATTGAAACCTCATAAGGGCATTATGGAGCAGTCATAGCACTAACCTGCGATCGTCACCCGGCACGTGTTCGACGAAGGCTGAGGTTTCTGCATTGGTATAACTCAAATTTCTGTAAAAAATTTCCTCTACACATAATAACCACTTCGACGAAGGTCTACCTTATGTTTTTTTCCTTACCCTTTATAACTTGAATATTTTCAATACCTAAAAATAAATTTATCTGTTGATATAAAAAAATCAGCTTTCTACGACGACGCACGTCGCGTTTTGAAAATAGGGACTTCTTTGCAATGTCGTTTTACCCTATTTACCCTTTTAAATTATTGAATTTTTAAAAATCCTTTATTAGTATTTACCTTTAGGTTATAACCCTTCAAATAAGCTATATAAGATTTATATATCTCTAATATTTTTGAATTGCAATATGAATATGAAAATGGCATCACTTTTTGGTGGATGCAGTCATGGTTCATCGATTTAAAAGACGATAACACGTCAAAAATATTTAAATACCATTAAACTCGTAAATTAATTTGTTTTAGGGCAAATTTTTCAATAGTCAGATAAACCTCAGATATAGAGCTTATTCCTAGGAACACAAATTCAGTGGCGTATCCAGAAAAAAATTTGGAAGAGGCTGGAAATTTTTTCAAAAATTTTTTAGTGGATAAATGGTGCAAAAAAATGTTCTCTCTTTTTATTCATCTTTGATCAAGAGTGAAGCGCTGTGCTGCGGTACTGAAAGTGATATAATAGCATTTTACTGCTCTCGACGGATTCGTACTACTGTCTCCTATTTTCACATTTAGAGAACCTAGTGTTTTTTCAAAGTTCTTGTGTCGCAATAAGAACTCGAAATCCGTTCTATAAATCTGAAGTAGAAATGCTAAATGTGTTAATCAAAGACTCAATCTTAACCCATAGAAATCAATCTTGGAATCGAAAACTAAATAGTTTAGATAAAGGTAGCAAACCATTTTGGAACTTAGCCAAAATAATTAAAAAGAAAAATACTTACATTCCAGCTCTTAAAGAAGGGAACAATTTGTTAATCTCTAACGCTCAGAAAGCAACCGCTTTTGCAGAAACCTTCTATGAAAATCATTTGGCAACGAGTTCTATTGCTTGTAATACTTTCATTGAATCAGTAGTGCTTGACTTTATTAACTTCCTAAATTCAAGCCCTCTAGATGAAATCCAAAATGTTTCTTTCACTGAAGTCAAAGATGTACTTTTAGGTCTTAGAACAAGAAAATCCGTGGGATTTGATGGGGTAAAAAATATATACCTAAAAAAATTGCCAAAAAGTGGTATACAGTTTTTGCAACTTCTTTTTAATTGTTGCTTGAAATTGAACTATTTTCCAAATTCATGGAAAGAAGCTAAGGTAATACCTATTGCCAAGCCTGGTAAAAGTGCAAATGTTCCAAGTAGCTACAGACCAATAAGTTTATTGAGCTCTCTTAGCAAATGCTTTGAACAAATAATAAAGAAAAGAGTATTGTTCCATTGTACAAGAAACAACATTTTACCTCTCGAACAATTTGGTTTTAGGACTGGCCATAGTGCAGTACATCAAGTTCATCGAATTTCAAACCATATTAAAACAAATTTTAGAGCTGGAAAAAGTACAGGGATGGTGTTACTTGATGTCGAGAAGGCTTTTGATACGGTCTGGCATAATGCTATACTGCATAAACTATTAAGAGTATTTTTTCCAATATATTTAATTAAAATCATTCAATCATTTTTGCTTGAAAGAAAGTTCAAAGTCTCGATTAATATAATTGGTTTTCTGATACTTATGTTGTTTTGGCAGGTGTCCCCCAAGGATCGGTATTGGGCCCAATTTTGTATACCATTTTTACTTATGATTTCCCATGCTTAACAAATTGTGAAAAAGCTATATTTGCAGATGATACCTGTATATATTCATCAGATTCAATTGGTTTCAATATTGAAACCAATCTGCAATCTGCATTATATATAATACAAGATTATTTTTTCGACTGGAAGATTAAAATGAATGCTTCAAAAACTCAGACTATCTTTTTCACTCGGAAAAGAAAATCCTGTTTCTTGCCTAGCAATAATCTTGTAGTTAATGGTATTAGAACTGAGTGGCGTTCAAGTGCAAAATATCTTGGAGTTTATCTGGATAAAACATTAACTTTTGGATTTCACGTTCAAGAAATTATTAAAAAGGTTCGCATATGCGTCAGTACTCTTTACACTTAAATCGCAAATCAAAACTCTCAAACGAAAATAAGCTACTGATTTTTAAAGTAATCTTTCAAGCAATCATGTTTTACGGCTCACCAGTATGGGGGAAATGTGCATCTAGTCATATTCGCAAACTTCAAATTGCCCAAAATAAGGTTCTGAAAATGATTCTAAATCTTCCATGGTCTTTCTCAACATCCGAACTTCACAAAATCTCTAACATAGAACTAGTGTCTACAAGACTTACAAATATTTTTGAACGGTATATTATATCTTGCGAATTATCTGAAAATAGACTGATTTCAAACCTTGCTTTATAGTTATATAATATTTCTTAAGAAAAAAAAAAAAAAACAAAAAACTGTGATATATTTATTTATTTATTATTTATTTGTATATTTATTTATTTATTTATTTATTTAGTTATTTATTTATTTATTTATTTATTTATTTATTTATTTATTTATTTATTTATTTATTTATTTATTTATTTATTTATTTATTTATTTATTTATTTATTTATTTATTTATTTATTAATTTATTTATTTATTTATTTATTTATTTATTTATTTGTTTATTTATTTATTTATTTATTTGCTTTGTTAATTGTCGTTTTTTTAGTTCCTTCATGTTAATTGTTAATTTATTAAAAAAAAAAAAAAAAATTTCTATTCTATTCTTTTTGTTTGTTTATTATACATATTTAAATCCATTTTTCAAATGTTGTATTTCATTGTGTTTATATCTTAAAACAACATATAAAATTCATATAAATGTAAAACTTAAAGCTTGGTTTGAAAATTACGCTTCGCCACCTTCCCTTTTCCTATCTGATAGGTACTTAATTTCCATTTTGTTATGAAGGTTTTTAAGTAGCTTTTCCTTCAAGTCATTTATTTATTTTGTTCTTCTTGTTTTGCTATAAAAATAAAAATTATTTTCAGTAGTAAGGTAGATTTATACCAAAACTCTGTAAATTGTGCAATATAGTTTAAGAAAAGATAAATGTAAAAATATTCTGCTACAATAAAAAAATACAATACAATACATTGTGTAGCAAACATTTTACACAAACAGCATCCTTAAAAAAACACTTTATTTCGTTCGAACTTTGTCATGTGCTGAATCCAAAACTGTATACAGATTTATTCGTTACTCCTATTACGTCTATAGTTTTTGAGCTATACTTATCACTATTTTCGATATATACGCCCATGTTCCGCAATTCGACCGAAAGTGAATTCAATATACTTTTCAATTTCACGAGAAACAAAATATCAATATTTTCTTCATTTCAATCGATTTCGAAAACTTCGAAATTGCTTCGAACTGTCAAAACTGAAGGATCTTCCATTTTTATTTTGTTTCTAAAGTAAAATTACTGCTGCTTTTTTAATTGCAGATTCATTGAAAAAGGCCCAAAGTTCACGAACAGAAACATAGTGAATTGAATTCGATCAGAAAATCTAAATGAGTGAAAAAATGCAGAACACCTAATTTCACTTTCGTGAATACGCAAAAAGTGAAATGCAGAACGTGAAAGTTTCAAAAACTTATTTTAAATGAAATCCTTTTTGATCTTTAATCCGAAATATACCTACTATATGTTTTTTCGTAATTATGTTGCTTTTTTGATCAAAATCAGAAACGCAAACAGGAATTTGCATAAATACAACACTTATTTTGAGGTATCAAACATTTCTATTTCCAAGAGAATATTATTAAAAAAAAAAAAATAACTATAGGTACTTAAGACGATCAAATACTGCGTTTTGAGCTTGAGCCCCCTGAGCCCCCCTTCCCAATACACCACTGTACAAATTTTTTTTTATATTGATATTTATTCTTCTGATTGTCTAACTGACGATTGAAAAATCAGAGCTTATTCTATTAAAGATAAATCAAAACAAATAATTTGTATGACCTTAAAACATCCAACTTGTAGAGAAGTAGACTTGACCCATTCTATTGCTCTCAGCGCAAATATGATTGAACTAAAAAGCTGTCGGCAAATTTTAGAAAATGATGAGCCCAATTTCCAATAAATAGACCAATCTGGCAAGCCTAAATGGGATTTATTCTTGTTCTTTTAGTAAAAACTACTCCCTTTTAAATTGACCATATAACATATAAGTGATATAGTTCTAATTTGTGGTGTTCATTTTGACTAAAATCCATAGAATTTTGCCAATTATTCTTCACAGAATACAAAAACCTTTGAAGCAAACTTATTATGCAATATTCCATCTAATTTACTAAACATATTATTTTATTGGTTAGAATTACCTAATTAATTATAATATTCTTTAGTAAGTTATATAAAAACACGCAACCGAAACCATTTTCATAACATTTTTGATAAATATTTAGGTAAACCTTATTATTAGGGTGTGCTTAGAAAATTGAATGAAATCTATACCTAGCTCCATTAGGTAAAATAAATATAAATTATGTACATAATTCTAATCATATCGATATTATTGATATTATATTTTTATGTTTAATGATATATGATATAATAAAGATATTATTATGTATTTTAAATAATTAAATTTTAACTTACCACAAATATTAAAATTCATATTATGCCATTCAGTGCATGATGGCGTCGTTATTTCCTCCCACATCAAAGTACTCTCTTTAGAAATATCATTTGTATTTGTTGCACGTATACCAATTTTATAAACTGTGGCAAATGTTAAATTATCCAAATTATACGTAAATAATCCTTCGCGCTAAAATAAAATTAAAAAAAAAAAACGAAAAAAAATTACATAATTTCTATTACATATTTTAATTTTTGAAAATAAAACCGCAAAAATCATTTTTTTAAGTCGCTATCAATCAAAGTCTTAAATGCTTGATAAAGCGAACGAACTATTTCTAAAACCACCTCATTTCAACATCAGCCTAATATCAATGTTGAGCTGGCAGAAAACCTATTTGTATATGTTCCACCCTGAAGGGTTTTTTTGGTTGGAAAATTTCCTGGAAAAAACTGTAAGTTACACAAGCCTCTATATACAGCCTCTAGAAGGCTAAAAGTAATGGAGCATGAAAACCTACAAAACCTAACGAAGATTTACAGGAAATTACTTCTCAGAATTTACAAATATGGTGCCAAAATGTCTGGTATGTCAAGAACAGAGATGATGAAATAGAAACATATATATTGGAAGTGTACGCGCTTGTTTAACGAAGTTATCCATCAATTTCAATATGAAGAGGCAAAATCAGAAGTGTTTTGAATGCGTTGGCAAGGACCAAAGGAGTCAGTTACACAATTATATTGGATATACAAAACAAAGAGGAACAACCGCGCAGCAATACATCAACGTCAATCCAGTATCCAGCACCTATACATAAGAGAATTTTAGTTTCGAAAACCTATTTTATAGTTCTATGGATTTTGTGAAGTGGTGAATGGTGATGGTCAGTGAAGAAGCAATGTATTATTACGAGAGTACCTAAATATCCGAATTAGAAATGCGAAATTCTAATAAATCGGTTATATAATTCATAATCCTTCTCCATATCATAGGAGCAAAAGCACATAGGCATTTGTTTGAAAGAAGAATTAATCGATTTTCAGTGATGACAATGACGGTTGATATTTCATTTAAAACCTGTCGAAGATGAATCAATGAATTTTCAACAATGATGGGTATTTTGCGAATGTGAAAATTTAATTGAATTTTCAATTGCAACACAATCATTGCTTTGGAGTGTTGTAAAATTTATTTTATCAATTTTTTGTTCAAAAATGTATTGTATAAAATTCGTGAATAGTGACGAAAAAAGCAGAAGACATATTAAACGAAAAAAAAAAGTTAAAAATCTGATAAATTTACAAGTCCTCAAGATATAATTCAACCTAGTGAGGTTGTGCTTTTTAAAACAGGTAAATTGTACTCAGGAATCATCAGGATCAGGATCTTTCCTAAGCTTCATAAAGTAGAGCTAATGAAGTGAATAAAATTTTAAGGACTAGAAAAACTTATAAAACTGTTTTCGCCACAACTTTTACTTTGATCGTTTTTTTTTAATTTACCTAAAAAATTATTCCGAAAATGTTAAAAACTAATTTTTTGTTTTTTTTTTATCCATAAATAAAAATAGTTTGATTTTTACAAAATTTTGTAAAAAAAAATAAGTTAGTATGGGTGAGTTCATAAATGCAGTTCTGCGAAATAGAACTACCATTTATTCAGTCAAAAACTATCTGTTAATAAAATGCACGACTGGGGTCGCACGTACTTGCTCTTGCAGCTCAAAGCACTTTTATGTTAGTCTACTTGAAGATTTTAAAAGCTGGATCTAAATTTAAAAAAAAAATTGATATTGTGGAAGAGCCGACATTTAGGACAAAATTATGTTAAATGAAAAAAATTTTTTTTGTTATTTGACTTTTTTGAGAAAAAATAAAAATGCAGTTTTATTGCCATTGCTTTAAATATTATGTATACAAAGTTTAATCAAAATCGTTAGAGCCGTTTTCGAGAAATTCGTAATATCGTATTTTTTTTTGTATGGGAGGTATACGTTCTAAACGAGATATAAAAAAAACAAAAAAAAAAAACAACTTTCAGAATTCCATAAAAATCATCTGTACCAAATTTGAAGAAAATCCATTCACCCGTTTAGGCTGTGGAAATGTGTACTAGAGTGACCGCAAGAAATCGATTTTCGAAATTTGGTCGTGGGAACCCCATAAAATGTTTCGCCTTTGCAGATTTTTAGATAGCCAAAATTTCAGCTCGATTGGATAACTCTAAATGGTGCCGACACTCGCTCAAAGTATCAAAAATCTCTGTTTTTTTCACTGTTTTTCGAAGAAAATTAGCTCTAGCTCCCAAACAGATCGGGTTATTTTCACTTTTTATATATTTAATTAAAGGTAGTGTTGCTACACATAATTCAGATGCTAAATTTGTTTAGTTTTACCAAAAAAGAAAAATTTTAATTTTCAGTACAATTTAAATTTTCAGTACTTACCTCAAAAAGAACTGAAGTGCAAACTCGATTTAAAATGAAACTTTTTTTTTAAACTGTTTTATTTAAAAAAACGAAACATTTAACAGAATTCTAAGGCTGTGTGTGAATTGCGTTAAATAGTTAACACTGTGTAAAATTTTTGACACTATTGAGGTGAACAAAAAAAATTCAGCTGTATGGCTTATTGTTTAATATTTTTCTCTGCCTCTTTTCTGCTATGAAACTCCTTTTTAATAAAAAAAAAAACAAAACAAAACCATCTGCAAAAAAAATTTAACTCAAATTTAACCAGGTCCCAGAGCCCAATAAATTTTTAACAGCTGAAAATTTTTTATTCACCTCAACAGTGTCAAATATTTTACACTATGTGAACTATTTTACGCAATTCACACACGGCCTAAAAAACAAAAAAAATAACATCGTGTTACATTTCTTATACATAATTAATGAAGTAAATACTAAAAAAATTTAATCAAGAGATTTACAAAGTAGTTTTGGAAGCATCAGGATACAATTATCGGCACTCACTGACTACTTGAAGTACAGATTGTTTTTGTTCCTCATCTTTAGTTAAAAGGTTATTAAAATCCGTTATTAATTTGACTCCTCTTTCTGTCATGTCATTTACGACTTTAAGTGATTGCACTTTTTTAAAGCCTTCTTTAAAATGCGGGTTTTCGGGCCAAAGATTTGGAGGTTCTTTGAGAAAACTTGTGGCTGAAAAAGTTCAATGTTTCTTTGTTCACAATATTTTTTAACCCCGCTGTGACAAATTGTTCATCTTCATGTGTCTGTAGCTTTGGATTTACTATTCTGTTGGTTTCCGTTTCACTGGTTTTCAAAATTATGTTGGCCGTTTCTAATTTTTCGCCATCTGGTAAAGTTAGGTCAAAGAACGCCAGACCTGCCTGCTCTGAACTCAAATACCATAAATGGTTTGAGAATTTAGCAAGAGCCTTCTCTGAAATATCTTTGTCTATCTTGCGGTATTCAATGCAATTACGCAAAAGATCAAGATCTTGTTTAGGAGCCAGATAAGCTCTTGGGGCATTAAACCAAGCAAAAGTTTTTTCTAGTTGAATGTAAGTTTGATTTTGAAACTACAAAGTCAATTGGATTTTGCCCTAGTGCTTCTATTGTAGCTATAATTATGCGAGAAGCATTTCTATCAGATGCCTTACATCGATCCAAAAAAAAGTTTAATTTTAAATCGAGTTTGCACTTCAGCTCTTTTTGCGGTAAGTACTGAAAATTTAAATTGATGACAATATTTTTCTTTTTTAGTAAAACTAAACAAATTTAGCATCTGAATTATGTGTAACAACACTACCTTTAATTTAATATATAAAAAGTGAAAATAACCCGATTTGTTTGGGAGCTAGAGCTAATTTTCTTCGAAAAACAGTGAAAAAACAGAGATTTTTGATACTTTGAGCGAGTGTCGGCACCATTTAGAGTTATCCAATCGAGCTGAAATTTTGGCTATCTAAAAATCTGCAAAGGCGGAACATTTTATGGGGTTCCCCCGAAAAAAATTCGACAAAAAATTTTTTCTATGGGAGTTGCGGTCACTCTAATGTGTACAGATGGACGCACAACCGCACAGACGCAAAGACGTACAGACGCACGGACGGAATTGCGAGATGCACTTTTTTGGAATTATCCATCATCGTAATGTTGGTTTTGATTAAAACCTCAATTTTTTTTTCGACACGAAACCAATACTTGCCCTATAGAGCAAGTAAAAAATGTATGCAACTTATTAGAACTATTTGTCTTTGTTTCTAAGAACGAGTACTAAATTAGTCAAAATTCACTTGTAATTATAACAATATTTTCAATTCTTTTTTGCAGCACTGCTGCAGTCCTGCATTTATGAACTCACCCTATGTTTAAGGCTTTATTTTAAACTTGAATTTTGGTTAAAGCTAGATATTAATTTTACGATTTTTTTTTTTTTTGAAAAATCACCTAATTTCCAATGAACAGAGTTAGTGAAAAAATTTTCGAGTTTTGAAAATTTCAATACAGATTTATGTTGGTTAAAACTTTTAATTCAATATGGTGTATTAGTAGCTGCTATAAAAAACTTTTCAAAAACCGATTGAACAAAAAAAAAACATTTTTGGGATCAGTAAATGTCAGTTCAAGTTACAAATGTTTAAAGTAAAAAAATTCTCTAAAATTTTTATCAGCTTTTTCGTTTGAAATTTAGTTTATTTTTCTCTAAAATTTAAAGGGTTTTTATCCAGTTTTGTGGATTTTTTGTGAAGAGTAATTTAATTATATAAACTTAAAGAATGCATGTACATATAGCAAATTTAATGTATTAAAAGAATTCGCAGTGTATTTAAAAAAATATTGCGTTCCGTTATTTTTGTAGTAGATCTCCTGGACGACCTCCAAAAAAAGGTGTCTGGCGATGAGCAAGATATCTCTGATCCAGGATAAAAGCATGCAGGTAATGAACGAAGGAATAGTCAAAGCTTTCCAAAGAAAAAAAGCCCTTAAGTCGAAAATTTAATGTTTTTCCCTTTTCCACCCCAATCCCAACCATTTGCTGCGATTTAATCGATTTTATCTCTATCTATTGTACAAATTCTAAAATTTTCTCATGATTCATTTTCTGGTAAAAATATTTGTTCCACCTTTGAAAAACGTCTTTGTCACTGGTATATTATGTCAGTGAGTGTCCATAAAGTCTTTTTAAATGGAAAACAGACCTTAAAAGAGGCCCAAAAGGCTTGGCGCTAGGGATATCTACACAAGGAGCGTTAGAGCTTAAAGAGATCTTCACAAAAAAAAACAAATCTCAGGTCTTGAAATGGTTGTTGGTAGTTCGCAATGTGCTTTCTTGGAAATCCATTTTAGTCTCAAATATTTCCGCATTTCGAAATTTTTGGTTTGAGTATCGATATTTTTAAAGACATTAAGGTTGAATTTATTCACTCTCTATTATGTCAAATTACATACAAATTTGAAAATTTCCCGTTTTTAATGGAGACTTTAAATTTAATGAAGTGTGAATAAATTGGGCCTAAGTATATTTCTAACAATCGATCTATAGCAGTTAAAAAAAATTTTATTATTTTTCTTGGATCAAAATTGGGGTCCGAAAAACTAATTGCAGGATAATCATTTCGGAATTTAAAATTTAGTAGTATAAACCAGTAGTTGATTTTGAAGTTAAATCAAATAATATAATTATATACGAAATCCAAATTAAGTAAGTAATTATTTGCATTGGTAATTATTTCATTTGCAAAGTTCAAATAGATCATAAGGCTCCCAAACATTTACTAAAATAAATAGCTTTTAAAACTATTGAACTAAATAATTTCAATCTATTCTGAACATGCGTTCAGATTTCATGGTCAACAATAATGAAAATATAGGTAGGTAAAAAGCATTTCTATACTAAGGTAATCTTTTAACTAGATTTTTTGAACCCAGTTATCATGTTTCTACCAAACACAAGAGAATTGTATTTATTCCAACAAAAATGAACCCATCAGAAAAGTTTTTTAACACTATAGACTATATTGAAGTATTTTTTTTTTTTTTATTATTGAAGAAAAACCTACTAAGCCTTTAGACTTGTAATTTTCCAACATAGGCAAACGAGAGTGTCCCATTAGTGACTTAATAAATTGCATCAATGATTTTTCGTTTAATTTTTAAACTTAAATCATTTCCAATTAATCCAGCATTTTTATTTAGTTTTGTTTCGTAAATATTGATGTTTTTTTTTTTCAAAGAAATTCTATTTCCGTACATAATTGTAACAACTTTAAAATAAAAAATTCCCCAATAGGTAAAAACAAACGAATATTGATTTTTCATAATTTGGATATTTTAATTGATGTGGCGAAAAAAAAATCAAACTTTTGTGAAACCATGAGAATCAAAGAGAATAAAACAATTAAAATTTGTGTTGACTGTTGCCAGAAATTCAGCAGCATAACAATTTCCTGGAAATTCTTTGTGAAGTAAGTAAATAAAGACAATTTACAAAATTGGTCAATGAAAGTCATTAATTAATTTTTGAATTCTGTGAGTGTAACTGCCATTTTTTGCAGTAAAAATAAAAATGCACGTCTTGATTGCACGTTCCTCCTTTAGTATTTCGGACAGCTAACTGCTAAATTGGTTAATTATGATTACATAGTTCAAGTTTCAGAAGAAGAATGTAAAATAAAAAAAAGTAGATTCATTAATACATACATATAAGACTGATTCAAAAAAAAATTATTTTTTTTTTGTTCATTGTTATATCGAAAATATTATTGGAAATGACGAAAAAAAAAACAAAAAAATATACTGTAAAAGATACAGCCCTTAATTTCAATATTAAGTACTGCCGCATCGCATATGATTTTCCTTTTATTTAACTGTCAAACCCCTTTAGAGTTGGGGAATAATCATTACATTTGTAATTAATTACTAATTAATTACAATGCAATAACTCCACTAGTAATTGCATTGTAACCGAATTACTTTCCCATTACAAAGGAAATGTAATTCGAAATGCAATTACAATTAAATTACTTTGTAATTTTATTGTTATTAAAAAGATAAAAATCCCCGAACCTTTGAACGCTCCTTGAAGCTAAACCGCTTGAGATCAATTTTTGAGAGTGATGCCAAATGATAGCTTGTGTCATGGGCCTACGCTTTGCACATTGTCAGATTTTTAAACAATCATCTTCCATGTGTCTATCATGCCTATTTTTTCAGAATCGGGCTTTTTTTTTAAGTTTTCCGGGTTTGAGAACGCGTGGACCTACAGGGATGGGAGTTGTACCCAAATGTAGGTTAGAGTCCCCGCTACCTTTGGGCTTCAAACAAATTTTTTTCATTTTTTTCAAAATTCCGAGATATGTGGCAAGTTGCATGTTGCAAGTTGCATGTGGCAAGTTGCATGTGGCAAGTTGCATGTGGCAAGTTGCATGTGGCAAGTTGCATGTGGCAAGTTGCATGTTGCAAGTTACATGTGGCAAGTTTCATGTAGCAAGTGGCATGTAGCAAGTTGCAAAGCCATTGTTCCTGAAGTAACAACAACAATACATCAATCGTCGCTCCCATTGAAAGGCTTTTTTCATTTGCGGCATAATAAATGTGTGTTATCGGACACAAACTTTGAAAAGTTTGTTTTGCTTAAAGCAATAATAAATTACCAGTAATTTAATTGTAACTTTTCGTGTAATATGATGATAGCTACATATGTTTTATTATTCTCGTGATCCAGATCAAATCATATTGTTTTCATTTCCCTTACAAAAAAAATGCAGGATCTTGCTTTGTTATTGTAAAGCTAACAAATGATCTGATCTAGATCACGGGAATAATAAAACACAGCTAATATTAATTAATTTATTGAATGATTTTGTTTCGTTTGAATAAAATAAAATGTTTAATTTAATTTAGAAGTTCATTTCAGAGTTTCAATTACAATATAATTACTTTCAAATTCCAAAATATTTAATTACAATGCAATTACTTTTGTAATTTCATAATGTAATTACAATAAAATTACACGGTAATTTAATTGTAATTGCATTTCGAATTACATTTCCATTGTAATGGGAAAGTAATTCGATTACAATGCAATTACCCTGTAATTACATGTAATGTAATTAACGATTCCGATTACCCAACTCTGAACCTCTTATATTAAATTAGAATTTTTCAATAAATTTTTTTTTCTATTAAATTAGAATTATTAATTTTTCCAACTAAAAATTATTTTTATTAATTTTTCGCGTCTGTTTTTTCAAAATTTTATGCAGAGCGTTTAATTTTTTACAAGGAAATGATTTAGTACAGCCTTTTTGATGAACCATTAAAAAGTTATAAAATTTCAAACTCAAAAACACAATTTTACCCATGTAAATCATATGGGAAATAGAAATTTGCTTACTTAATATTAAAATTAAGGGCTGTAACTTTTATAGTATTTTTTTTCGTCATTTCCAATAATATTTTCGATATAACTAGGTATGAGCAAAAAAAAAATTATTTTTTTTTTTGAATCAGTCTAATACATATAATATTTTTCAATATCTTAATATTAAAAATAACAGTAGAATTTTGTATGCAAAAAAAAACTAAAGACAGAAAGATAAACTTCTTATACTCATACAACTTTTATTTTTAACAATTAACGTTTTCGGAAATAACAATTCCCATCTTCAGATTGTATAGCAAAAATTAAAAATTATTTAAATAATTTTGCCAATAAAATCTAAACATAAATAAACTTTTTTTTATACACAAAGGATAATTAATCCACATTGTAAAAAGCAAAGAAACAGATTAAATTTCTTTTAAAAACGCATCCTTTTATAACAATGTACATACGTATCTTCGTACCTCTGCATAAAGCTAAAGCTGCTCTAATCGAAAGTTTAATGTTTTTTCTTCTTTTATCTACTTCAAAGATATAAGAAAAAGGAATAATAAATCAAAAGAGTTTCGTTAATTTCTTAGAAATGAAAACGAAATGTGTACAAGCAAAATACTAACTAAAAATATATAAAAAGATTTTTTTCAAGAATTTTTATAACTGATATTATTTCTTTAGGGAATTTAAAACTCACTGAAAGAATACAAAAAGCTATAAACTAACAACAAATGAGAAATAATGATGGAAAATATATGTATTATATTTTCAAAGGACGTTAATGCTGTTTACTATATTTGCATTGCCCAATTAACTGAATTCTTTTTTATTTTTTTAATGAGCTAAATAATAATCCTAGCTTTACAGAAAGGTGTTACTTGGAACGCAAAAGTTATTTGAATATATCATTTTGTGTACAAATAAAAATTCCAGGAAATTTCCGAACCAAATTTGTCAAAAGGCATCAAAAGAAAGGTCTCTTTAAGGGGATCAGATCAAAATTCTGGCTTTAAAATTCTGCATTTTAAAATTCTACTTTACAAAATTCTGCTAGCATTATACTTGAACAAAAAAATTCTGCCAATTTAGCGCATATGCTGACTAAAGAAAAATACACCTCATTAATGTAATTCAACATTGGTACTTTCCTAAATTTTTTGTTTAAATGTCGCAAATATTTTTCAAAATGCATAGACTGACTTTCTTTCAAATAAAATCTATAACTTATTGGAACCGATGTTGTTTGATACAAAATATTCCTTTTCTTATTCAATTGTTTGAATATTCATCTTTATTTGATAAATTAAAAAATTTTGAATTATTTTCGGAGGGTTGGGGTCAAAATTCTGCCGGGGTCAAAATTCTTTTGTCAAAATTCTGCTTTCAAAATTCTGCTTTTCAAAATTCTGTTTTACAAAATTCTGTTTTTCAAAATTCTGTAAAAAATTAAAAAAGGGTTCGGAAAATGTTAAAAAGCGCGCGCTTTTTCAAACCCTTTTTTAATTTTTTGCAAAATTCAGTAAAATCATCTTCTTGAAAAATGATCTGCTTATTTGATTACTTACTTAAATAATTTGTCATTTTGAATGCATATTAATTTTTGTTTTATAGATGAATAGATTTGAAAATATTAAGAAAAGGTTTTTAATACTAAACATTTCCGAAAATAATTTAAAATTTTAAAATTTATCAAATAAAGATGAATTATTCAAAAATTTTAATAAGAAAAGGAATATCTTGTGTCAAACAACGTCAGTTCCAATAAGTTATAGATTTTATTTGAAAGAAAGTCAGTCTATGCATTTTAAAAAATATTTGCGACACTTAAACAAAAAAATTTAGGAGAGTATCAATGTTGAATTACATTTGAGGTGTATTTTTCTTTAGCCAGCGCATATGCAATAAAAAAAAAAACAGAATTGGCAGAATATTTTTGTTCAAGTATAAAGCTGGCAGAATTTTGAAAAGCAGAATTTTAAAAAGCAGAATTTCGAAAAGCAGTATAGAAAAAAAGCAGAATTTTGAAAAACAGAATTTTCGTTAAAAAAGCAGAATTTTGAAAAGCAGAATTTTGAAGCCAGAATTTTGACCCGATCCCATTTTCGGAAATGTTTGTTAATTTTTTGCAGAATTTTGAAAAACTGAATTATGAAAAGCAGAATTTTGAAAGCAAAATTTTGAAAAGCAGAATTTTGAAAGCAAAATTTTGAAAGCAAAATTTTGAAAAGCAGAATTTTGAAAGCAGAATTTTGACTCCAACCCCTCTTTAAGGTCTATTAATGAATGAAACCCAAAAGTTTATTTCAGGTCTGGTTGCTGAGCAGTGTTGCCAGGACCGGCTATTTATAGCCAAACCGGCTCCTTCAATTTTCTCCGGCTCCTTCAAATTCTGATTTCCGATTTATCAAAATTTGGCTCCATAAGTTTTTAATTTGGCGATTTTTGGCTCCTTCAAAATTAAAAACTATTATAATAAAAGAACTTGATTATTCTGATCACGCCTAAAAAGTCTTCGAAGTAGAACTAAACTTCTTCGAAGTAGAACCTGACGTCTTGCTCAAAAGCGCAATTGTGAATGTACCTACTTTCATTTTCATTCATATATGAGGCGTTCAGAATTATAATGGGTCAATTTTTTGATTATGTTATCATATATCTAAGTTGATTTGAAGTTGAAAAAAAAAATGATGAAAAAAAACAACAAACAAAAAATGGTACAAAATACAATATTATGAGTTTTTATGAACAATTTTTGAAATTGGCGATTTTTGGCTCCAAGACTTCTAAAATTCGGCTCCTTGCCTCTAAAATTCTCTGGCAACACTGTTGCTGAGTTATTTCAATCCAAACATGTTTTTTTTTCTATTTTTTATATCATTTCTAACAGATAAGTTTGCAGTTAAGGAAAACACAGAACAAAATAGAACACAAATCAAAAATCAAGAAAATATGTAAATTTGAAAAATTCACTTTCGGACTTACATCTCGAATTTGCGTCACTTCCATGTCCTTACTTTCTGGTGAATAACAGATAAGGTCGTAGCCGCACGTCATATCTATTCAGAAAAAAGTAAAAAAAAAAGTAAAAAAAAGAAGACATGAGTATCAACAACAATCAATTCTTTCAAATCGATTTAAATTCAAAAAATTAGTGATTCGATTGATATATGTACGCTCAATGACCGACAATCGAGCGAGACAATACCAACGAACTTCACAGTGGTTCTCAATAAAGTTTCCGTCAGCTGTTAAAATAACTCACCGAATGATGGCTTCCATGAAATCATAGCAGTTACAAGCATTGCATCAGTTTCGTCTGCCGCGAATCCCAACAACGAAATCTCTTGAATCTCTCTCGGTTTATAGCCTCGCCTCAAAGTTGTAAATTGCCTTGCCTTTGCAATAATTGAATATTCTTCTGTCGAATAAACCACAGCTACCGATATGTTGTAGGTAGAATTCTGACTTAAATTTCCAATTGTAATTACATTTTCATCTGACTTGTTTTGGTTTTGATTGATTGGAGTTTTTGTGGAACCAAAAAAATTTAAATGACATTATAATTAAAAAATACATTAAATTGAAAATGGATTTGCGCACAAAAAAACTTACGAGATAAACAGAAATATCTTTTGCCTCGTGAGTTGGGGAAATATTTACTATGTAAATTTCCTGAGTATTATTGTTGGTTGTCCAGTTGTTGTTGTTGTTGTTGGTGATGGTTTCTTTGTTATTGGATGTGAATAATTTTGAATTTCCAGATAGACGATGATGTGAATGGAGATTATATCCTTGAGCTGGTACAATAATTTTTAGGGTTATACTGCGATCGTCACGACACAGCAGCATAAGGTCATGGTTTTCATTTATTTTCTTTAATATTACATCGGAATTTAGTGTTTCATTAGATTGGCATAAATCAAAGCAATTTGCAAAATTCTATGGAGATTGAGAGAAAAAAAAAATTGGTTATTATGAAATTTATAGCAAACTTAATGTTATTTCAGATTAAAAGTGTCAAAAAATAGTTATACCTAAGTTAAGAGAAAGAAATCAGTTATTATTACAGGTAAAATAGGCATTTAAAAACAAAAAATTGTTACACTCATGAAACTTGGCAAAAAGTTTGCTTTTGGGATAAGAACCAAAGACAAAAAAGTTTATAAAAAAAGTTGGGTGGAAGGGTTTTTTTTCGCAGACAAGAGGGAGGGGGTGAAGGTTAAAAACATAGTGAACAAAATTTTTTGATAATGACATAAAAATAAAATCGATATGATTGCTCTAAGAAAAGTTATGGCTATTAAAAACAAGGGTGCTTGTTATTTACCTCAACAGGTAAAATATAACCGAAACCCTTGTGAAAAAAAATTGCTACCCTGATGAAATTCGGGATCAAGGTTTTATAGTCCAGTGCATTTATAATTTGACCCAGCAGTTTGTACCACCCCCAAATTTTTTTTGTTCTTTCGATAGAGCATTGGCTGAATATCATTATCCTAATTTTTCGCACTCACGAAATTCACCTTTCGGCCGCCATCTTGGATTTTAGTTTTTGTTGAATATCTCGATTTCTATTTATCATACATAAAAGTTGTGTATACAAGAAACGTAGCCAATCAAATTTCGCGTCTTTTATGTTAATAACACTTTTTCGATATTCTGAATATTAAAAAAGTTATAAGCCAACAAAGTAAAAAAAATTATGAAAAAACCTTTCGAGATAAGATTATTCACTTTAAAAATCTCTACAACTCTGCTATACAACTTTTTTTCTATCGCTATAAATACAAAAGTTATTAATATTTTTTTTTTGTTAAAATTGCTCTTTTTTGTTTGTGTTTTTTTATCTTTACTTTTTTCTTAATTTTTTTTTTTACCAAATCTTGAATTTTAAATTAATACAGTCAAATAAGGAGAAAAAAAGGGTAAATCTCGGAATGAATGTTAGTAGAAATTTTTTTTGCTCAATATCTTCCTTTTGCCATTCTATAATATATCTCAAAAGTCTAGAAAAATCTCATGTCCGCTTGTCGCGATTTCAAGGTCAAATCGCGAAATGGAGATTTTCAAAATTAGCAAAAATAGGCTATGGTATTATATACATATATGATACATGATTTCAAGGTATTTTTTAATGCTGATTCCAAAAAATCTAAAATCAAGACAATCTGACGTCTCTGGAAAAAGTTATACCTGTTTTTCATCTGTCAACTCATATTATTATAACAGTTGCAAATTTACTGCCGAAAACCCCTAAAAGTTATGGTAGACGAACCAAATTTTGCATGAAGATTTTAGAATCCATCATTATTAAAAATCAAAACAATCCATTACAAAAAATATATATACCTATGAAATAATGGTATTTTTTGATGAAGGGGCAAATTTAAGGATATGCACTAAAGAAGATTCTTGTTCATCTTAGGAATAAGTGCTAATAGGCTAATTTTTTCATTTTAATCTTTGTTTGGATATTCTTTAATTACCCTCAAAAATCAAAAAAAAATCTAATGTCCGCAGGTCCTAATTTTCTTGGTTTGAAGATAAGTTGCAGATTTTAAAAAAATAATAAGAAAAGTTTAAATTTTTATATGTATACCAACATAAGCGACATGATTTAAAGGTATTTTTTAACAATTATTCCAACAAAACTCACAAACAAGTCAACCTGACCATCCCTGAAAAGTAATGCACCTTATTCATGTTGATCTGACACAAATATCTGAAGTGTAGTTTTTCAATTTTTTAAAATCTGCACCTTATCTTCAAACCAAGAAAATTAGGACTTGCGGACATGAGATTTTTTTTAGATTTTTGAGGGTACTTAAAGAATATCCAAACAAAGATTAAAATGAAAAAATTAGCCTATTAGCACTTATTCCTAAGATGAACAAGAATCTTCTTTAGTGCATATCCTAAAATTTGCCCCTTCATCAAAAAATACCATTATTTCGTAGGTATATATATTTTTTGTAATGGATTGTTTTGATTTTTAATAATGATTGATTCTAAAATCTTCATGCAAAATTTGGTTCATCTACCATAACTTTTAGGGGTTTTCGGCAGTAAGTTTGCAACTGTTATAATAATATGAGTTGACAGATGAAAAACAGGTATAACTTTTTCCAGAGACGTCAGATTGTCTTGATTTTAGATTTTTTGGAATCAGCATTAAAAAATACCTTGAAATCATGTATCATATATGTATATAATACCATAGCCTATTTTTGCTAATTTTGAAAATCTCCATTTCGCGATTTGGCCTTGAAATCGCGACAAGCGGACATGAGATTTTTCTAGACTTTTGAGATATGTTATAGAATGGCAAAAGGAAGATATTGAGCAAAAAAAATTTCTACTAACATTCATTCCGAGGTTAAACCCTTATTTGACTGGATTAAATGATTAGTGAGTATTTTATAGCTTTATGTTACAAGAGAAAATTCAGGCCCTGCAATTTTTTATATTTAATCCTCTTCATTGCGTAAAAAAGGGGTATTTTTTAACAAAAAAGTATTTATTAATAACTTTAATAATTATATAGCGATACAAAAAAAAGTTGTATAGCAGAGTTGTAGAGAATTTTTAGGTGAATAATCTTTTCTCAATACGTTTTTTCATAATTTTGATAAAAAGTGCTCAAATTTTTAAAATTATCATTTTTTCCGGTTTTTTTTTACTTTTTTGGCTTGTAACTTTTTTAATATTCAGAATATCGAAAAAAGTGTTATTAACATAAAAGACGCGAAATTTGATTGCCTACGTTTCTTGTATACACAACTTTTATTTAGGATAAATAGAAATCGAGATATTCAACAAAAACTAAAATCCAAGATGGCGGCCGAAAGGTGAATTTCGCGAGTGCGAAAAATCAGGCTAATGATATTCAGCCAATGCTCTATCGAATTAGCAAAAAAAAATTTGGGGGTGGTACAAACTGCTGGGTCGCCCATATATGAACATCATAAATGCACTGGACTATTTAGAAGATTTTGTGTTTGTTACCTCATAACTTTTGGACTTAATGAACCAATTTTGATAATTATTTTTGTATTGGAAAGCTATTGGCTGCTATGTGGTCCCATATCAATTTCGTTCAGTTCTGGCCATAGGAACAATTAGAAAAACCATATAAAGTCGGTTTTGTTTTTTTTAGATAAAAATGATTATTTTCAAATCTCAAAGTGTCTTACAAACACCGCTTGGAATTTCGAAGGTAAATAGATTGAACCATAAAGAACACGGAAATCGAGAACTGCCTGATGAAAAGGGGTACTTCTTAAAAGGGGTTCTATTCAAAAGGGTTTCTTAAGTTCCTTCTTATTAAGTCAGTAATAAACTTTTTTAGCTCATAATTTTAAAGTAAAATTTGCAAAATTGCAATTATTTTATATCATTATTTTATCGTTATAAAATTTTATTTATTTAATGAGAAAATTAAAAATCGTTACGGGAGATTGAAAAAAAAAAATTATATGAGGCAGATGTTGAAATTGTTTTTTAGTTAAGGAAATCTCGTTTTATTGGAAAAAATATTTCAAAGCTGTAAGTATAGAATTTTTGGTTGGGGTTCAGAAGTTGTGTTTTTCGTAATCTTTATTATTTTTTAAACAAAAAACAAAAATTCTAAAAAAATTATTTTTATTTATTTATTTTTTATAAAAACTGAAAAACTTTTTTTTTATTAACCAAGGTTATAAAGAAAAATATTTGAAAACAAAACCAAAAATAACAGAACAAAGAAACATAAAAATCTTGCCCAAAATCCTAGTTGTGTTTGCGAAGAAAAACATTAAATTGCGATACAGAAAACTTTTGTAGTAACGTATTTTTAGCTTGGTTTTGAAATATTCTAAATATATTCAGGGAAATAATTCGATATATATATATGATATACATAATTCTAATGTCAGTTAAGGAACACGACAATACCCAAGTGCCCGTTGAAAAAATATTAAGGCCCCATTTATTTGCTATCTATTAAATTTAAAGTCTTCGTTAAAAATTGTAAATCTGTCACATCGCGTACGAATTTTAAAATTTACCATTTTAAATGGGGACTTTAAATTTAATGGAGTCTGAATAAATTGGACCTAAATTAAGTCGATACCTACTCTATTTCATTCCGAAAATGTAACTATAAATTCGGAACTGTGGCCCTATCCATAGGCGGATACAGGGGGGGGCACGGGGGCACGTGCCCCCCCCAGAACTTAAAGTTCATACTTAAAGGAAATCAAACTATAAGAGTTTTTAAAATATATGAATAATAACAGAAAGAACTTGAGTGAAACTCTTGTCTATTTCTGGCTGAAAATGCGAATTTTATTGTTTGTTGCATCCCTTTCCCATGAAAAGCTCCACCTCACAAATAAATAAACGGCTATTTGTTGGGTACACACGAATTTTTTTTCGATTTAAGAAAAGGTGAATTTTCAAAGTGATTTTGGTGAAAAATTTTGATATGGACATCGAATGACATTGAATGATATTCTAAAAAAAAAAATAATTGTATATGCAACTCTATTTTTTCATACGGAGGGGTTAAAAAATTTGAACTTTTCTCGTTGTTTTTTTTAACATTAGTGTTTTCAAAATAGCGGAACACGCCACAACATTGCATAAACTATATATTATAGAACTGCTGGATATGTAGAACAAACTTGCATTTTAGAAGTTTGCCCAAGTTTGCACCCCGAAAACAAAGACCCCTGGAAAAAAAACTCCTCAAAAGCGAACCTTACTTATAGATTTTTATAAATATTATTTTATTGAGAAAATTTCTCCAGGGATACCTTTAAGAATATGTAAAAAAAATAGTGTTTCAAATTTCAAAAGAATCGGTGCAGTAGTTTTGAGGAGCACCGGCGTTGATAACATTAGTTGTGGGGATAACGATTTAAAGTTTTGAACTCTGGACAAAAAGACTAAAACGTTCCTAAGGGAAGTATTAAAATACTCAGAACTTGGTCAATTTGGCTGCAAGAGACCTACAATTTGAACACAATATTCTTGAGATATAAAACAATTTAACCCCTTGTAGCCCCATGTGACATTTCTGTAACAAACCGAAAAAGATTGCATAAAAGCTCTACAAACTATTTTTTTTTCTTTTGAAGCTTCTAATATAATCTTTAAGTATTGCTTTATCGAAATAGTACCTACTTCAAATTTCTAATAAATAGCACCAATAGTTTTTAATTGACAGTTAATGTTGAAAGTTGGGCTTTTTTTGAAAATAAGCTAATTTGTGTAAAAACTACGAAATTCAGAAAAAAAAGTTTTCATTAGTTTATTTTATTTTATTTTTGGATTTTAGGAAAGTGCCTAAAAATTAATATTAGATAGTTTTTTGCCTGAATTTTTGCATTTTTATATAAAAATAAATTATTTAAACTTTTTTTTACTCCCTAAATATCAAAATAACTAAGTAAATAATGACTTTATTGAATTTTTAAAAAATACGTGTTTTATTAAAGATAAAGGCCATTCGATTGACTTATTAATTTTTAAATTTACGACCTTGGGTTACAAAAGGTTAATGCAAATAAAAAAAAAACAAAACTGGGTTTCCCAGCAAAAAAGTATGATTCAGTTTTTTTTGTTATTCTTAGGAACTTTAATATTTATTAGATTGAAGTCTTTAGTATTTGACTAAAAACTACTAGATCATTAACTAATATTATAATTATGTCCATAATATTACAAAATTTTATACAAAATCAATTAAAAAACATCAACATTTTTTTTTCAAAATTTCATCTTTAAAACTCAAAAACTATTTGATGAAACAACTTAAGTCAAAAAATAAAATAAAGAATAGATTACTAACTTTAATATAGCACAGGATTGTAAGTGCATTTTCAGATTTTTTATATTTTTTTTTCTCCCGGCTAATCCAGGGGTAAGTGGGTAAGCACTTACACTGCGCGTCACTTGAATAGAAACAAAAATTTTTCTTTTGAAAAAAGCGATTGGCGCTTTGGTGAGGTAACTAAGTAGATTTTTGGTTTTGCATTTTCAAAGAGGAACTTTTAACAAACAATTTTGTAAAAACGAAAAATCCAAAATAGAAACCGAATGGCTACTAGTTGCCTTTTTTCGCATCACTTCACAAAAAACAGTGTTTTTTTTGCGTCACTTGAATAGAAACAAGCTCTTAAATTACATAAAAATGATGTAAAATCATGGACAACACTAATTTTAATTGGTTATAATGTGTAAATAATGTCAAAGTTTAATATTGCTTTACTAAAATTAGTGTTGTCCATGATTTTTCATAATTTTTATCTAATTTAAAAGCTTGTTTCTATTCAAGTGACGCAAAAAAAACACTGTTTTTTGTGAAGTAATGAGCAAAAACGCAACTAGTAGCCATACGGTTTCTGTTTTGGGTTTTTCGTTTTTACAACATTGTTTGTTAAAAGTTCCTCATTGAAAATTCAAAACCAAAAATCTACTAAGTTACCGCACCAAAGCGCCAATGGCTATTTTCTAAAGAAAAAATGTTGTTTCTATTCAAGTGACGCGCAGTGTAAGTGGTTTTTACTGTAACAAGAAAATGAAAATTTTTCCTTCCGAATAACTTTTTGGTCATTTGGTACCTATTTGATGTGGGAAATGTGCCTAAATATTTTTGGCCAGGTTTTAGACCACTGTGGGTCGTTAAAATTTTCTGCTTTTTAGTCAGTCGTATGATACTTCACTTAATTTCTAACTGTTATTGCTGTTTTTTTGCCAATCCATCCCTTGTGCCCCCCCCCCAGAAAAAAATCCTGGATCCGCCCCTGGCCCTATCGCTATCATTACTAAGAAATGTTCAAAAATTATAGGTATATAAATTTTATTTAAAATCTGAAGCTACTTTATCTGTTGTTAAAAAATCATAAAGTAAACGGGTATACAAATAATACAGTGATGGATGTCTAATATAATAAAAGGCTATACTGGAAAAAAATGTTCATGAACAAAATGAAAAGTTATATCTTTCTCGTGTGTTTTTTTGTGAAAAAAAATGTACACATTTGAATGGGGGACATTGTGAATGATGATTTTTATTTGCACATAAAAATAACAAGCTTCTTAACTGCAACATTAATAACAATCCATGGGTTTTATTTTATGTAAATCAACAAGAGTCTTCTACAATCTACTTCTTCGATTCAGGCTTTAAAAAATCACATAAATGAGGAGAAAAGTAGCAATGCCCAAGGAAGGAAAAATCAGAGTAAAACCAATAAATAAAAAACTAAAGCTTAATACATAATCCTTGCCAGAGGTTTATTGTTATAAAATTAAATAAAATAAAAAAAAAACTTTTATAAATAAAAAAATTGCAATCAAAAAATTTTATTTGAAATAAAAATATTTTGCATTAGTAAAATGTTATTGCAAATAAATAAATGTGTTCATTAAATATTTTTGTTTTTTATATATTCGTCGAATACACTATAATATTAGTCCAATGTAAGATCAAATTGTCAAAATTGAAGAAATTCGACGAATATTAGAAAAAAAATATTTAATGTACACATTTTGCATTGCTTTTTTTTCTTGTTTCCAACAAGTTTTTTTTAAACCAAAATATATTTATTTGCAATTAAAAATTTATTTCTAATGAAATTTTTAAAATTTTTAATAACACAAATATGCAATAATTTTTTGTATGCAAAATATTTTTGTTTAACTTGTAATGGAGGGCAAATATTTTCAAGTCTGAAAAAACCGTTTCTGTCTGTATTAGCTTAAATCTGTATCTTGCATAGGGAAAGTTCTATGGATGTTTGAATTAATAACTTAATACAATTAACCTCATACAAAATGTCAACGGGTATTTGTAGAAGACACAAATACGTACTTTTTTCTGCAAAAAAAAAAAAAAAAAAATTGGTATGCGTTTTCGAAAAATCTAAAAAATATCAAATACTGTTTTCTTACTCCAAAAAAATATTTTATGCAAATTAGTTTTTTGATTTATATTAGGTATAATCCAGTCAAATAAGGGTTTAACCTCGGAATGAATGCTAATAGAATTTTTTTGCTCAATACCTTCGTTTTGGCATTCTATAGCATGCCTCAAAAGTCTAGAAAAATCTCATGTCCGCCCGTCGCGATTTTGAAGATCAAAGCGCGAAATGGGGTTTTTTCAATATTAGCAAAAAAGACGATGGTATTATATAAACATATGATACATGATTTTAAGGTACTTTTTAATGCTGATTCCAAAATCAAGGCAATCTGACGTCTCTGAAAAAAGTTATACCTGTTGCTAACTTACTACCGAAAAACCCTTAAAAGTTATGGTAGCGGAACCAAATTTTGCATGAAGGTTTTAATATCCATTATCATAAATAAAAACAATGCAATGCAAAAAACATTCATATCTATGACAAAATGGTATTTTTTGAGAAAAGGGGAAATTTTGGGATATAGACTAAAAAACATCCTGGTAGGTACAATCTTGGAATTAGTGCTAATAGGCTAATTTTTTTTTGTTTCTATCTTTGTTTATTTTTGTATTTTGTATTCTAAAACTTATGTCAAAAATCTAAAAAAAAACTCATGTCTGCAAGTCCTAATTTTCCAGGTTTAAAGATAAGGTGCAGATTTTAAAAAATTGAAAAACTACACTTCAGATATTTGTGTCAGATCAACATGAATAAGGAACATTACTTTTCAGGGATGGTCAGATTGATTTGTTTGTTGGAATTAGCGTTAAAAAATACCTTGAAATCATATTTGTTATGTTGGTATACATATAAGAATCTAAAGTTTTCTTAATATTTTTTTTAAATCTGCACCTAGCTTTAGTTTAACCTGGGAAATTAGAGACTTTTTTAGATTTTTGACATAAATTATAGAATATCCCTAAAACGAGACCTTTTTAGCTATCGTTTATTTATTGACGATTATTGACTTACAGAAACAAAAAAAAAAACAATTCCAATTTCAGGAGGCGAACCTCGGCCACCCGATTAAGAGGCAACTAGTAGCTCACTTAGACTAATACGACTTCTAAAGATATGAAAACTTTTATTTATATAAACTGTTTTGAAAATATTGAATCAGAAATGATTTAAAATAACTTTAGAGATTCTCAAACTGTAAAACGATCATCGTCTATTCGATTTTATCATTTTCAAAATTACGGAATGACCCCCCTGAATAAAAAATTGTGAAGAAAATCCATCCATCCGTTTAGGGATTTAAAATATACACAGACGCATTCAGACTGATAGATGGCCATGATGAAATCTACTTGTTTATATCCGTCATTGAAATTCGTAAATGTTGGTTTTAATTAAAACCTTAAAATTACACGAAACCAATACTTGCCCTATCAATAAACCAATTAAAATAATGAATTTACTACCACCTTCATAAATATAATAGTGTTTTTTATGGTTTTGCCAACTCATGGTTATAACAAAAATAAATGAGGTGTTTGGCTGACCAATGTAAACTGTTGCTATAGGATTGTAATAGTATCAAATGCAACATTTTGTATCTTCTTCTTTTTTTATAGTTATTATTTTCAATTTTATTAATTTAATTTTCCGAGAAAAAAAAACCTGAAAAGGATCAATGAACAATGATAGTTAATAGCCTGCGAATTTTTAATGTAAATTTAATGTAAACTTATTTTACATTTTCCTTTATTCTTAAGTTTCTAAAGTTTTTGACTCTTTTTTCGTATGTTTTTAATCGTTTTTAAATAAATATTTATTATTTTAGTATAAAAATAACAATAACAACAAAAATTTAACCTCTTACTTTGTTTTTGTCATTTAATAAACACTTAGCTGCGCATGCTGCCTTCCAGTAAACCCCACCGCCAGTGCTAGCTTCATATAATTTTTTCTCACAATTTGATTTGTCACTGATAATTGATAAGCACATAAATAATGTATATTTGGCGAATAAAATTAACATTTTTCGTATGGAAAGACACTTTTTTAAAATAGTTTTTTTTTTTAAACAAAAACAAATAAATGAAAAAAAAATACAAAAAAAAAAAAACTAAGCACTTAATAAACACATTTGTAGAAACTTTAGACTTTCATTAAATTTAGATTTTGGTTTGGAAAAATACTACAAACACGCGTTTCATTTGGATGTTTTTTGTTTTTGTTTTATTTGATTAAATTTTCAATTAAAAAAACAGCAAACTTTAATTGATGTCGTTTTTTGAATTATATATTTTTAACCTCCGGTAGTCATTTAAAATTCACATTTATTTTTTTGTACAAAAAAAAAAATAAAACAAAAAATATAAAACAAAAAAAATATAAAAAAAATATCGATTTTTATTTATTTTGTTTTTTACTAAATTCGTTTTTAGTTTTTTATTTATTTTACTCAAGCGGAGATAAAAATTTAGATTTAATTTTTGATGATTCAATTTTCACATTTTTTTTTTTTTTTATTGTAAATTTCTAATGTTTATTCAGAAGATATTCCACTGAATTTAAAAATTCATTTCCAATCAAATTCATACTCGAAACCGTATCGATCTTCTAAATAACTGTGTAATTCTCAGTTAGCTGAATGAACACTAAACTGAGCTCTGCAGCTGATAAAGGTTTGATTGTAATTTCCACTGAAATGAATGTCGGACACTTTGGCGCTGCTGTCCATGTCCATATCAAACCAATGTGATCCGATTTACCTGGAATGAAAAAAGAATAAAACACAAATCGTTGGTGATAAAATAAATGGACAGCGAGACAAAAATAAACTAAAACACAAAAAAAAAAATATTTAAATTCAATTTGAAACTTAATTAATTCAAAAGTGAATTTGGAATTGGAACTATATGCCTTTAAAATGCAATAATTGTTTGTCACAATATTATTATCAGTTTTGTGTTTATTTTTTTTTTTTTTTTGAATTTCTATTTTATTTTGGTTGGAATTGATTTGTTATAAAATTTTCACGAGGCGAGAGATAACTCTATAAATGAATTAGTCAATTTGTTTATGTTTTGAAAAGTTGCAATCAATCAATGAAAATATACGATTTACAATTTGCTCTTATGGGATCAAGGTTATAGGTACTTTGATTAAATTTAAAATTCTTTCTATGTTATCACCAACTTTTTTTGTTTGTGATACTGACTAAAGGACAGAAATTTCGCGTTAAATTATTCGAAAAACCGAGGCAGCTTTTCATTTTTTTTTTTCATTTTTAAAGTTGAATCTTTTGAAACAAGTTACAAGCATCAGCTAAAAAAGGAACAAACTTGATTATAAGAAGTGGACTCAGAGCTTTTTATAGATTCAAAAGGTCTTAAAATAGAATACATCGGAAAAATTGGCAATATTTCCCACAAAGGATTACAAAATAATACACTGTTGTGTATGCGTAACTTTTGTTGGGAATTTTGAGGACTTTTGAATTGTTCAATTTTGTGCAATTGTGCAATTTTTTTTATTTTGAATATTTTTTAAACGGAGGGTAGACAAACAATGATTTTGGGAATGTATTAAGAACTGGAGCTGGACAAACGAATGCAATTGGTTTTGCACGCCTATCTTAACCGTTTCAGGCGATTTTTAAGTTTTTAGACTAAAATTTTATTGAAGGGTGGACAAATTAAAAATTTTGGGTGGATAAACAATGGACAGAAGGTGGCTAAACGAATTAGACTAGTTTGGTTCATAAATTTTGGGGTCCCATTTTTGGCTTCCTGGAGCTCTACCTTGACTTATTGAATTAAAATGCAAAAACAAACAAATTTTACTTCTTCGAGTTTTTTTGAAATAAGTTTTTGCGATATAATTTTTGAACTAAGATATAAAAATCAAAACAGTCAAGGAATTTGTTGGAATAACAATGGTAAACTGAGAAAATGTGTAGGAGAGATAATTTTTGCACTAAAAAAAAGCAAATATCGATTTTAAAGATGTTGGTAATTTGGAAAAAGTTTTTTTTTTTAATGATTTTTGAACTATAGACCCGAACCTATAGTATCCGTTGCATACGTTGCGTCAATCACTCCAAATTCCAAGGTGTGTTCGATATTTTATGGCTGAATGTGCACTAATAAAGTTAAATTGTTAACTATTATCGTCGTACTTTTTTTTAATAAAATAAAATGCGCGACTAGATTTCATGTAGGTACCAACTTACATAGCCGTAGCTAGGATTTTATTTCGTTGAGGGTTAGCTTAGACCGACCAATTTTTCTTACATATTTTTACATGCGAGGGTAAGCAAGCTTTTCTTAGCCTTATAAAGAAAACTGTGTCGCAAAATATCATATAAAAAAACACTAGATACAATCAAAGGTTTAAACAGCATTAAAATGACAAATGGACTTTTCTCTTACTAATGGTTTGTATAAAAAAAGTTATTTAGAAATAACCAAAAATTATTGTTCTTATCTCTTAGGCTGTTAATTGGGTTAAATATATAGCCAAAAACAAATTTTTGACATCCAAATATGTGTTGAATATTAAATTGATACATTTTTGACGTTTTGACGGCTTGAAAGCTTCCTTAAGCTGCAAAAAAAAAATTTAATGGTGTTAAAAACATATTAGCAATTCCTTACAATTTCAAACTCCCAAAACGCGATGTGCTTTGAGTTTTATGTTTGGTTAACGTTCTTGAATTATTTTTTCAAATTTCTTCGTTTCTTAAAAACTTTGAACATTTATTTGCAAAACTACACAAAATCCCGTTTATCATAATAAACACAAATTTAATCTGCACAAAGAACATCAGGATATATCTTTAACAGCGGAAATTTTATGTTCACCTTAATAGTGTCTATATCCTTTCCTAAATATTCAACTCAATTCACACGCGACCTCAATATCGAATTCAGGTTGAATTCTTACACCTCAAAGAATTTTTTCATTAAATTTCAATGTAAAATAAATTGTAGATACCTTTGTATATCACGTATGAATTTGAAAAAATGGAATTTTTAACCCCTAGTTCCGAAGTTCAGCCATATGTTTCAAAAAATTTGTTTCCTTTACAGCAAATTTAAGATTCAAATATATATATAAATATATCTACAAAAAAAAATCCGTTTTCGTAAATATTATAACGTTTAAAAATGAAAGTTTCCAATATCTAGGCTGAAGGAACAGCCTAGCTTTAACAGGTCAATGGGTGGTGGTTAAAACTTAAAGGCTTAACTACATACACATTTGAAAAACTACATACATTTCTGAAAAAGTACAAATGTGGAAATATTTTTTTTCTGCTAAGCGAAATTGTTTTGTGAAAAAGTGTATACGATTTATTTTTTAGACCAAAAAATAAGGTTTCTGCATCAATTGTTTTAATTTTCTAGTCCGAAAAACTATACAAAAATGCGTTTGAAAATTTTCACTTTTGTACTTTTTCACTTTTTGAGCCAATGTAGTTAAGGCTTAGGAATGACATTCCCAAGAAAAACAAATGATGACCCTGTAACCCCCCCCCATCCCCTAAATACGGCTATGCCTACTTAAAGAACACAGTTCTAAGTTCTGAAAATCTCCGGTGTGTACTCAGAAACAGAAAATCAAACTGGTCTATTGTTGACAACCAATGTCAAAGGATACGACGGATGAAAAAGTAGAAAGTTGGGCTTCTTCTTCCGTCGAATCCGTCTGCCTATACGTCCAATCCGTCGCTTGTGGGTCACTTCCCATAAGATTGGGCTAGCGAAAAAAAATGTTGGGCTAACCTGGTTTAATTATTGGCAAACGAACCACGGTTTTAAACTCACGATAAACATCACGTTATTGTAGGTGTACCCGTTTTTGAGAAAAAAAAAACTATTTCCATTTTGATCATATGACAAGTACCGTTAGTTTTGGTCCTAATAATAAAACTTCAATTTTGCCTCTAGGGAATCTTATAAATCTTACCATGAGACGATTAAATATTTTCCGGATTAAAATAACACCAAATCTTCGTTCAAAAATTAAAAATGACATAAAATTTATCAAAATTGTCTATTAATAATAAAACCATATACAATAATATAAATCGAATAAATAAAAAAAAAACATAAGAACAAAAAAATACTTCCTCCCCTCATAACTTCAGATCTCTGATGACAAAAAATTTTAGCTTGCAAAACACACTGGTATATGAAACGAACCTATAAATATTTAAAATGTTAAAAATCTTTGTACTTGGTAGCTTGGTTATATTTTATTAATTCCCAAAAGAATCTGAGCCCTTTGATTCTTTGAAACCTTATTATTCTATACTTTACACGCTTTTAATATTCTTATGTCAACTTCCTCCCTTTAACAAACTTGGTGACATCCTTACAAGAATCTTGAAAATATCATTCTAATTTTCTTAACTTTATTCAATATAATGAAATAACTCACCTACCAATTTGCCTTTTTTAATTAAGTTTAACCTTTATTATATTTATAGTAGAATTTTATAAACGCAACCCCTTAGGAGTTTATTATTACCTACATCCTTTCCTTTTTTGTTGTTCTTAATTAGTTTCATAAGAAATAATAATTTATTAATTACTTGAAAAATAAGACACACATGAGTTTTTGGTGTTTGAGATGTTTAAAAGTTACATTTCACACCCAAATATGTCCTCATTTTTGATATAATTAACTTTCACATTGTCAGTTAATAATATTCTTTAAGATAAACTTGTAAAAATATAGAATCAAGAACTTCTGACAACCTTGGTCAGTAACATTAACTTTATTTGCCTGCAGGTAATTGAAAATGAAACTAAATTTGTCAAAAAGTTTCAAAAAATATCAACTCACTAACTTTTTCATAACAATCTTAAGTCATTGGAAATTAGAAACCAGGACTATTGCATCTCAAGGACTCTTTTTTTTTTTGTTTCACAAAAGTTAGTTAACAAACCAAAAATACAAATAAAAGTTCTGACTTTTATTCAAAAAAAGAGAAATGCAGAAATAAAAAAAAGTTTTGTCAAGATGTACAAAAAGGTTACAAGTTTAACTTTTGTTATATTTAAAAGCTTTGCAAATGTATACAACACTCGTTAAAACTACCAACTTTCAAGAAAAAAAAAACAAAATAAATAACGAATCCTTAAATCCCATTCGAAATTGCTTTTAATGCTTTTATCTGTTTCGTTTTTCGTTTAATGACAAAAAAAAAAATACATTTTCACAGATAAAAGAGTAAAAGCATTAACAGCTTCAATACATTAATTTAGACTATATCACAACGGAACTGGGTTTACCTCCTCTTAAAGGACGTGCAAAGCACAGAGTTCACGAAACAATTCCATTTGTTAAGTTAGTGTAGATATGAAATTGAGAAATGGCAAATAGCCTTAGGATTGGTGTCATTTGCCAAAGTCACGTTTGCCCTCGTTACGTTTGTTTGAAAGCGTAACTTTTGCTCCCATCACACTTTGGACTCAAAACAATAACCATCCAAACGGTTTTTTGCGTAACCACGGACAACATTTTAGTTTTGGTGACTTGATTTCATGAGAATCCGAGGAACTCAGCGATGTATTGCCTCTTTTTTATTCAAATATAGGGGGACTGAAAATAGTTGTGACATCAGCAACGTTTTGGGCAACAAGGGTTTTGTTTTATTATTTATTGTTTGATGAAATTTTCCCGAAGGTTTTTGAGGTGCTTAACTCGATTTCGAAATCAGAATTTTTTTTTCCAGATTTTTCCCTATGGATTGAAGAGTTTGCGATACAGAATTGATGTGTTTGAATGAAAAGAAAAAAAAAATGTATATAGAACGTGTTTCTAGATACATTTTTTCTATAACGAATTGATAGTTTTTGTTGACATGATTTTTGTAGAAGACAATTTATTGTTTTGACTGTTATTTGTTGGAATATTTTATGTTTGATGTACAAAAATGGCTTTTTTATTATTGATGTGTTTTGAGAGCCGTGAGTGTCTGGGGATTTATCAACGGGATTAAGTAGTATTAAACGGGGGACATCTGTGTATAGATTTTAGTAAATTTTCACACACGTGTTGTCTATGTTTAATAAATGGAAATACAAATCTCAAAATCTCTAATTTGGCTGAACCTTGTTTTGCTTGGGTAGTTTAAAATCGGATATCATTTTTTTTGGCACACTTTTAACATCAAATAGGTACCAAAATGACTAAAAAGTTATCTATTCGGAAGGAAAAATTTTCAATTTCTTGGTACAGTAAATCTAACTTAAGTGCTTACCCACTTTTAGCCGGGAGAAAAAAACAATATTAATAATAAAAAAAAACCAAGTGCTATAACTTTTCCTAAAGCCTAATTTATTCTTTGTTTTTTTGACTCAAGTTGTTTCATCAAATTGTTTTTGATGAAATTTAGAATTTTTTTTTTCGTTTCTTAATTAGGTTAGGTTAGGTTAGGTTGAACGTGGTGATAATCCGACAAGTCGAATCATCCCAGGATTAATTGATTTTGTATACAATTTTTTTTTTTTTTGAAAAAAGATTGATTTTTTTTTTATGAAAAGTGATTGGGTTCAAAAAATTCTAGTTTTTTTTGTAGATGTTGTATAGACATGGTCGATTGAAATATTTTAAGCTGAAACAATAAGCTTTTAGATAATATAAAATTTATTATAGGATGCCATATAAAAATATGGATTTAAAGCTGATGGAATCAAAAAGGTAGATTTTTTCGATTTGATTTTTTTTGCAGGCAAAATTGTTTTTAAAGGTTTCACTTCTACAACGATTTTTTTTTATTTGCATTTAAATTTCGTATTTTCATTGTTTTTAAATTTTTAACTAAATACATTGTAGGTATCTCAAAAAAAAATTGTGTCAAAATTTTTAATTGATTGGATCCAAATTGAAGAACATTTAATTTCAGAGTTCAAAACTTCAAATCGTTCTCCCCACAACCAACGTTTTTAAAGCCTGTGCCCCTCATAACTTTAAAACTACTGCACTGATTCTTTTGAAATTTAGAACACTATTTTGGTACATATTTGTTAAGGTATCCCTGGAGAAATTTTCTCAATAATTATAATACATTCAAGGGAATAATATAAAAATCTATACGTTAAATTGGTATTTGAGGAGTTTTTTTTTCAAGGGATCATCTTTATTTTCGGGGAATTTCTCGGGCAAACTTTTGAAATGCAAGATTGTTCTACATATCCAGCAGTTTAATAATATATATAGGTTAGACCATGTTGCGTTAATTTTTTTAAGAAAAATGGTTAAAAAAGACCAAAAACGGTAGATTTTGAAAATCCATATTTTATCCAATTTTAGCCGTATTATGTTTTTAAGACAACTATGCTGAAATATAAAGTATTTTCTTTTCTCTTTTACATATTCAATATAATATAAATGTTCAAAGTATAAAACGAGACTATTTAGTAAAAATGTCAAAAATGTCGTTTTTTTAATCTTTTTTTGAACAGTTTTTTACAATATTTTAATTTTAAATTTTTTGAAAAGGATACATATCGATAGGAAATTCAATTATCTACTTATTATGACCTTGCTTTTCAAGTTATAGACAAAAACTCAAAAAGTAACAAAAAGAATCGAAAATTTTGATCGTTACAAAAATCGTCATATCTTTATAACTTATCCATAGATTTTGAAAAAAAGTATCTTTGTTATCTTTGCCAGAAAGTGTACTACACTTACAAAATTTTAAAGTATGGGGATTCCAAAAATTTTGATTTTTTCTTTTCAATAACAAATTTTTTTTGTAAAAATTTTCCTTAAAAAATCGATTTTTTGAAAAATGTTTTGATACGTTGCACTTAAACATCTGTAGTTACGCAGAATAGTTATTCTAGTGTTTCTTTCTTATTTATTCAGCTTTCATGTGCCTATTCTTTTGTTATAGCCCGAATACTAAGTATGCTGGGAAAAACAACGACAAAAACTTTGAAAAATCATATCTCGAAAACCTATCCATAAACATTTTTTTAGATAAGATTTTCGAGTTTTCTGAGCACAAATCTATACGAAAAGTATAACGGCACTTGGTGTCCAAACATTTTTATATTTTTTTGTAAACTAGTGTTATTTTGTTTTCCACTCCAGTAATATTTTAAAACATAAATTTACAAATAGTTTGAAGGTAAGATACTGCTCTTGTACTTACTAAGATTACTCCTGCGTTACTTTTTGTTACAACTTCTTTCTTATACATAGTATTTTTGATAATAAAATTATAGGCTTCTGATTACTTAAAAAAAGTGTTAGCGTCATACTTCCTATTTTATCAAATTGAAGCTTGTTACCTTTTATGTACTTTATTTTGCTCTTTTGCTCTTTTCCTCTGTTTTAGGAAAGTTAAAGTTTGTAAGTTAATTTTTGGTAACGCAATGATATAAAATGTTATAAATATTCAATTGAAATTATTTTTTCTTTTTTAATTTTGTGATTTTATAAATAAAACTGAAATTTATAATAACTCTTTTTTACAACGTAGGAGCGTATACAAATTTCGGTCATACGTAAATTTATCCATATTTCAATTTTCACATAAAATGTGAAAAAGATATTATCTACTCATCTATTTTAGCTCATGTTCGAGTAGTTAAATTGTTACCTATAGTAACGATTAGAGAGTGTGTGCCAGTGCCAGTGCATATTCCTATTTTTACTTCAAATTATGTATATTCTGTTCAATTAGTTCCCAGCAGCACCGCCCATATAAATTCATCAAAGTCAAAAGACTACCTGTGTGCTTTATCAAATTAAATTCCCCCAACTCATTATCAAGATAATTTTAGGTATATCGTAAATTTTAAAATGAAAATTGAAATGTATCTCTTCCATGAACAAAACTCTATAATTTGAATCTATGTACGCTTAGATAGAACTAACTACGCTGCTCATCCATGATTCGATCTCTTTTAATCAATAAATTAGTGTAAAATTCTGAGAAAAATATTTATTCAATATTTTGAGAAACATTATTCTCCTATTGTTTGATAAATAAATGCGTTATAGTCAATAGGAAGGATTCATAAATGCAATTCAATAAAGTGTAGAAAAGTAAATTAAGTTTTATTTAGAATTAATGGTATATTTTTGAAATAATCGAAATAGAAGTAATAAAATCCTAAATAATATAGAACTAATTTTAAGTACTTATTAAACTTATATTTGGATGCATTTTGTAATTTTCTTATGAAAAAATTCTATTTTTAGATTGATTTAAAAGAGTGTTGTATGTTTTAAATGAGTACACAGGAGAACTACGATTAGTTTTGGTCACGAAGTACTTTCTACCGGAAAGTAAAGCTAAAATCTTAAGGATATTATTCCTAATAATTTGGAGCTCGTAGGTATAGTTTTTGAGTTATTGAATTTTCCGTCAAAATAAGTCTGAAGTTAGCGGACAAAATCTGAAATGATTAAAAACAATTTATTTTGCTGTAGCTTTTTAAATTCTTTTCAATTCCACAAACTTGGTTTTTATAGGACGAAAAGAGTAAATTTTTTTATTTTTTGCATGTCCAAAATTGTAGCTAATTAAATCCTTTGTTGCGCAAAAATGAATTTTGTAGCCCCATCCAGTCATTTTTTATTTTAACTTAAAGTTTCAGAAGTGTACTTCGGGTTTGATCAGGCCAGTGTGGAGACATTTAAAAAAAAAATAACTTTTTAAAAATTTTTATTTTTCAAAACAAATTTTTTGATGCAAATTCCAAATTTTTAGCTCCAACAGTTTTAAAAATATTCAAAGTTTTGTGTAAGTAAGCTTTTAATATTCAAAACAAAGCGAAATTAAAAATTTTGTTTTGCAGAAATTTTAAGTAATCGCCAAAACCTCGATTATTTAGCTTGATCAGTTTTCTTTTTATTCAAATTTCCGCTAAAATATTACTTAACCTCATGCGTAATGGTCAAAATTTTCCAAAAAGTTGCATTTTTAATATTTTTTCTTTTTTCGAAATTGTCGATTTGCAAAAAAAAATTGTTGATCACAAATTAATTTCGTAGTTTAAAAAGTGCACTTCCGGTTCGCTGTACCAATGTACAAAACTTTAAAAAAACCCTTTTATTTTTTTAATAATTTCTTGCCAGTAATTGTAGCTACAATTTCGGGTTTATTTATTTATAATTTATGATATATAAAAATAATTTTCAAGTATTGAAGTGATGAATTAAAACAAAAACAATTTTACATACATATGTATATGTATGTATTTAGTATAAATAAAAAAATAATTCTTAGAAAAAAAATGTGTAGGTATATTTTTTTGATTTGTTCAAAAATTAAAGTACGTTTTAGAATCTATTTTTCAACACTTTATCGAAAATAGTCATTATTAGAAAATTGAATTTGATTACAAAATGCTTAGTAACGTAAAATTTTGAATAAAATTAAGTTTTAACAAAAAAAAATAATTACAAATTTTGAGTTTAACAGTATTTTTTCAGAAACTGTAAGACGTTTTCAACATTTTGAACATTTCAACATTTGATTAAAAATTGATTAAGAAATTGAATTAAATTAGCAAAAATAATACTGAGTAATGTAAAATTAAAAAAAAAAACATTAAGTTTTAAATACAAAAAATAAAAATTAAAAATGTTTAGCTTAAAAATTATTTTTTCAAAAATAGTTTGCTAAAACAACATTATTTGAAAAGATAATTTAATAATATGTTTCTGGCTTTAAAAAAAGATATAAAATGAAATTTTAGGTGTTGCCGTTGTATTTACCCAAATATTTTTGTTTCTATATAACGTTTTCATTTGCACTCTCTGCAGTAAAAGATTACAAAAAAACAGAACCCTTCCAGTCTGCTTTCTGCCATTTTGCATTTTGTCATTTCATACTATCACAAACACACCTACAAAAAGGCAGACATTTTCGAGTCAATTTAAATTACCACTTTGGGTTGGGCCCTTCTGCCACCCTTTTTCCGTCCATTTCTAAGAGTGTTTAAAAAAAAAAAAACAAAAAAACAATTTGGCGAGTGAGGTTGAAAACTTACCTTTTACTCTATTAGGGTTCAATATTTTATTTAATTTTGAACAACAAATTAATGCCTGAGTTTTAATTTACTGGAACTGCATTGAAATCACCACCAAAATCATATTGTTACAAACTTCAAAGATAAAGAATTAATAAATGTATAATGGTCTTTTTATCTACAAGTATAACTTAAACCCTTTTGCTGAAAGTAAGGAAGTATTTAAAAGCCGTGAACGTTTTATTATACTTATTGAATAATCCTTATCAATAAGATAAACAACCCTTTTTCGAGAGTAATTTCTCTTTTGATATAACTTTTTTTTCTTATGGTCGAACTACTTATAACTTTTTTAATTAAAATCTTTTCTTCAATCTTGATAAATGACAAAATCCTTTAAAATTGCTGAAGAAAACAAAAACAAAAAGCTTTTAATTTTAAACTTGTTCCTTGTTTTTTGTGCAAAATTTTTTTATTGAAACAACAAGGTTAATTTATTCGGATCAAGAAACTGGATTATAGAGAAAAAAAAATGGTTTATAAACTTTTTTTGGAAATAAGAAGACAAATAATATTGAAATTTTATGAGTAAAATTCACACCCAATTTGACTTCAGGTAACAGAAATCTACGTCGTACAGAGAGTAAACAAATACCTACAAAGGACAAAAACATCATTTGCATATGAATCCAATCATATGCACAATGCACTCAATGGGATTTTCATTTTGCATTGAGGACGAAAGAACGAGAACTTTTGCAGTATAACCAAATATCAGATAGAGCATAGAGGTGATAACAAATAGATCCTCAAGTTGACTCTCTCAGGTGACTGGATATGTGACATGAAATGGCCATACAATTCATTTACTTGATTATATCCAAACACAAGGTAAATCATACAAACAAAATGAGACTTCACTAAAACCAAGGAAGTGTTATGAATTCTAAGAATTGACAAAGATGATAGTTATACAACAAGTCACATCTTAAAAATATATCCATGCTATAATAAATATAATAGAAGTCACTAATTCATAATGGGTTTAAATATCTGTTTCTATAGTTTGTAAATTAATTTATTTGGTTTTCAATTAAAATGATGATTCCAGTCAATTGTTTTAAATTCGAATTATTGGGCTGTTGACGGGGTTTTTAAAAAAATCCTCACTATAGCAATTTTTGAAGAAAAAAAAACAAAAAATCAATTTTTTTCGAATAATTTTAGCTAACATTTTTTTTTATGGGAACCACGCTATCTAAAAAAATCAAAAATTAAAGAAAAACTTTTGAAAATTATTCGAAAGCCATTTGTACCTACTTTAACCCTAGACCCGTGTACTTAAAAAATTCTAGTTTACGTGTACTTGGGCACTGTGTGCCCACGAAGGTTTTTCCTATGAATTACTTGAAAATAGTGAAATAAAAAAAAATATTTTACAAACACTATTATTTTTTGTGATATTATTTATTTGAAAACAAAATTTAAAAAAGCTTTTAAAGTAATAGGTAATTTACAACCACCACTTTTTGAAATTAATTTGTATTTCTATTTTTTTGGCGCTTTGCTGGTGGACCGGCTGAAGTTGATGGAAGTGAATCTCCGTCAAAATTTTCATCTTCTTCGGTTTCGGTAGTATCAATTGCACTTTTGGTCACAAAACATTTCTCGCACACTCTTATGTAATGCTTACTGCAAGCTGCAACATAGCACAGATCGCAGACCGCCGTAGTTTTGTTGTCCCTTTTTTCTTTCTTGCAGGGATCACAACGTTGCTTTGCTTTGTTTTGTTGGATTGTCGGTAAGGTACTTATAGATGTAATTTCATACCCGATCAAACTCATTGCTGTTTTAACACTTTTTTGAAGAGTTGGCTTAGCTATTCGATTTTTGATATGGTTATCTGCAAGTTCAAAGGCCAATTCTTTCAAAAATTTCTTTCTTTTTTCTGACCTTTTCTTGCTCGAATACCAGTTAGGCTGACAGACATCAAACATTCTATACGCTGCAACTCCTGCACAATCCAAAAGGTTGTAAAAGAGAGTAACAGGCCAACGATTAGTTTTTCGCTTGCAGGTATAAACTGTTGCCAAACGGTCGAATGTATCAACTCCTCCTTTGGTTGAGTTGTAATCCATAATAACTGCAGGTTTTTGTGTGACCTCATCAATTTTATCCTCATGATGAGCAGTGGACAGCATTAGTACATTTTTTTTTGTATTGCTTGCGTAGCTACACAACTGCAAGCATCTCGAATAGCAAAATTTTATTGAAAATTTGTCCCTAGTTTGCTTAAAGATTTTATCCACTGGTGTAAATGGCTTTGGCAATTGTGGCTTATTGGACTTTATAGTACCAATCGTGGTTGTTCTTTTACTCATTAGCTCCAAGGCTAATGGTACCGATGTAAAATAATTATCTGTCGTTATGTTGTAATTCATGCCTAAATATCTCTCAGCTAACCGCATTACCAGCTGGTGAGATATGCCATCGGACCGATTATCGCATGGTTGCTGGCCAACATAAATTTCACCTCGAAGTGGATAACTGTTTACGGCGTCAACTATCCAAAAAATTTTGATGCAATATTTTCCTGGCTTGTTTGGCATAAACATTTTGAACGGGCATCTTCCCCTTGAGCCGTTCAACTGTTCATCTACTGTCAGCTCCTTTGACGGTTGGTAAAACTCAACAAGATTTTGTTGAAACAAATCCCAAACGTACCTAGAAAATTGGTAAAAATTTGTAAGCCTATCAATCAAACATTTTATCTTTTATACCTAAATGCAGCTAATTTGTCAGTTTGAAGACGAAACGCTCTAGTTCTTCCGTCATCGAAACGTATAAAGCGTCGTATTTGTTCAAATCGTTCCAGAGACATAACGGCGTGGTAGAATGGTACACTTGTTGGATGAAAAAGATCCTTCGCTTCCACCCCATAGGCTTTTTCAGCTCCAGCATACAACAAAATTAAAATATATGCATATATTTCCTCTTCAAATGTGTCATACCATCTACGCATTTGCTTTGGGTTGAGAGACAAACGATTCTCTTCGTAAGTTCTCTTTGCCTTTCTGTTTGTCTCCAGCACAATATTTCCAACAATATTTGGAGTAACTAAGGACTTGAAAACCTCAGCCTTTCTCGAAAACAAGTTGGTGCATTTTGGAACATGTCTCATTCGTTCATTTCGATTTCTTATTGTTCTTTGTCTTTCGCTTTCGTCCGGCATTGACCACCAAATGTCATCGAATTTGGCATTTCTTGCAACATACCGCATTCCTCTGTTTGGTGCAATAGGGTCTTCATCTTCCTGTCCATTCCGGCTTCCTTGCTGTTGTCTTTCTGCCTCCTCTTCTTCTTCCATATCTAAACCAGCCTGCGAAACCCGTGTATCCAACAAAGCAGTATCTGGTTCATAGTTTGGATCATCGGCATCTGATAAATCTCCATCGTTATCAGTATCACTATCCTCCTCAGTGTCAATGCGTCGAACTTCCTCCTCTTCTGCATCTAGGAACCTGGAGTAATTCTCATCAAAGAACTCTTGCTCCGCCGCAGTCAAATCCCGGTTGGAAGATGCATTCAGGAGATACAGAACACGATCCATTGTAGCATCCATGATTCTCTATTATTATAGGATCTCATAAATAATAGGCGTAAATTTAAAAAATTTAGGTACTTACTTTAGTAGATAAAAAAATATTTTTCAGAAAAAAAGCACTTGATCACAGAGAAATCGCACTAAAATCACTTGTTTACGCAAACAAATTTCAACCGGTGTAAAATCAAAAAAAAAATTACTGTATTACCTAGCAAAACAGTAAAAATTCTCTAATACGAAAGCTTTGTAAATAGAATCTCTCTATTTCTATATTTTTTTTTTTTTCTAAATTTTGTAATGCTTTTCCTGAAAGAAAGTGACCATTCTTCAGAATAATATTATTTTCATCCATGCACCAATCTCTTCAATTTTGTATTTATTTTTGAAAGTGTGACTAGAGGACTTTGACTGTAAAAATCGATTGCTGAAGTGATTGCTACGGTGAAAAATGTAAAAACAGTCGATGTCCCGGAACAAGTAAAAGAAATAAATTGTCCCTTATTCGAAATTTTTCAAATGGCTCCCAGTTTTTCTTTCTAACAATGATTCCCAAACCTACACTTATTATATATCCTCAATTTGGCTAAAATGTCATATGATTTTTCAGTTTTTGGGTAGAAACAAAAAAGGCTAAGAGGTATTCGACTGTAAATCAAATTCATATCAAAATACCGTTGAAGATCAGCAAATAAATCAATACAAGACCATGATTTCCATACAAAAAAACTCTGGGCACTGAGTGCCCAAGTACGCAGTTTTGACATATTTTTCTTTAATTCTTATTGTGTCACCAATACTCACTCAAACTATTAAAAAGTAAATTTTTGTAGACCTAAACATACTAAACTAACTATGTGTAAATCTATTTGGAATAGAAAAGTGTAAGAAATACTTTCCAATTGGATTTGAAAAATGAATTGGGCACTGAGTGCCCAGTACACGGGTCTAGGGTTAAAAATTTCAAGCAGGCATGCCTAGGCAGTCAGAATTTCGGATGCCAATTTTTTAAATACAACAACCCAAAATTACTGAAGCTTATTCTTTTGAACTTAAATTGAGATTTTTATTTTTGGTCTGCTGACAGTAGGCCAAATGCAAAAAATATTTTTATTTAAAAATTTCTCCTATACGATTTCAGTTAAAATTTTGAAATCAAAATGGAACTTTGTACTTGGCAAAGAACAATTTTTTTTGATTTCTGAGTTTCTCTTAAATGACTTAACAGATTTTATACAAGAACCTTTTTGAAAAATATGTTTTTTGATTAAAAAGAATACCTTTGCCAAAGCCCCGCCTTATTTTTTTCAGTTTAGCAAAGTTTCTCTTCTTAATTTTAAAATGTTTTTTTCACGAAAGGAAAAGAAAAAATAACAAAAAAGTAATAAATTAGCCCCTGGTACCTAAAAACTTAGTACATCCTTCATAATTTTTGTAGTATTTTTTCTTATCAGGTAAGAAAATAAAAAATTCCGCCAACTTCCGCCATTTTGATTTATAATTGGTTTTCAGCATGGGTAAGTGGGAAAAAAAAATATTTTACCCATTTTCGCTTGCGATACTTAATGGCTTTTTTTACTTGCGAAAAAAAAATCGAACTCGAGATAACAATTTAACATGATATTACGATGACGTAGAATGCCAAAAAGGTGGGTCAGACAGTTCTGTCTGTCTTTCTGTCTGTCTGTATATACCTCTAGCTACAGCCTAAATGACTGAAGTGATTTTCTTCAAACTTAGTAGTTAGCAGTTTCGGGTTGTTCCCTAGAGGGAAAATTTAATTTTTTTTTTGTGATCAAAACTTACGGTATCTGCCTTATAACGGAAATATAAAAGTGATTTTTTTTTCAAAAACCGAACTAACGATTTTGATTAAAATTTGTATGTTTCATTTTTATGTGTAAATTAATTATGTCTTCAAAATGGCATACTGAACTTTTTTTTGAAAAATGTTAGAAAATTTTTATATACAAAAATCAAATGGCATATTGGTTTTGTGATCATTTAAAACGATGTTTAGTCAAATATAAAAACAGATTATATTTTCTGTTTTGCAATACCTACTTATAAAATTCCTCAAAAATATCAAATTTTAACTTACTTTGTTCAATAAAAAGCTTTAACATTTGACCATTTTTTACTATAAGAGCAAGTTTGTGCGACCCCAGTCGTGCATTTTATTACTAAATTATTATTATTATTAAATTAGTAAGATGGATTATTGTAGGGGCCTAAATATTCTACAAAAAAGTCCTTGGCGTCAAATTGGTTGCTTTAACCGTTTAGAAGATATTCGCATCCAAGTCGCAATGCATAGGGACCATAAGAAAACTATTGAAATAAGTGGGCATTGGTTTGGATGCGAATATCTTCTAAACGGTTAAAGCAACCAATTTGATGCCAATGACTTTTTTGTAGAACATTTAAGCCCTTACAATAATCCATCTTACTAATTTAATAATAATGACTTTTCAGTGAAGTAGACAATTTTGAAAAGTAAAAAAAGTTTTTATATTTTTGTTTAACTTTGACCTCGAATATCTTTCAAATGGTTAGATTAATAAAAAAAAAGTTAATTAGACCTTTTTTGTGGAGCAATCTGTTTCCTACAAGAACATGTCATGCGCGTTTGATTATTATAATTTTTCAATTTGTTACAAAATTAAGAACAAAAAACGAATTTTTAAAGATTTTTTCGATTTTTGGACCTCAAATATCTACTAAACGGTTAGATAATTCAAAAAAGTGTACTTAACCTTTTTTGTAGAGCGTTCAATTTTCTACAAGAATATGTAAAAAAAATTGGCTAAAAATTCAATTAATAAAAAAAATATTTTTTTTAGTAGAAGCTTGATGTAAAAATGGAAAATTGAAAAGCGGAGGACCTTCCCATTAAGATAAAGAGCTCATATTTGGTGAGTATATTCTAGAGGTGTATAGCAATCGAGTTTTCGAGGTACCAAATCAAAAAAACAAATTTCGATTTTTTTTTACCCACCCTAATACATATGTACATATTTATGTAAATATGTATCTTTGTTTATTTTGTTTTGTATTAAAAATTCAATTTTACATTATGTACAAATAAGGTAGATACTCGTAGTTGAAAAATCGATTTTTTACTATAATAAAATATAAGACGAATTTATTTTCGATGAGTAGGTAGGTAGTTCACGTGAAATTATTTCCCAGCACCATTCTAGAAATTGCATTTTCATTTGCCGGAAACGTATTTGAAGGTTTTTGAGTCAAAAATAAGTTTTTTCATACTGATTCACATAAGCTGTATAAAATTCTTGGAATTCCAATTTCAGTGTTCACTATTGAAAAACAAAACAATTTTCAAATTTAAATTCATTTTAAATTGATGTACACAAATAAGTTAACAGACAAAATATTTCAAAAACGATTTTGTCTTGGTATCCTTGTATGTCATTATAAAAATATAAAAGAAAAAAATAACAAGAAAATCATCATGGAATAGTTTCAGACAAACATATAGAAAACTTCCTAGAATCATAGCAAGAAG